>NC_053393.1:522549557-522915054 GCF_905171765.1 Bufo bufo
ACAGCCAAGCCCCTGATGTAGGATATAGCAAAAAACAACAACACACTATTGATGGTTAAATGTACTTGGTGGCAGCTTGTGCTGGCGCACCACAAGACACAAAATGGCCGCCGATCACCCCAGAAAAAAATGACTGAAAAACGCTCTGGGCAGCCTTAAAACAGTGAGCAATTGAATAGCAGAGGTTCAATGATACACAGCTGTACATCGATCACTTCAGTAAGTAAATCGCTGCCTAATCTGGCCCAAACAGCAGCAGCTGCATCCTATCCCTACACTGATCAGAGCAGAGTGACGTGCGGCGCTACGTGACTCCAGCTTAAATAGAGGCTGGGTCACATGCTGCACTGGCCGGTCACATGCTGCACTGGCCAATCACAGCCATGCCAATAGTAGGCATGGCTGTGATGTCCTTTTGGGGCAAGTAGTATGACGCTTGTTGATTGGCTGCTTTGCAGCCTTTCAAAAAGCGCCAAGAAAGCGCCGAACACCGAATCCGAACCCGGACTTTTACGGAAATGTTCGGGTTCGGGTTCGTGTCACAAACACCCCAAAATTCGGTACGTACCCAAACTATACAGTTCAGGTTCGCTCATCCCTACTAGTGATGAGTGGCAGGGGTCATATTCGAATTTGTGATATTTTGCAAATGTTGTAGAATATTCGTTATATTTTCGTGAATTCGTATATTCATTATATTCTACATTCTTTTTTTTTATGTGAATGATCAATACAGGCGTGGGTCAAAAACTAATATATAGCACTATAGAATATAGTGCTATATATTTGTTTTTACGAATATTCGTAATTTTTTCCATCTAAACACATGATTCCTCCCCACTTCTTGCTTGTGGGCCAATGACTCAATACAGGGAGTGCAGAATTATTAGGCAAGTTGTATTTTTGAGGATTAATTTTATTATTGAACAACAACCATGTTCTCAATGAACCCAAAAAACTCATAAATATCAAAGCTGAATATTTTTGGAGTAGTTTTTAGTTTGTTTTTAGTTTTAGCTATTTTAGGGGGATATCTGTGTGTGCAGGTGACTATTACTGTGCATAATTATTAGGCAACTTAACAAAAAACAAATATATACCGATTTCAATTATTTATTTTTACCAGTGAAACCAATATAACATCTCAACATTCACAAATATACACTGCTCAAAAAAATAAAGGGAACACTTAAAGAACACAATGTAACTCCAAGTCAATCACACTTCTGTGAAATCAAACTGTCCACTTAGGAAGCAACAGTGAGTGACAACCAATTTCACATGCTGTTGTGCAAATGGGATAGACAACAGGTGGAAATTATAGGCAATTAGCAAGACATCCCCAATAAAGGAGTGGTTCTGCAGGTGGTGACCACAGACACTTCTCAGTTCCTATGCTTCCTGGCTGATGTTTTGGTCACTTTTGAATGCTGGCGGTGCTTTCACTCTAGTGGTAGCATGAGACGGAGTCTACAACCCACACAAGTGGCTCAGGTAGTGCAGCTTATCCAGGATGGCACATCAATGCGAGCTGTGGCAAGAAAGTTTGCTGTGTCTGTCAGCGTAGTGTCCAGAGCATTGAGGCGCTACCAGGAGACAGGCCAGTACATCAGGAGACGTGGAGGAGGCCGTAGGAGGGCAACAACCCAGCCGCAGGACCGCTACCTCTGCCTTTGTGCAAGGAGGAACAGGAGAAGCACTGCCAGAGCCCTGCAAAATGACCTGCAGCAGGCCACAAATGTGCATGTGTCTGCTCAAACGGTCAGAAACAGACTCCATGAGGGTGATATGAGGGCCCGACATCCACAGGTGGGGGTTGTGCTTACAGCCCAACACCGTGCAGGACGTTTGGCATTTGCCAGAGAACACCAAGATTGGCAAATTCGCCACTGGCGCCCTGTGCTCTTCACAGATGAAAGCAGGTTCACACTGAGCACATGTGACAGACGTGACAGAGTCTTGAGATGCCGTGGAGAACGTTCTGCTGCCTGCAACATCCTCCAGCATGACCGGTTTGGCATTGGGTCAGTAATGGTGTGGGGTGGCATTTCTTTGGAGGGCCGCACAGCCCTCCATGTGCTCACCAGAGGTATCCCGACTGCCATTAGGTACCGAGATGAGATTCTCAGACCCCTTGTGAGACCATATGCTAGTGCGGTTGGCCCTGGGTTCCTCCTAATGCAAGACAATGCTAGACCTTATGTGGCTCTAGTGTGTCAGCAGTTCCTGCAATACGAAGGCATTGATGCTATGGACTGGCCCGCCCGTTCCCCAGACCTGAATCCAATTGAGCACATCTGGGACATCATGTCTCGCTCTATCCACCAACGTCACATTGCACCACAGACTGTCCAGGAGTTGGCAGATGCTTTAGTCCAGGTCTGGGAGGAGATCCCTCAGGAGACCGTCCGCCACCTCATCAGGAGCATGCACAGGCGTTGTAGGGAGGTCATACAGGCACGTGGAGGCCACACACACTACTGAGCCTCATTTTGACTTGTTTTAAGGACATTACATCAAAGTTGGATCAGCCTGTAGTGTGTTTTTCCACTTTAATTTTGAGTGTGTCTCCAAATCCAGACTTCCATGGGTTGAAAAATTTGATTTCCATTTTTTTATTTTTGTGTGATTTTGTTGTCAGCACATTCAACTATGTAAAGAACAAAGTATTTCAGAAGAATATTTAATTAATTCAGATCTAGGATGTGTTATTTTTGTGTTCCCTTTATTTTTTTGAGCAGTGTACATTTCTGACATTCAAAAACAAAACAAAAACAAATCAGTGACCAATATAGCCACCTTTCTTTGCAAGGACACTCAAAAGCCTGCCATCCATGGATTCTGTCAGTGTTTTGATCTGTTCACCATCAACATTGCGTGCAGCAGCAACCACAGCCTCCCAGACACTGTTCAGAGAGGTGTACTGTTTTCCCTCCTTGTAAATCTCACATTTGATGATGGACCACAGGTTCTCAATGGGGTTCAGATCAGGTGAACAAGGAGGCCATGTCATTAGATTTTCTTCTTTTATACCCTTTCTTGCCAGCCACGCTGTGGAGTACTTGGACGCGTGTGATGGAGCATTGTCCTGCATGAAAATCATGTTTTTCTTGAAGGATGCAGACTTCTTCCTGTACCACTGCTTGAAGAAGGTGTCTTCCAGAAACTGGCAGTAGGACTGGGAGTTGAGCTTGACTCCATCCTCAACCCGAAAAGGCCCCACAAGCTCATCTTTGATGATACCAGCCCAAACCAGTACTCCACCTCCACCTTGCTGGCGTCTGAGTTGGACTGGAGCTCTCTGCCCTTTACCAATCCAGCCACGGGCCCATCCATCTGGCCCATCAAGACTCACTCTCATTTCATCAGTCCCTAAAACCTTAGAAAAATCAGTCTTGAGATATTTCTTGGCCCAGTCTTGACGTTTCAGCTTGTGTGTCTTGTTCAGTGGTGGTCGTCTTTCAGCCTTTCTTACCTTGGCCATGTCTCTGAGTATTGCACACCTTGTGCTTTTGGGCACTCCATCAATCCATTCCAGCCTAGATAAACTAAACTAGGACTTGTACCTGGCCAATGCATTGCTGGTAATTCTGGAAAATTACAAGGAACAATTGTATTAAACATGGTTTTAGATGCAAATTTGTGGAGACATAATGTAAATTATATCAGATGACAATATAAAAGCTCAGAAGATAGTAGCGGGATAGAGGCGTGTAGTAACACAACTCTGGGGTGTTACACATGTGCCTCTTCAAGCAAGCTTGGCTAGAGGGCCAAATCAAGTAATGGCGATAAAAAGTGGTCCTCGGAATATTCGAGTGTGGCATCACTTGTTTGGCCAGACTGTACATGGTGGGAGGAAGGAGGATCAGGGTGAGGATTGTGTTGACCAGACTCGTGGCCACTGAGACTGGACTTGGGGAAGACAGGGTGGTGCTTAACTCCTTAAAGACCGGGCTCATTTTCACCTTCAGGACCAGGCCTTTTTTTGCAAATTTGACCAGTGTCACTTTATGTGGTGATAACTTTAAAACGCTTTGACTTATCCAGGTCATTCTGAGATTGTTTTTTCGTCACATATTGTACTTCATGACACTGGTAAAATGGAGTCAAAAAAATTCATTTTTATTTTTAAAAAAATACCAAATTTGCCAAAAATTTGGAAAAATTAGCAATTTTCCAAGTTTAAATTTCTCTACTTCTATAATACATATTAATACCTACAAAAATTGTTATTACTTTACATTTCCCATATGTCTATTTCATGTTAGGATCATTTTGGGAATGACATTTTATTTTTGGGGGACGTTACAAGACTTAGGCTACTTTCACACTTGCGTTTGGGGTTCCGCTTGTGAGTACGTTTGAGGGCTCTCACAAGCGGCCCCGAACTGATCCATTCATCCCCAATGCATTCTGAATGGATAAGGATCCGTTCGGAATGCATCAGTTTGGCTACGTTCCACCTCCATTCCGCTCTGGAGGCGGACACCAAAACGCAGCTTGCAGCGTTTTCGTGTCCGCCTGGCCGTGCGGAGCCAAACGGATCCGTCCTGACTTACAATGCAAGTCAATGGGGACGGATCCGTTTGACGTTGACACAATATGGTGCAATTGCAAACGGATCCGTCCCCCATTGACTTTCAATGTAAAGTCAGGAGTCCCTATTAATATACCATCGGATCAGAATAAACGTTAGAATATGTTAGAATATACCATCGGATTTGAGTTAGATCGTGAATACTCAGATCCGACAGTATATTCTAACACAGAGGTGTTCCCATAGTGATGGGGACGCTTCAAGTTAGAATATACTAAGAACTGTGGACATAACGGCCCCCTGCTGCCTGGCAGCACCCGATCTCTTACAGGGGGCTGTGATCCACACAATTAACCCCTCAGGTGCCGCACCTGAGGGGTTAATTGTAATTATCATAGCCCCCTGTAAGAGATCAGGTGCTGCCAGGCAGCAGGGGCCAGACCCCCCTCCCTCCCCAGTTTTAAATTCATTGGTTGCCAGTGCAGCCCCCCTCCCCTCCCTCCCCAGTATTAAATTCATTGGTGGCCAGTGCGGCCCCCCTCCCTCCCTCCCCTGTATTAAATTAATTGTTGGCCAGTGCGGCCCCCCCTCCCTCCCCTGTATTAAATTCATTGGTGGCCAGTGTGGCCCCCCTCCCTCCCCTGTATTAAATTAATTGTTGGCCAGTGCGGCCCCCCCTCCCTCCCCTGTATTAAATTCATTGGTGGCCAGTGTGGCCCCCCCTCTCCCCCTCTAATTAAAATCACCCCCCCCCCCATTATCCTACTAGTAAGTGACAGGTCTGTGCTATAAGCAATGCGCCGCACAGACCTTTCACTTATCAGTAGGAGGAGTGCCCGGCCGGCCACAGCCCCAGCGATTAAACTAGGACTCCGATCGGAACTCCCCGCTGCCACCAATGATGGGGGGGGGGTGATTTTAATTAGAGGGGGAGAGGGGGGGCCGCACTGGCCACCAATGAATTTAATACAGGGGAGGGAGGGGGGGCCGCACTGGCCACCAATGAATTTAAACCAACTTTTTAAGGACCAGTTCAGGTTTGAAGTCACTTTGTGAGGCTTACATAATAGAAACCACCCAAATTTAGAAACTACACCCCTCAAGGTATTCAAAACAGATTTTACAAACGTCGTTAAGACTTTTAGGTGGCAGATTTTCCATTTTTATATTTTTTTTCGGGTTACAAAGCAAGGGTTAACAGCCAAACAAAACTCAAGATTTATGCCATACGGTTTTTGGAAGGCAGATTTTGCTGGACTGTTTTTTTTTACACCGTGTCCCATTTGAAGCCCCCCTGATGCACCCCTAGAGTAGAAACTCCATAAAATTGACCCCATCTAAGAAACTACACCCCTCAAGGTATTCAAAACTGATTTTACAAACGTCGTTAACCCTTTAGGTGTTCCACAAGAATTAATGGAAAATATAGATACAATTTCAAAATTTCACTTTTTTGTCAGATTTTCCATTTTAATATTTTTTTTCCAGTTACAAAGCAAGGGTTAACAGACAAACAAAACTCATTATTTATGGCCCTGATTCTGTAGTTTACAGAAACATCCCCATATGTGGTCATAAACTGCTGTACGAGCACAAGGCAGGGTGCAGAAGGAAAGGAATGCCATACTGTTTTTGGAAGGCAGATTTTGCTGGACTGTTTTTTTCAACACCATGTCCCATTTGAAGCCCCCCTGATGCACCCCTAGAGTAGAAACTCCAAAAAAGTGACCCCATTTTAGAAACTACGGGATAGGGTGGAAGTTTTGTTGGTACTAGTTTAGGGTTGCTCTATATTACACTTTTTGTGAGGCAAGGTAACAAGAAATATCTGTTTTGGCACTGTTTTTTTGTTTTGTTATTTACAACATTCATCTGACAGGTTAGATCATGTGGTATTTTTATAGATCAGGTTGTCATGGACGCGACGATACCTAATATGTATACAATTATTTTATTTATGTAAGTTTTACACAATGATTTCATTTTTTAAACAAAACAAAATCATGTTTTAGTGTCTCCATAGTCTGAGAGCCATAGTTTTTTCAGTTTTTGGGCGATTATCTTAGCTAGGGTCTCATTTTTTGCAGGATGAGATTACGGTTTGATTGGCACTATTTTGGGGTGCATATGACTTTTTGATCGCTTGCTATTACACTTTGTGATGTAAGTTAACAAAAAATGGTTTATTTAGCACAGTTTGTATTTTTTACAGTGTTTACCTGAGGGGTTAGGTCATGTGATATTTTTATAGAGCCGATCGATACAGACGCGGCGATACCTAATATGTATACTTTTTTTTATTTATGCAAGTTTTACATAATAATAGCATTTTTGAAACAAAAAAAAATGATGTTTTAGTGTCTCCATATTCTGAGCCATAGTTTTCTTATTTTTTGGGCGATTGTCTCAGGGCTAATTTTTTGCAGGATAAGGTGTCGGTTAGATTGGTACTATTTTGGTGGGCGTACGCCTTTTTGATCGCTTGCTGTTGTACTTTTTGTGATGTAAGGTGACAAAAAAATGGTTTATTTAGTATAGTTTTTATTTTTTATTTTTTACGGTGTTCATCTGAGGGGTTAGGTCATGTGATATGTTTATAGAGCCGGTCGATACGGATGCGGCTATACCTAATATGTATACTTCCCCCCCCCCCCTATTTTTTACCAATTTTTTTTAACTTTATTTGGGGAAAATGACGTTTTTGTTTATTTTTACTTGAAACTTTTAATTTTTTGGGGGAGAAACTTTATTTTTTCAACTTTTTTTTCACTTTATTTTTGTCCCACTTTGGAACTTCAACTTTTAGGGGTCTAATCTTTTACAATGCATTCCAATACTTCTGTATTAGAATGCATTGGCTGTATGAGTAATTGTCACGGCAGGGAGTGGGGGAAACCCCCCGCCATGAGGTGTCAAAGGGTAAAGGGGATTAGCCTGGCCAAAAGGAGTAATAAGGGAGCAGGTCACCTCCTACCGCGTCCCTAATCCTCTCCCTGACTCCTCACTGTATGAGCGGACTCCGATGGTAGGACGACTCATACTCAGGATTCCTAGAAACCCTAAGTCACCCTGGTAATCCCTCACTTAGGAGCAGGAGAGAGACAACCTGTAAGCGAGACTAGTAACACACTTACCTGCCACAGACACACTGACTGGAACCCGTGCACAAGTGCTGGTGTCCACACCAACATAAGAGGACACAGCACACACCACAACCACACGGGGACCCAGGACACCCATAGCTGCAATAAACATGACAGGGGAATATCTAGTAAACATGCAACCAACACCACCTGACATGTAAAACCAACTAGACATACAAACACCCTGAACATAACCCACTCCATACACATAAGGACAGGAAGGGAAGGAGACACCGGGATGACATAGAACATATTCTATCTTCTATGACCACAAGGGTGGCCCTCACTGGACAGATGGAATATGAAGACCAGGAGGATAACTCCAGCATACACCATGGCTGGAGTACCCCCCAGCTTCAGGCATCAAGCAGAGGCTAAAAAAGGCCCAAGCAGCCACACACACACAAAAACCCAGTGTTAAAACACTAGGAAGGGAGTTAACCCTTCCAACACCAGACAAGGGGAGGAAGCCACTTAAAGGGGAAGTGCACACACAAACATAGGAAAGCTACACGTTGCCGCAGGCAACAATATGCGTGGCAACCATGTCACAGCCATCACCCAGAAGGCCGAGACACTGCCACCGCATGCACACTCAGCAACACGTTGCCGCGGGCAACTGCAAGTGTAGCAACAGTGTCACAGCGCACACCATAGGCCGTGACAGTAATGCTGTGTGTATTACTCATACAGCTTCCAGCCTCTGAGATCCAGGGAGCTGGATCTCACAGGCTCGTCACAGGAAGGCAGCGCCGATGCCTCAGGAAGGCATCGCGCTGCCTTCCATGCCATTGGGTCCCCCCTACAGCCCCACAGGGACCCGATGGCACCGCCGCCGCCGCCCGCAACATGAAAAGCTGCAAACCTCAGGTC
Source organism: Bufo bufo (assembly GCF_905171765.1). NCBI lineage: Eukaryota > Metazoa > Chordata > Amphibia > Anura > Bufonidae > Bufo > Bufo bufo. The sequence goes on from NC_053393.1 coordinate 522,558,114, forward strand.
TGAATTGACCTGCGGTTTGCGGCGATCGCCGACGCGGGAGGGGGCACGGGACCCCCCCGCGCATTTAGCCAAGGTGCCTGATCAATGATTTGGCGGGCGGTGATCGGAAATACACAGGGCGTACAGGTACGCCCTGTGTCCTTAACCCCTTAAGGACTCAGCCCTATTTCACCTTAAGGACTTGGCCATTTTTTGCAAATCTGACCAGTGTCACTTTAAGTGCTGATAACTTTAAAACGCTTTGACTTATCCAGGCCATTCTGAGATTGTTTTTTCATCACATATTGTACTTCATGACACTGCTAAAATTGGGTCAAAAAAGTAAATTTTTTTGCATAAAAAAATGCAATTTTTACCGAAAATTTAGAAAAATTAGCAAATTTCAAAGTTTCAGTTTCTCTACCTCTGTAATACATAGTAATACCCCCAAAAATTGTGATGACTTTACATTCCCCATATGTCTACTTCATGTTTGTAGAATTTGGGGAATTTTTTTTTATTTTTTGGGGATGTTACAAGGCTTAGAAGTTTAGAAGCAAATTTTGAAATTTTTCATAAATCTTCAAAATCCCACTTTTTATGGACCAGTTCAGGTTTGAAGTCATATTGTGAGGCTTAGATAATAGAAACCTCCCAAAAATGACCGCATTCTAGAAACTACACCCCTCAAGGTATTCAAAACTGTTTTTTCAAACTTTATTAACCCTTTAGGTCTTCCACAAGAGTTAATGGCAGATGGAGAAACAATTTTGAAATTTCAATTTTTTGGAAAATTTTCCAATATAATCAATTTTTTCCAGGAGTAAAACAAGGGTTAACTGCCAAACAAAACTCAAAATGGGTTGCCCCGATTCTGTAGTTTGCAGAAACACCCCATATGTGGTCGTAAACTACTGTTTGGCCGAACGGGAGCACATAGAAGGAGGGGAACACCATATGGGTTTTGGAAGGCAGATTTTGCAGGACTGGTTTTGTTTATACCATGTCCCATTTGAAGCCCCCTGTTGCACCCCTAGAATAGAAATTTCAAAAAAATGACTCCATCTAAGAAAGTACACCCCTCAAGGTATTCAAAACTGGGTTTACAAACTTTGTTAACCCTTTAGGTGTTCCACAAGAGTTAATGGCAGATGGAGAAACAATTTAGAAATTTCTATTTTTTGGAAAATTTTCCAATATAATCAATTTTTTACAGGAGTAAAACAAAGGTTAACTGCCAAACAAAACTCAAAATGGGTTGCCCTGATTCTGTAGTTTTCAGAAACACCCCATATGTGGTCATAAACTACTATTTGGCTAAACGGCAGGACATAGAAGAAGGGGAACGCCATATGGTTTTTGGAAGGCAGATTTTGCTGGACTGGTTTATTGACACCATGTACCCTTTCAAGCCCCCTGATGCACCCCTAGAGTAGAAACTCCATAAAAGTGACCCCATCTAGGAAACTACGGGATAAGGTGGTTGTTGTTTTGGGACTATTTTAGGGGTAAATATGATTTTTGGTTGCTCTATATTACTCTTTATTGAGGAAATGTAACAAAAAAATTAAATTCTAAAATTGTTTCTACATTCGCTATTTAGTTTTGTGGAACACCTAAAGGGTTAACATAGTTTGTAAAGTAACTTTTGAATACCTTGAGGGGTGTAGTTTCTTAGATGGGGTCACTTTTTTGGAGTTTCTAGTCTAGGCTACATCAGGGGGGGCTTCTAATGGGACATGGTGTCAAAAATAAAACTGTCCATCAAAATCTGCCTTCCAGAAAGCGTATGGAGTTCCCTTCGTTCTATGCTCTGCCGTGCGGCTATATAGTCATTTACGACCACATATGGGGTGTTTATGCAAACTACAGAATCAGGGCCATAAATATTGAGTTTTGTTTGGCTGTTAACCCTTGCTTTATTACCGGCAAAAAGGATTCAAATGGAAATTTTGCCCAAAAATGGGTGTTTTGGCACCGTTTTTATTTTATATTTTTAACACCGTTCATCCGAGGCGTTTGGGCAAAAGTTATTTTTATAGCGACGACTTTTACGCACGCGACGATGCCCAATATGTATGGTTCTCAGACTTTGGAGACACTAAGCAGGCATCCTAAAAACTGCGGCCCTCCAGATGTTGTAAAACTACAATTCCCACCATACCCTGCTGATGGCTGTAGGTTGTCTGGGCATGCTGGGATTTATAGTTTTACAACATCTGGAGGGCCGCAGTTTGAGGATGCCTGCACTAAAACTAATATTTTTTTGGGGAAAAAAAATTGTTTCCGTGTCTCCAAAGTCTGAGAGCCATAGTTTTTTATGTTCTCTAGTGGACTGTTGGGGATTATAAAAATTTTGTACTCCATGGAAGTGTGGTACTCCCTGAAGCAATCGATAATGCAGAGGCCAGGATGATCGGGGCAAGTGTCGCACTGAGTGGTGGTGTCCTTCCGTATCCCCCTCCTGCGACACACTCTGCACTTTTTTTGGGTTCGTCCCTTCTTTCCAGTATGGGGGACCACACCTGGAAAGTGTTGGCCAGGGACGATCCGGGCGCCTCCAATTCCCGAGGTACTCCGGCCTGCTCTTTCACAGTCAGAAAAAATCAAGTCCTTGAGGACTGCCTCATAGAATTGGAGGAATGTCCCTGTGCTGCCAGCGCTTCGGGATAGTACAAAAGAGTTGTACAAGGCAACCTGCACCAAGTAGACCGCAACTTTTTTGTACCATGCCCGGGTTTTGCGCATGGCATTATATGGCGTGAGGACTTGATCAGAGAGATCAACTCCTCCCATATACCGATTGTAGTCGACGATACAATCGGGCTTGAGGACCGTTGCCGCGGTACCTCGCACAGGGATAGGGGTGGTGCTGTTACCGTGGATTGTGGACAGCATAAGGACATCCCTCTTGTCCTTATACCTGACCAGCAACAGGTTTCCACTGGTAAGGGCACGGGTCTCACCCCTGGGGATAGGTACCTGGAGGGGGTAGGCAGGGAGGCCGCGTTGATTTTTCCGCACGGTCCCACAAGCGAACGTGGATCTGGCGGCAAGGGACCTGAACAAGGGAATGCTGGTATAAAAGTTGTCCACGTACAAGTGGTAACCGTTATCCAGCAGTAGGTACATAAGGTCCCACACGAGTTTCCCGGTAACACCCAGAGTGGGGGGACATTCTGGGGGTTGAATCCGGGAATCTCGCCCCTCGTACACACGAAATTTGTAAGTGTACCCTGAGGTACTCTCACAAATTTTGTATAGCTTCACGCCATACCTCGCCCGCTTTGTGGGAATATATTGGCGGAAACTGAGTCTCCCCTTGAACGCAACGAGAGACTCATCAACCGCGACCTCCCTTCCAGGTACGTAGGCCTGCTGAAATGTGGCCCCAAAGTGATCGATGACCGGCCGTATCTTATACAGCCGGTCATAGGCAGGATCACCTTGGGGTGGACATGCTGCATTATCGGAATAATGCAGAAATTTCCGGATGGCCTCAAACCGGGGACGTGTCATGACCATACTGTACAGTGGGGTCTGGTATAGGACGTCCCCACTCCAGTATTGCCTGACACTAGACCCATATGCAGCACGAGGCCCCAAAATGTCCTCATCTCGGCTGCACGTCCAGCCACCGGGTCTAGCCAAAAATGAGCCTGGGTTTTGAGCGACGAACTGTTGGGCGTACAGATTCGTCTGCTCCACCATCAGATTCACCAGTGGGTTACTGAAAAAAAAACTAAAATAGTCAATTTCAGTAAACCCCACTGTGGGAATCTGGATTCCAGGATTGCCAGCAAAATCCGGAATCTCAGGCTCAAAGTCCACTGGGGGACACCAACTAAGTTCATCGGCAGGGGGCTCCGGTGGGCTTATTTGGTGGGCCGGGAAACCAGTACGAACCCCAGGGCGGCTCGTACTAGGGTGGGCCACAGGATCCCTAGCATGTGGGGCCCCTGGCTCCGCCTGGCGGCGTCTCCGCCGCCTTGGTGGCTCATCGTCATCAGATGATGATGAGGAGGATGCGGATGATAAAAGGAACGTGGGGTCATCCTCATCCTCACTGGGGCTCTCAGAGTCGGAGGCAATCTGGGCGTATGCCTCCTCGGCCGAGAACATCCGGCGGGCCATGGGTGTGTGTGCGTGTATGTGTGCGTGTATGTGTGCGTGTGTGGAAAACTTTATTATATGTGCGTGTGTGTGGGGGCAACGGGTGTTCGCGTACTAAAAAAGGCAAAAAAAGAAAGGGCAAGTGTTAGGAAAAAAAAAGTTCAAACTTGCTGATCAGCGGTACAACGCTGCGCTAACACTGGATGGACGGCCAGTCAGCGCACGCAGAAAAAAAAAAAAAGTGGTGGTAAGGGGGCTGGTGGTCAGGGGAGGGGGGGGGGCTGGTGGTGGGGGCTGGTGGTGGGGAAGGGGGGGTGGGGTGGGGGGGGCAAGTGGCAGGGCTGGGGACTGATGGATGGATCAAAGAAAGTTTGGAATAAAAGTTTTTTTTATTTTTTTTTTCCTAACTAACTTTTCCCTTCTTTCCCTGCCTAACGGTGCCTCTCCCTCACTGACCCTAACCTACCTGGGTGGCGATGGGTGCAGGAGGGTGATGGATTCCGATTAGGGGGACACAGGAGCTGGTGCTGGACGATGCTGCACGGTCAGGGTGCTGGACAGGAAGAGGAGGGGAGAGAGGAGCGCAGGAAGTTTGAATCTCGCGTCTCTCTCCCCTGCACCAATCAGCACCCTGGACAGCGGCATTCAGCACCAGAGCCAGCACCGCCTCTTCAAATCCTCGAACTGCGATAGGTGGTGTATAATTACGCCACCGATCGCAGTCTTTTTCTGGTTCATCGGGTCACAAGACACCCGAATGGACCGGAAACGTAGAAAACCGCAGGTCTGAATTGACCTGCGGTTTTCTGCGATCGGCGATGCGGGGGGGGGGTCAAATGACCTCCCCCTGCATTGTTACGGGATGCCGGCTGAATGATTTCAGCCGAAATCCCGTTCTGATTAACCCCTGGGGCGCCGGAATACAGATTTCAAGTTAGGACGTACCGGTACGCCCTGAGTCCTTAAGGACTCGGGAAATAGGGCATACCGATACGCCCTGCGTCCTTAAGGGGTTAAGTACCAGGACATCAGGGCGTACCTGTACGCCCTGTGTCCTAAAGAGGTTAAGCGACTGGAAGAATTATCTGCTGCAAGCCAACCGACCACCTGCTTGCATTTGGCGGACTTCCCGAGCATTGTCCTGCGCCGCCCTGCAAACTGGGACATGAAGCTAGGTATCGTGGATGATTGTTTTTCTTGTGCCCTGGCAGCAGGCACAGTTTCTCCGCGCCCAGGGCCACGGCCTCTGTGTGCACCATCAGCATCACGGCTACTTCCCCATCCCTTACTGCTCGCCTTCTTCATTTTAAATGTGATATATGCTTAAAAAGTATGTCACACGTACAGTAGCGTAGGAGTTGGAAGTGTATGCGCAAAAAAATTTACAAAAGGTATTTGCGATGAGGAAACGTTAGACAGGATAGGTACCACAGGTACTTTCACTTTTCGCAGTGTCTACGGAAAAAGTGTACTGGATGTCACTGATATTTTGGGGATGCGCACACTTTAAACAGGAGATGTGGCGCGGATAATTTAACCGTCCGCAGCGGACACCGTCTACGGAAAAAGTGCACTGGGTGTCACTGATATTTTACGGATGTGCATACTTCAAACAGGAGATGTGGCGCGGATAATTTAAGTGTCCGCAGCAGACACCGTCTACGGAAAAAGTACACTGGATGTCACTGATATTTTAGGTATGCTCACACTTTACACAGGAGATGTGGCGTGAATAATTTAACTGTCCGCAGCGTCCTATTACATGGTATTTAGCGTAGGATGCGCTAAAAATATATATTGCTGCCGTCACACACAATAGTCCTTAAAAGTACTTTTGGGTCTCTGAAAAGGTTTTTGTATAACAATCTTCCTTCTATTACACTCCCTACACTGTCTGTTCCTTCCTATGCACAGCTCTCTCTAAGACTGAGCAATTTATTGCAGGTTGCGCTACAAACATATATGGCTGCTGTCACACACAATAGTCCTTACAAGGACTTTTGGGTCTCTGAAACTTTTTCGTACAAAATTTTTTTTAAATTACACTCCCTACACTCTCTGTCCCTTCCTATGCTCAGCTCTCCCTGACTACGAATGAGCCGAACATGCGTCATCGGGTGCTGTATAGCACCTAATGACGGGTTACGGCCAGCCAATCACTGTAATGCCAGTAGCCAACATGGCTACTGGCATTACAATGAGGGCAGTACCCACCTGCACGTTTATTGGCTGCGTAGCAGCCAAGAAACGCGCGGGAAGGAGACTCGAGCATGGCGCTCGAGCACATGCTGTACTTGGCCAAGTACTGTCATGTGCCGAGCATCGAGATGCTTGAGCCGAGCAGGTGTTTGGCAAAGCATGCTCGATCAACACTAATCAGGATGTCTTCAGTTCAGTCACTTTTACGGTATTTGGCCGGAAAAAATACTGATGCATGCTGCGGTATTTTCTCCGGCCATAATTCCGGCACACTTGCCGCAATGACGGATCCGACATTATTTCCCATTGAAATGTATTAATGCCGGATACGGTACCAAGTGTTCCGGAACAACGGATCCAGTTTTCTGGTCTGCGCATGCAAAAAAAAAATACCGGATCCGTTTTTTCGTATGACACTGGAGAGACGGATCTGGTATTTCAATACATTTGTCAAACAGATCTGCATCCAGATCCGGAAACAAATGGTATCCGTTTGCACACGGATTTCCGGATCTGGCAGGCAGTTCCGGCAACAGAACTGCCTGCCGGATTCCTCTAACGCTAGTGTGAAAGTAGCACTAGCCACTGAAGAAGGACCAGGAATACGCTCCGAAACGCGTATGGTATTGATATCAAGGGACAGTGAGGTTTATTCAAGTTGAGATAATCAAGAGCAATTGCGGTTCATTTTTATTTTTATTTTTACTTTTATTTCTTCAATTGCGAACCATCTAACAAACTACTGTATCCCCTGAAGCTCCAGCGATCCTGAAGGAGGACCAATCACAAGTCCCGGATCAAGTGACGCATTGCACCACTCAAGTCACGTGGGACACCACGTGATACAAGCAAGTGACCACGTGGGATGCCACGTAAGGTCCTTGCAGGAAAAAGTAAAGACCAAAGCGACAAGGAGCAGTAACGTACACTAACTTTATTATATAGGTTTATATTGTACGGAAGACATTCTCAAAGAACCCTGAATACAATATAAGGGGTAAACTATATTACATAACTTCCTCCTCAAAGCTGAAGCTGAGAGAGGAACAATCCGCAAACATAGTAAAATCTCGCAGTACGGACACAATAAGCACACTCTATACACTACAAGTGCTTATACCCCAATAATATGTAAACCACCTGTTTTACCTACCCAATCTTTAACGGATCCCATTTTTTCACTTGGACTATACTTTTTTGTTCCTGAAGGACTAACCCTGGTATATTTTATCTACCATATGAGCTCAGTCAACCTGCATAGCTCTTTTATATGAATCCAGCTTGCACGCAGCACTTTATCTATCCAGCCTTAATGTGACAATTTGTGTGTTAGCAATTCTAACTATTGTATACTTCCTACCTGCACAGATCATTTTATATGTATTTTGCTTGCACACAGCACCTTATGTATTCAGCCATAGTGTGACAATTTGGATGATAGAAATATCAACTCTTGTGTACCCAGCCTACCAGTGCAAATCAAAAATATACAGTATATACTCAGCTTGCACACAGCACTTATTGTATTCAGCCTTAGGCCTCCTGCACACGACCGTTTTTTTTAAGGTCCGCAAAAACGGGGTCCGTAGGTCCGTGATCCGTGACCGTTTTTTCGTCCGTGGGTCTTCCTTGATTTTTGGAGGATCCACGGACATGAAAAAAAAGTCGTTTTGGTGTCCGCCTGGCCGTGCGGAGCCAAACGGATCCGTCCTTAATTACAATGCAAGTCAATGGGGACGGATCCGTTTGACGTTGACACAATATGGTGCAATTGCAAACGGATCCGTCCCTATTGACTTTCAATGTAAAGTCAGGAGTCCCTATTATACCATCGGATCGGAGTTTTCTCCAATCCGATGTATATTTTAACTTGAAGCGTCCCCATTACCATGGGAACGCCTCTATGTTAGAATATACCATCGGATATGAGTTAGATCGTGAAACTCAGATCCGACAGTATATTCTAACACAGAGGCGTTCCCATGGTGATGGGGACGCTTCAGGTTAGAATATACTAAGAACTGTGTACATGACTGCCCCCTGCTGCCTGGCAGCACCCGATCTCTTACAGGGGGCTGTGATCCGCACAATTAACCCCTCAGGTGCCGCTTGTGCGTATCATAGTCCCCTGTAAGAGATCAGGGGCTGCCAGGCAGCAGAGGGCAGACCCCCCTCGGCCCCCCTCCCTCCCTCTATTGTATTAATTTCATTGGTGGCCAGTGTGCGGCCCCCCCCCGGCCCCCTCTCCCTCTCTCTATTGTATTATTTTCTTTGGTGGCCAGTGTGCGGCCCTTCCCCCCGGCCCCCCCTCCCTCCCTCTATTGTATTATTTTCATTGGTGGCACAGTGTGCGGGCCCCCCCGGCCCCCCCTCCCTCCCTCTATTGTATTATTTTCATTGGTGGCACAGTGTGCGGCCTCGTTCCGATCGGAGTCCCAGTTTAATCGCTGGGGCTCCGATCGGTAACCATAGCAACCAGGACGCTACTGCAGTCCTGGTTGCCATGGTTACTTAGCAATATTAGAAGCATCATACTTACCTGCTGCGCTGTCTGTGACCGGCCGGGAGCTCTTCCTACTGGTAAGTGACAGGTCTGTGCGGCGCATTGCTTAATGATCTGTCACTTACCAGTAGGAGGAGCTCCCGGCCGGTCACAGACAGCACAGCAGGTAAGTATGATGCTTCTAATATTGCTAAGTAACCATGGCAACCAGGACTGCAGTAGCGTCCTGGTTGCCATGGTTACCGATCGGAGCCACGCACACTGTGCCACCAATGAAAATAATACAATAGAGGGAGGGAGGGGGGCCGCATACTGTGCCACCAATGAAAATAATACAATAGAGGGAGGGAGGGGGGCCGCACTGGCCACCAATGAAATTAAAACTGGGGAGGGAGGGGGGTCTTCCCCCTGCTGCCTGGCAGCCCCTGATCTCTTATAGGGGGCTATGATATGCACATTTAACCCTTTAGGTGCAGCACCTGAGGGGTTAATTGTGCGGATCACAGCCCCCTGTAAGAGATCGGGTGCTGCCAGGCAGCAGGGGGCAGTCATGTACACAGTTCGTAGTATATTCTAACTAGAAGCGTCCCCATCACTATGGGAACGCCTCTGTGTTAGAATATACTGTCGGTTCTGAGTTTTCACGAAGTGAAAACTCAGCTCTGAAAAAGCTTTTATGCAGACAGATCTTCGGATCCGTCTGTATGAAAGTAACCTACGGCCACGGATCACGGACGCGGATGCCAATCTTGTGTGCATCCGTGTTCTTTCACGGACCCATTGACTTGAATGGGTCCGTGAACCGTTGTCCTTTTAAAAAAATAGGACAGGTCATATTTTTTTGACGGACAGGAAACACGGATCACGGATGCGGCTGCAAAACGGTGCATTTTCCGATTTTTCCACGGACCCATTGAAAGTCAATGGGTCCGCAAAAAAAAACGGAAAACGGCACAACGACCACGGGTGCACACAACGGTCGTGTGCAGGAGGCCTTAGTGTGATAATTCAGGTGCTAGAAACATTAACCCCTGTGTACTCGGCCTACCCATACAGATCATTTATATGTACCCAGCTTGCACACAGCACTTCATGTATTCAGCTTGCACATAGCATTTTATACATTACGCAAAATCAGTATATCAATCTGATTACCAGTACATATATGTATTCAGCTTGCACATAGCACTTCCTATATCCTGAGCTCGCACGTAACACTTTGTATATCCATCTTATACGGGATACTCTATGTACTCAGCTTATACAGAACATTCATCGTTCAATCCATATTAGCACCTCACGAATCTAACACTGTGAATACCGTTATATCCCACCAAAGGATTACATACTCATTCAGAATACTATCCATCTAAAATCATACAACATATTCCGCTGAATATCCTTAAGACATCTCAATTCTTATCAATATAGAAGATCTTTCCCGTTTTTACTTTTACTTGTGCAAATAAAAAATATAATTTTATTACAACCAAAGATACTCATCTATCTCATTTTTATATAGCAAACTATACTTACCACACGGTTCTTAGGCGTACCGGTGATCGAGCACCTCTAGCCATAATACTACATTCGTGAGCCACTGAACAACCACATTGCTAGTGTGAAAATACCCTAAGGCTAAATGCACACAATCAGGATTGTGTGCGGATTTTCTGCGCGGAGTTGAGTGCGGAAAATCCGCACCGTAGGTCATATACACTCACCTAAAGAATTATTAGGAACACCTGTTCTATTTCTCATTAATGCAATTATCTAGTCAACCAATCACATGGCAGTTGCTTCAATGCATTTAGGGGGGTGGTCCTGGTCAAGACAAACTCCTGAACTCCAAACTGAATGTCAGAATGGGAAAGAAAGGTGATTTAAGCAATTTTGAGCGTGGCATGGTTGTTGGTGCCAGACGGGCCGGTCTGAGTATTTCACAATCTGCTCAGTTACTGGGATTTTTACGCACAACCATTTCTAGGGTTTACAAAGAATGGTGTGAAAAGGGAAAAACATCCAGTATGCGGCAGTCCTGTGGGCAGAAATGCCTTGTGGATGCTAGAGGTCAGAGGAGAATGGGCCGACTGATTCAAGCTGATAGAAGAGCAATGTTGACTGAAATAACCACTCGTTACATCCGAGGTATGCAGCAAAGCATTTGTGAAGCCACAACACGCACAACCTTGAGGCGGATGGGCTACAACGGCAGAAGACCCCACCGGGTACCACTCATCTACACTACAAATAGGAAAAAGAGGCTACAATTTGCACGAGCTCACCAAAATTGGACTGTTGAAGACTGGAAAAATGTTGCCTGGTCTGATGAGTCTCGATTTCTGTTGAGACATTCAAATGGTAGAGTCCGAATTTGGCGTAAACAGAATGAGAACATGTATCCGACCTCTGATGGCTACTTCCAGCAGGATAATGCACCATGTCACAAAGCTCGAATCATTTCAAATTGGTTTCTTGAACATGACAATGAGTTCACTGTACTAAAATGGCCCCCACAGTCACCAGATCTCAACCCAATAGAGCATCTTTGGGATGTGGTGGAACGGGAGCTTCGTGCCCTGGATGTGCATCCCTCAAATCTCCATCAACTGCAAGATGCTATCATATCAATATGGGCCAACATTTCTAAAGAATGCTATCAGCACCTTGTGGAATCAATGCCACGTAGAATTAAGGCAGTTCTGAAGGAAAAAGGGGGTCCAACACCGTACTAGTATGGTGTTCCTAATAATTCTTTAGGTTAGTGTACATTGTATTCTATGAGAATTTGAAATTCTCAATGCACACGATGCAGCTTTTTTCCACACGGATTTTGACCTGCGGTGCAGATTTTAAAATCGACAGCATTTTTTTTTTTTTTCTGACCGGATTTTCTTCATTCACTTAGTAAAATCTGCATGCGGAAAATCCGCACCGAATCCGAATGCAAATCCGCACCAATTGATGCGGATTGACCGCACAGATTTGCCTGTGAACACCTGCGGATTTCAGTGCGGATTCTCTGCACATGAATCCTGAATGTGTGCATGTACCCTAAACCACATTCTTATCAGTAAGGTAAGGATTGAGCTTGGATGAGTGTTTAGGAGGTCATAGAGCAGATATAAGGACTCTGTCTGCTCCCCAAATGACGAAACAGACAGAAAATCCAAGGCAGCTAGTAGAGCATCTCAGCTATGCAGGGGCGTTGCTAGGTCAAAACATTCGGGGCCTGGGCCCCTGATGTTTTGTCCCAGGCCCCAAATGTCCTGCCTGCCTGTTAGATATAACTGTATTGCCATTCTCAGGACGGCAATAAAATTGAATCTAATGCACTGCAAGAGCTGAAGGACCTGTGATGACCTCACAGGTCATGTGATCAATTCTAAATGCAGTAGCTGAAAAGGACCTGGCATGATGTCACTATCATGTGACCAGTGCAGGAGAGGAGGGCTCGGCAGTGAAGAGAAGCCCTCGGAAGATGCTTAGGTGAGGTCTGCTACATGAGGAGAGGTTAAGTAAAGATTACTCAGTATGAGAGGCAGAACAAGGTTGGGAGTTGTAGTTATTTAACTGGGACTGTATGTTAGGGCTGAAGGGAGGGAAGTAATTTACATGGGACAGCTAGGTGGAGTGATGTTAATTACATGGGACTGAAATTTGGAAGTGGCTGGGGTAGGGTGATGTTATTTACATGGGACTGTATGTTGAAGGGTAATGTTATTTATATGGGACTGCACGTTGAAGGCAGCTGTGGCAGGGAGTGATATTATTTACATGTGATTGAATGTTAAGGGGTAATGTTATTTACATGGGACTGCATGTTGGAGGTGGCTGGGGAGGGGGTGATTTTATTTTCAATGGACTGTATGTTGAAGGTGTCTGGGGGAGGGAGTGATGTTATTTATATGGGACTGAATATTGAGGAGGTGATGTTATTGACATGGGACTGTATGTTGAAGGCGGCTGGGGAGTGATATTATTTACATGGGACTGTATGTTGGAAGGGGCAGGAGAGATGGTGTGATGTTATTTACATGGGACTGTATTTTTCTATATCTATAGTTATTTTTATGGTGACTATTCCATGATCAGAACATGTATCCTCACATTTATATGCAGACAAATAATATTGTGTATATATTTGTATACTTGCCTTTATGTGGTTTTGTTTATTAATATTGTTTAATTTAATGTTTTGTCATATATTTATTTAGTGTTATTGTAATTAACAGGCCATGAACAAGGTCCAGGAGGACCGAAACGTTGGCCAAATCAAACTGACAACCACTGGTGGCATTTCAAATAAACATTTTCAACTTTATTTGCATCAATTTGAGTGCCGTGAATTAATTTATAATATAAATGTATTTTGGAGGGGGCTGTAGATAGAGAGGGATGTTATTTACATGGGACTGTATATTGGAGGGGGCTGGAGAGATGGTGTGATGGTATTTATATGGGACTCTATGGCGGAGGGAGGGAAATAGTGTTATTTACATGGGACTGTATGGCAGAGGTGCTGAGGAATTATGATTATTGAGGACACTAAACGGAGGAATATAACTACAGGGGGCACTGCAGGCGGCATTATAAATACTTGGGGCACTTCAGGGCGAGCATTATAACAGTAGGGGGTGTTATAAATACTGGGGGCACTGTGGGGGCATTTTAAATCCAGTGGATATTAGGCATTCTTATTACTACTGGGGGCTCTATATATAGATCCGCATTATTTCTATTAAGAGCACTATGGGGGGCCTTATTACTACTGAGGGGTCTGTAGAGAGCTTTATTACCACTGGGGGAATAATAGGGAGCCTTATTTCTACTGGGGGCTCTGTGAGGGTATTATTAATACTGGAGGGCTCTTCTACTAATGGAGGCTCTTGTGGAGCATTATCACTGTTAGGTCCAGTAGGGGGCAGTATTACTAATGAGAGCATTCTAGAAGGGAACTACTATTGGTGGGATTATGAGGAGTACTGTTACTATGGGGTGCACTCATTTTTCTTTAGAATAGTATTTGGGGGTACAGAAAAGTAAGGAAGCTAAGGCTACTTTCACACTTGCGTTCGGAGCGGATCCGTCTGGTGTCTGCACAGACGGATCCGCTCCTATAATGCAAACGTTGGGATTCGTTCAGAACGGATCCGTCTGCATTATATTTCACAAGAAAATCTAAGTGTGAAAGTTAGTCAGACGGATCCGTCCAGACTTTGCATTGAAAGTCAATGGGGGACGGATCCGTTTGAAAATCCGCATCCACTCAGAATGCATTGGGGCTGGACGGATGCGTTCGGGGCCGCTTGTGAGAGCCTTCAAACGGAGCTTACAAGCGGAACCCCGAACGCAAGTGTGAAAGTAAGATGTCTGTGCGTCACACTCTGCAGAAACGAGGCGGCTGAGAGAAGTGTCCGAACCTAATGGAGAAGATGATGACAGAGAAGATCAATATCAGAGGAGACGTTACCTGGGAGGCCCTGGTTGTGAGAGGTATGTGCTGCTGTATAGCAAGTACAGTAAAATGTCTTCAGTGCGGTTGTTCAACTTAGAGAATTGGGCCATATGCATTGGTGCTTGGGCTCTGGATCTTTTGAGACCCTAGCAACACCCCTGCTGCTATGTACACAAAAAAGGATTCCATATCTAATAAATAAAGCTGAGTTTATGTGTGTGTGTGTCCGCTAAAGGACTCTGCACCGTCGCATTTACAATCAGGAAATTTGGCACACAGGTACATCAGGTGTCCGGGAAGGTTTTAGACCAGGTCTCAGCTCTCCAGGACGTACTGTTCCCGAGATATTCCCAAAAAATGCATTAGCCAATAGAAGCTTGGTCACATGACCCTTATCAGCCAATAGAAGCTTGCAGGTCCTCCAGCCTCCACATACACAGATTTACTCCAGGTTTTCATAGCAACCCAGCCATTTATCTTCACTGCTGTAGGAGAGCTTTAAAGGAAATCTGTCACCAGGATAATCGCTATTGAAGTAAAGCCATGGCCTAACAGCACTTAGTACCTTATTTCAAGATGTGCCTTTGCCTTTGTTACAGCAATAGATGTTTTTATCCTCTGAAAATCCAGTTTATTTGGTATGCAAATGAGCCAGTAAGGTGCCCAGAGGGGCGTCACTCTTGCAGGATTGAGCCCAGACACGCCCCCTGCCACAATGTGTCCACCCTCAAAAGACTTAAAACCCCACTCCTAGGTACCGCCAAGCCACGCCCCTGATCCAGATAGACCACGCCCCCTCACACTCCTGAGCCGACGGGGATTGAAAAAATGAAGGTAAAAATAAACTTCTGTCAGCTGCAGGGGTTGGAGGGAGGATGACTTTCTCCCTGCAGCTTACACTCAGACAGCACAGTGCTGTCAAAAGGACACGCCTCCGATTCAGTTTGGCCATGCCCCCTCCCACTCCTCAGCTGACAGATTGAAAAAATGAAGTTAAAAATCAACTTCTAGGTCCTGGTAAGCCACGCCCAGATCTGGTTAGGCCATGCCCCCTCCCACTCCTGACCGACGGGGATTGAAAAGATGAAGGTAAAAATCAACTTCTGTCAGCTGCAAGGGTGAGAGGGAGGGTGACTTTCTCCCTGCAGCACACACTCAGACAGCACAGTGCTGCTGTATTACAGTGAGCTGTTCAAAAGGTCACGCCCCCGATCCAATTAGGCCACGGCCCCTCCCACTCCTCAGCCAACAGATTGAAAAAATGAAGTTAAAAATCAACTTCTGGTCCCGCTAAGCCACGCCCTGATCTGTTTAGGCCACGCTCCTCCACTCCTCAGCCGACAGGGATTTAAAAAATGAAGTTAAAAATCTACTTCTGTCAGCTGCAGAGGTAGGAGGGAGGGTGACTTTCTCCCTGCAGCTCACACTCAGACGGTACAGTGCTGCTGTCTTAGAGTGAGCTGTTCAAAAGGACATGCCTCCGATCCAATAAAGGACACTGTTAAGGGGGCGAGCCCCTGTGGAGGTCACTGTCAAGGGGGTGGTATGCTGTGAAAGTCACTGTAAGGCTGCTGTAACGGTCAAAGTTAAGGTGGTGGCAGGGGCGTACATAGAAATCACTGGGCCCCATAGCAAGAATATGAATTGGGCCCCATAACCCCGCCCACTACCCACCCCTGGCTTATCCCAGCTTCTGTCCTGGATCCTCCCCTGCCACCGCCCCATTTCCCAATAAAGAAATGTATACATATGTTCGTACGTATTCGTACTGACCCAGAGAATGAAGGACACAGGTCAGTTTTGCGGCAAAGAGAATGCCGTAGGAACAAAACCCTGTGGTATCTGAATCTATGGGACTCCTGTGGATATTCCATAAAAGTTTTATCTGCAGTCCTATGTAACACTACAAATAACACAGTGATGGCTCTCTGATTACCTAAAATGTAGTAGTGTTACCTGCAGTCCTATGTAAAATCACTGATAATACTTGTGTACAGTCGTGGCCAAAAGTTTTGAGAATGACACAAATATTAGTTTTCACAAAGTTTGCTGCTAAACTGCTTTTAGATATTTGTTTCAGTTGTTTCTGTGATGTAGTGAAATATAATTACACGCACTTCATACGTTTCAAAGGCTTTTATCAACAATTACATGACATTTATGCAAAGAGTCAGTATTTGCAGTGTTGGCCCTTCTTTTTCAGGACCTCTGCAATTCGACTGGGCATGCTCTCAATCAACTTCTGGGCCAATTCCTGACTGATAGCAACCCATTCTTTCATAATCACTTCTTGGAGTTTGTCAGAATTAGTGGGGTTTTGTTTGTCCATCCGCCTCTTGAGGATTGACCACAAGTTCTCAATGGGATTAAGATCTGGGGAGTTTCCAGGCCATGGACCCAAAATGTCAACATTTTGGTCCCCGAGCCACTTAGTTATCACTTTTGCCTTATGGCACGGTGCTCCATCGTGCTGGAAAATGCATTGTTCTTCACCAAACTGTTGTTGGATTGTTGGAAGAAGTTGCTGTTGGAGGGTGTTTTGGTACCATTCTTTATTCATGGCTATGTTTTTGGGCAAAATTGTGAGTGAGCCCACTCCCTTGGATTAGTAGAACTACAGGTAACAGCACTCTGCTAGTCAATTGCACAAAGATATAAGCAAACACTGAAAGAATAAATGCTTGGTGGTCATACTTACTGCAAATGCAGCTAGAAGCTCTTTGCGAATATAATTGATCAAAAATATTTCGGGCCCATCTACCGGTCATCAAGGTAGCTTCTAATCAGATGGGTCCTACTCTAACATGCCTCTCCTGGGCTTACAGCCTACAATCTGGGCAAAGTAGTACCAAGCTGTATCCTACGCATGCCTCTCCCAGGCTGTGAGCCTACAGTATGGGCTGGGTAGAATACAGCTGTACAAGCTATCTGATTAAAAGCAAATGGTAAATGGGCTGGTGGTGCATGGTTCAATCTCACCACCAGGGGGAGCCACTCCCCTAGTGGCAGTGACAATGGGGAAAAAATAAACGAACCAGCACCTCCGCAATAAGTGAATATGAGAACGCAGGTGCACGCTACCTTGGCTAAAACACACTTGGATTAGTAGAACTACAGGTAACAGCACTCTGCTAGTCAATTGCACAAAGATATAAGCAAACACTGAAAGAATAAATGCTTGGTGGTCATACTTACTGCAAATGCAGCTAGAAGCTCTTTGCGAATATAATTGATAAAAAATATTTCGGGCCCATCTACCGGTCATCAAGGTAGCTTCTAATCAGATGGGTCCTACTCTAACATGCCTCTCCTGGGCTTACAGCCTACAATCTGGGCAAAGTAGTACCAAGCTGTATCCTACGCATGCCTCTCCCAGGCTGTGAGATTAGAAGCTACCTTGACGACCGGTAGATGGGCCCGAAATATTTTTGATCAATTATATTCGCAAAGAGCTTCTAGTTGCATTTGCAGTAAGTATGACCACCAAGCATTTATTCTTTCAGTGTTTGCTTATATCTTTGTGCAATTGACTAGCTGAGTGCTGTTACCTGTAGTTCTACTAATCCAAGTGTGTTTTAGCCAAGGTAGCGTGCACCTGCGTTCTCATATTCACTTATTGCGGAGGTGCTGGTTCGTTTATTTATTTTTTGAGCCCACTCCCTTGGATGAGAAGCAACCCCACACATGAATGGTCTCAGGATGCTTTACTGTTGGCATGACACAGGACTGATGGTAGCGCTCACCTTTTCTTCTCCGGACAAGCCTTTTTCCAGATGCCCCAAACAATCGGAAAGAGGCTTCATCGGAGAATATGACTTTGCCCCAGTCCTCAGCAGTCCATTCACCATACTTTCTGCAGAAGATCAATCTGTCCCTGATGTTTTTTTTGGAGAGAAGTGGCTTCTTTGCTGCCCTTCTTGACACCAGGCCATCTTCCAAAAGTCTTCGCCTCACTGTGCGTGCAGATGCGCTCACACCTGCCTGAAGCCATTCCTGAGCAAGCTCTGCACTGGTGGCACTCCGATCCCGCAGCTGAATCCTCTTTAGGAGACGATCCTGGCGCTTGCTGGACTTTCTTGGACGCCGTGAAGCCTTCTTAACAAGAATTGAACCTCTTTCCTTGAAGTTCTTGATGATCCTATAAATTGTTGATTGAGGTGCAATCTTAGTAGCCACAATATCCTTGCCTGTGAAGCCATTTTTATGCAACGCAATGATGGCTTCACGCGTTTCTTTGCAGGTCACCATGGTTGACAATGGAAGAACAATGATTTCAAGCATCACCCTCCTTTTAACATGTCAAGTCTGCCATTTTAACCTAATCAGCCTAACATAATGATCTCCAGCCTTGTGCTCATCAACATTCTCACCTGAGTTAACAAGACGATTACTGAAATGATCTCAGCAGGTCCTTTAATGACAGCAATGAAATGCAGTGGAAAGTTTTTTTTGGGATTAAGTTAATTTTCATGGCAAAGAAGGACTATGCAATTCATCTGATCACTCTTCATAACATTCTGGAGTATATGCAAATTGCTATTATAAAAACTTAAGCAGCAACTTTTCCAATTTCCAATATTTATGTAAGTCTCAAAACTTTTGGCCACGACTGTAGATCATGTGGCAGTGTTACCTACAGTCCTATGTAAAACCACAGATACCACTAGTGTAGATCATGTGCTAGCAGGGGCGTAACGATCGCGGTCGCAGGGGATGCAACTGCGACCCCGGCCCGGCGGGGGGAGGGGGCCCGCTGTACTAACATGTAATGAAGCGCTGTGACGGGGCCCGGCATGAAGTACAGTGACAATGCCGGACCCCGTCAGGTCGCTACATTACATCCCTTCATACGATTATTCTTTTTTTCTCTATCACCACAGGGACCTTGTTCTGGATCCAGCGGACATCACGCAGACGCCAGCGACACCCTAGATGAGGTAGGACCAGATTTTTTAGGACTGGGTGAGTGTAGCCATGCATTGGCTTAGGGCTCTTTAACACGAGCGGATCCCATGTGGCTAATCCGCTGTGTGAAAGAGAGCCAAGCCCCGCTCCGGACAGCAGAAACATGGAGCAGTAACATGATTGATTATGCTCCGTGCCTCTCTGTGATCGCTTTGCTACAAAATCACGGTGACAACTTTATCTCACTGTGATTTTGTAGTAAAAAGATCACAGAGAGGCACAGAGCATTACTAATCATGTTACTGCTCCGTGTCTCTGCTGTCCGGAATGGGGCTTTGCCCTCACTGACGGGTACGCAATTCCGTTCCCGAAAAAAAAAAAAAGAACAAGTCCTATTCTTGTCCGCAATTGCGGACAAGAACAGGCATATTCTATTAGTACCGGCAATGTGCGGTCCGCAAAATGAGCTATTTTTAGCTCAAAATAAGTACAATGATATAATAAAAAATTTACCCCAAAGGTGTACATAGTCTTTAAAGTGTTTATGAGTTTCAGGAGATCACAGATAAGGGATGCACATGATCCATCAGATGACAACATTCAATGTAAACACAGAACTCTGCTGCTCTGCAAATACACAGATTGCATTTTTACATTTTTAAACATTTAAAAAAAGACCAATTGAAACAAAATGATTCTAGCCCAAAATAAGTAGTATGCAATAATTAAATACCCTGAAGATGTCCATAGCCTTTAAATTAACAATGCTAAAAAAAATACTGAAACAAACTGAAAAATAGTATTAAACTGTCTTTGTTAAATAGATCTTTTTTTTTATATGATATAAAAGTTGGAGATGAGCAAAGTTTTGAAAAATTCGATTCGGCAGCATCGGCGAAGTTCGCCATTACGAATAAATTTATCACAAATCGCGATGAATAAGGTACTGTATGCCAAGGCCACTCTGCCTAATCACATCCTTCCCACTTGGTAGCCAATCTCAGTGTGAAAGCTTGGAAGTTAACCCTTTCGAAAACCGCTGACAGTAAATTAATGTTGGCAGCCGGGCATCTAAAAATGGCGCCAGCTGCATGTTTCCCATGGCGGCCAGGTCTCTGCTGTTTTAAAGAGCAGACACCTGGCACTGAAGGATTTAAAAATGACTTTTAACCCTTCAGATGTTGTGGGCATTAGGGTGTGTTCCGGTGGGGATCGGGGAAGCCGGATCGTGTATGCAGCAGCACCTGTCCTCCTGTGTGATGGTACCAGAAATGGTGTACAGCATTGAGGCGGGAAAATCTTCCCTAAAGCAATAAAATTGATGCATCCACAACAGGGATGACCATAATCCCATGTGGATCCGTCCATAAGGTCTGCGTTTCCTCCCTACTATGAACCTAGTGGTATATTGCTTTTAAAAAAAATTAGGGTTAAGACCAGATGGCAGAACATGGTGGATGGATCGAACATGGACTCTGGATTATTAAAGCAATACTGTCCGCATGAGCGCTTGCCATGTCTCTCCCTATGCTCAGCTCACAGGACAATGGCGGAGACCTGCGTCATTAGGGTTTTAGAGGGCTGTGACATCACATGGGATGGCTATCTGCGGATTGGCTGGCTGCACAGCATTATGAGTGATCTCGTGTTCCTGGGCTTCTTACTTTCACTGTTTAACACATATAGCCGCCATTTTAGAAAAACCCTCATTCATTGCCACAAAGCACAAGGAAAATCAGCTTTGTTGCAAATCGAAGCTTTCCTAAACTTCAGACCAAATTCTGCTTCAAATGCTTTGCTTTGCTCAACCCTATCCAGTCACGAAACATTAAAAAATACATTAGATATCCTTACAATTGTTATGACCAATACAATGAAATTATGCCATCTGCTAATGATATTAACTAGGTGGTCAACATAAAAAATAAAATAAAGGATTTTTTTTCTCACATTCCGCCATTTGAGCAAAATATAATAAATTAAACGTTGTTATATATGTCCCCACAAATAGGGATGAGCGAACCCGAACTGTATAGTTCGGGTTCGTACCGAATTTTGGGGTGTCCGTGACACGGACCCGAACCCGAACATTTTCGTAAAAGTCCGGGTTCGGGTTCGGTGTTCGGCGCTTTCTTGGCGCTTTTTGAAAGGCTGCAAAGCAGCCAATCAACAAGCGTCATACTACTTGGCCCAAGAGGCCATAACAGCCATGCCTACTATTGGCATGGCTGTGATTGGCCAGTGCACCATGTGACCCAGCCTCTATTTAAGCTGGAGTCACGTAGCGCCGCACGTCACTCTGCTATGATCAGTATAGGGAGAGGTTGCAGCTGCGACGTTAGGGCGAGATTAGGCAGATTAATTCCTCCAAAAGACTTCATTCTGTGATCGATCTGCAGCTGTGGATCATTGAAGTGCTATTATTGACTTGCTCACTTTTTTGAGGCTGCCCAGAGCGTTTTTAGATCACTTTTTTTCTGGGGTGATCGGCGGCCATTTTGTGACTTGTGGTGCGCCAGCACGAGCTATCACCAAGTGTATTTAACCATCGATAGTGTGGTTATTTTGTGCTATATCCTACATCAGCTGCAGGCTGAGCCTGTGTCACCGAAGTGCATTTAACCATCAACAGTTTGGTTATTTTTTGGCCATATACTACATCAGCTGCAGGCTGAGCCTGTTTCACCCAAGTGCATTTAACCATCAACAGTCTGATTATTTTTTGGCCATATACTACATCAGCTGCAGGCTGAGCCTGTGTCACCCAAGTGCATTTAACCATCAACAGTGTGGTTATTTTTTGGCCATATATTACATCAGGGGCAAGTTGAGCCTGTCACCCAGCGCCTGAAAAATAGACCTGACATTTCTATTCAACCAAATCTGCACAGTTTTAGCTGGTCAAGTTATTTGTAGTGACCGTCAAAGCAGACTTTTTGTTCTGGGTTGAAAAAGCATTCCCAAATTTGCCATTCTGAAAATAACTATTTTGTGGTATTTCAGGCCTACTTGAAATCTATCCCAAAAAGAAAATCTTACATTGAAGTTAATGATAGTATCATTCAGAAAAACCTAAGACACACGCTAGCGTGCTGATAGAAGTGGCATTCTGTGATTAAACCTATAACTGTCACCCAGCGCAAAAAAAAACAGGTCTCACATCTCTATTCAACCAAATCTGCACAGTTTTAGCTGGTCAAGTTATTTGTAGTGACCGTCAAAGCAGACTTTTTGTTCTGGGTTGAAAAAGCATTCCCAAATTTGCCATTCTGAAAATAACTAGTTTGTGGTATTTGAGGCCTACTTGAAATCTATCCCAAAAAGAAAATCTTACATTGAAGTTAATGATAGTATCATTCAGAAAAACCTAAGACACACGCTAGCGTGCTGATAGAAGTGTCATTCTGTGATTAAACCTATAACTGTCACAAAGCGCAAAAAAAAACAGGTCTCACATCTCTATTCAACCAAATCTGCACAGTTTTAGCTGGTCAAGCTATTTGTAGTGACCGTCAAAGCAGACTTTTTGTTCTGGGTTGAAAAAGCATTCCCAAATTTGATATTCTGAAAATAACTAGTTTGTGGTATTTCAGGCCTACTTGAAATCTATCCCAAAAATAAAATCTTACATTGAAGTTATTGATAGTATCATTCAGAAAAACCTAAGACACACGCTAGCGTGTTGATAGAAGTGTCATTCTGTGATTAAACCTATAACTGTCACAAAGCGCAAAAAAAACAGGTCTCACATCTCTATTCAACCAAATCTGCACAGTTTTAGCTGGTCAAGTTATTTGTAGTGACCGTCAAAGCAGACTTTTTGTTCTGGGTTGAAAAAGCATTCCCAAATTTGCCATTCTGAAAATAACTAGTTTGTGGTATTTCAGGCCTACTTGAAATCTATCCCAAAAAGAAAATCTTACATTGAAGTTATTGATAGTATCATTCAGAAAAACCTAAGACACACGCTAGCGTGCTGATAGATGTGTCATTCTGTGATTAAACCTATAACTGTCACACAGCGCAAAAAAATACAGGTCTCACATCTCTATTCAACCAAATCTGCACAGTTTTAGCTGGTCAAGTTATTTGTAGTGACCGTCAAAGCAGACTTTTTGTTCTGGGTTGAAAAAGCATTCCCAAATTTGCCATTCTGAAAATAACTAGTTTGTGGTATTTCAGGCCTACTTGAAATCTATCCCAAAAAGAAAATCTTACATTGAAGTTATTGATAGTATCATTCAGAAAAACCTAAGACACACGCTAGCGTGCTGATAGAAGTGTCATTCTGTGATTAAACCTATAACTGTCACACAGCGCAAAAAAAAACAGGTCTCACATCTCTATTCAACCAAATCTGCACAGTTTTAGCTGGTCAAGTTATTTGTAGTGACCGTCAAAGCAGACTTTTTGTTCTGGGTTGAAAAAGCATTCCCAAATTTGCCATTCTGAAAATAACTAGTTTGTGGTATTAGAGGCCTACTTGAAATCTATCCCAAAAAGAAAATCTTACATTGAAGTTATTGATAGTATCATTCAGAAAAACCTAAGACACACGCTAGCGTGCTGATAGAAGTGTCATTCTGTGATTAAACCTATAACTGTCACACAGCGCAAAAAAAAACAGGTCTCACATCTTTATTCAACCAAATCTGCACAGTTTTAGCTGGTCAAGTTATTTGTAGTGACCGTAAAAGCAGACTTTTTGTTCTGGGTTGAAAAAGCATTCCCAAATTTGCCATTCTGAAAATAACTAGTTTGTGGTATTTCAGGCCTACTTGAAATCTATCCCAAAAAGAAAATCTTACATTGAAGGTATTGATAGTGTCATTCAGAAAAACCTAAGACACACGCTAGCGTGCTGATAGAAGTGTCATTCTGTGATTAAACCTATAACTGTCACACAGCGCAAAAAAAAAAACAGGTCTCACATCTCTATTCAACCAAATCTGCACAGTTTTAGCTGGTCAAGTTATTTGTAGTGACCGTAAAAGCAGACTTTTTGTTCTGGGTTGAAAAAGCATTCCCAAATTTGCCATTCTCAAAATTGTGGTGAACGGGAACAATGAGGAAAACATCTAATAAGGGACGCGGACGCGGACGTAGACATGGTCGTGGTGGTGTTAGTGGACCCTCTGGTGCTGGGAGAGGACGTGGCCGTTCTGCCACAGCCACACGTCCTAGTGAACCAACTACCTCAGGTCCCAGTAGCCAGCAGAATTTACAGCGATATTTGGTGGGGCCCAATGCCGTTCTAAGGATGGTAAGGCCTGAGCAGGTACAGGCATTAGTCAATTGGGTGGCCGACAGTGGATCCAGCACGTTCACATTATCTCCCACCCAGTCTTCTGCAGAAAGCGCACAGATGGCGCATGAAAACCAAGCCCATCGGTCTGTCACATCACCCCCATGCATATCAGGGAAACTGTCTGAGCCTCAAGTTATGCAGCAGTCTCTTATGCTGTTTGAAGATTCTGCTGCCAGGGTTTCCCAAGTGCATCCACCTAGCCCTTCCCCAGGGGTGGAAGAGATAGAATGCACTAACGCACAACCACTTATTTTTCCTGATGATGAAGACATGGGAATACAACCTCAGCACGTCTCTGATGATGACGAAACACAGGTGCCAACTGCTGCGTCTTTCTGCAGTGTGCAGACTGAACAGGAGGTCAGGGATCAAGACTGGGTGGAAGACGATGCAGGGGACGATGAGGTCCTAGACCCCACATGGAATGAAGGTCGTGCCACTGACTTTCACAGTTCGGAGGAAGAGGCAGTGGTGAGACCGAGCCAACAGCGTAGCAAAAGAGGGAGCAGTGGGAAAAATCAGAACACCCGCCGCCAAGAGACTCCGCCTGCTACTGACCGCCGCCATCTGGGACCGAGCACCCCAAAGGCAGCTTCAAGGAGTACCCTGGCATGGCACTTCTTCCAACAATGTGCTGACGACAAGACCCGAGTGGTTTGCACGCTGTGCCATCAGAGCCTGAAGCGAGGCATTAACGTTTTGAACCTTAGCACAACCTGCATGACCAGGCACCTGCATGCAAAGCATGAACTGCAGTGGAGTAAACACCTTAAAAACAAGGAAGTCACTCAGGCTCCCCCTGCTACATCTTCTGCTGCTGCCGCCTCGGCCTCTTCTGCTGCTGCTGCCGCCGCCTCGGCCTCTTCCTCCGCCTCTGGAGGAACGTTGGCACCTGCCGCCCAGCAAACATGGGATGTACCACCAACACCACCACCTGCGTCACCAAGCATCTCAACCATGTCACACGGCAGCGTTCAGCTCTCCATCTCACAAACATTTGAGAGAAAGCGTAAATTCCCACCTAGCCACCCTCGATCCCTGGCCCTGAATGCCAGCATTTCTAAACTACTGGCCTATGAAATGCTGTAATTTAGGCTGGTGGACACACACAGCTTCAAACAGCTCATGTCACTTGCTGTCCCACAGTATGTTGTTCCCAGCCGCCACTACTTCTCTAAGAGAGCCGTGCCTTCCCTGCACAAACAAGTGTCCGATAAAATCAAGTGTGCACTGCGCAACGCCATCTGTGGCAAGGTCCACCTAACCACAGATACGTGGACCAGTAAGCACGGCCAGGGACGCTATATCTCCCTAACTGCACACTGGGTAAATGTAGTGGCGGCTGCGCTGACATAAGGCCAGATTCTCTGTTACGAGACCTCTCTCCTCTGCCTGGGTGCCTGGGCCTAAATGTGTGACAGTGGCCTGTTCCAGTGGTGGGTGACGTGAAGCCTGATTCTCTGCTATGACATGAATACAGATTCTGCGCTGACATAAGGCCTGATTCTCTGTTACGGGACCTCTCTCCTCTGCCTGGGTGCCTGGGCCTAAATGTGTGACAGTGGCCTGTTCCAGTGGTGGGTGACGTGATGCCTGATTCTCTGCTATGACATGAAGACAGATTCTGCGCTGACATAAGGCCAGATTCTCTGTTACGGGACCGCTCTCCTCTGTCTGGGTGGCGGGGCCTAAATGTGTGACAGTGGCCTGTTCCAGTGGTGGGTGACGTGAAGCCTGATTCTCTGCTATGACATGAATACAGATTCTGCGCTGACATAAGGCCAGATTCTCTGTTACGGGACCTCTCTCCTCTGCCTGGGTGCCTGGGCCTAAATGTGTGACAGTGGCCTGTTCCAGTGGTGGGTGACGTGAAGCCTGATTCTCTGCTATGACATGAATACAGATTCTGCGCTGACATAAGGCCAGATTCTCTGTTACGGGACCGCTCTCCTCTGTCTGGGTGCCGGGGCCTAAATGTGTGACAGTGGCCTGTTTCAGTGGTGGGTGACGTGAAGCCTGATTCTCTGCTATGACATGAAGACTGATTCTGCGCTGACATGAAGCCAGATTCTCTGCTATGGCATGAAGAGACTGATTCTCTGCTGACATGAAGCCAGATTCTTTGCTATGGCATGAAGAGACTGATTCTCTGCTGACGTGAAGCCAGATTCTCTGCTATGGGACCTCTTTCCAATTGATATTGGTTCTTTTTTATTTTTTTAATTTTAATTTTAATTAATTTCCCTATCCACATTTGTTTGCAGGGGATTTACCTACATGTTGCTGCCTTTTGCAGCCCTCTAGCTCTTTCCTGGACTGTTTTACAGCCTTTTTAGTGCCCAAAAGTTCGGGTCCCCATTGACTTCAATGGGGTTCGGGTTCGGGACGAAGTTCGGGTCGGGTTCGGATCCCGAACCCGAACATTTCCTTGAAGTTCGGCCGAACTTCTCGAACCCGAACATCCAGGTGTTCGCTCAACTCTACCCACAAATCATGTCTAAAGATTATACAGCTCTACCCACAATTATTATTTTTTTTAATACTGTAAGTACCAGTAAGTAGTCTTAAAGGGAGTATCTCACCAGAAAATTCAGTTACCCCAGGCACAATGCCTTGTAGGACTAGCTCAGCTGAATGTTATGATATCTTTCACTTAGCGACCCGTTGCTTCATTTTGGAGAAAAATAACTTATGCAAATGAGCAGTTAAGTGCACTGGAGCCACTCTGTACACCCTTGCCCCTCCTGCTTCGTCTACCAGCTCCTCCCTCTCCTTCTTGATTGACACGGCCAGGACAGATGACCATGCAGAAACCTGACCCTGTTATTTAGGAGAGAGAAGAACAAAGGAAAAATGTGTAGTTGATGGAATGAAGGCAAACAAATAAATCCCTTTTGTCCGTAAAAGGACAACCAAATATGACCTTTCTCCCTACCAACATTTCTGGAAATTGTTTTTCAGGAACCACTACCAGCCTATGACTCACTCCAGCTCATTTTCTGTATTTTTCCTGTATTACCATCAGAGGAAAGTCCTCGAGAATCTGACGAGAAGACCAGTTTTCCTTGCATGCCTCCTACTGTTTTCTAACTGTAGTCATGTCACAAAATCTGTTCTGTGCTAACATACACCCACTCTAGTATCCGCCAAGACTTTGTGAAATGTCATAGTACACTATCTGACATTATGAGTAGTCTGAGCGCAGCAGTGTGTGCATAGAAATAGCTCATGAGTTTAATAAAATAATTGATAAGACTACATAAATAAATCATATATATATATAAAAATGTTAGCCTCACCAATGACCCCTGGGCAATAATGGCACTGGTAATATGAAGAGTGTAGCAGAGAAATGATTCCTGGTTCACGAAGCACAACTGTCAACCCAGTCTGGTTTTTGCTATAGGACTATCTCTCTTAGCCCAAGGGTCACGTGGAGTGGAACGAACATCAAACCTTTCTGTGCTTGGTGGCAAAACAGGGGACAATAATGGGGTCTAGTTTGAAGTATGTATTTGCTGTGGGGCACCCTGTCATGATATTATGTTTCTCCCGGGTTATTTTTTTAAGAATTTGATCATTTTTTGCTAAATTTACTGATAGGTCCTTATTTATTTTTGGTGTGATACGTAGTGACCAAGAATGGGGTGGCCCTAGCACTACACTGGGTCTCATGGACACCATTGAGGTGCCTCCAGAGTCAGGATCTGCAGTAAACCAGTGTGATTCTTTACTGGAGGAACTCAAGTGCAAAACAATACAGGCAAGGCACTGAGCTGGCTTCTCCAGTTTTCCTGGCAGAAGAAGGGTTCGTGCTGAGGAAAGGCATGCACTAGCTGTCCCCCTATCTCTCTAAGAAGGCTGGGACTCTGGCTAAAGGGCCGGTTACCCAGGGTCTGTGGCTCTGTCATCCACCTGGCTCACTGGTAAAATGACTGGTGACCAGGGGTGGATTGGCCATAGACCTTACAGGGAAATTTCCCTGTGGGCCGATGCCCAGGGGGCCGCCTGAGCCCTCCCCACGGATGGCCAGTATTTTGTGATGGACTGTGGCATTTGGCTCTGCTAGGGTGGTATAATGTGCCACAATATGGTATTGCTGGCCCGTCTACTTGTGTTTGCCCTGCCTTCTATCAATATGGACCCGACTACAAAACGGGGCCACTTTTAGTATTTTTCCAGGACTACTTTAAGTTCCCAGTCCACCCCTGCTGGAGACCCAGGGTCTGTGGCTCAGTATCCCCATCTCAGTGTCTTCTTCTGGTCACTTGTGCAGTCGAACAGAGTCTCTTCTACTAAACACTGGTGCCTACCTTCTAATGGGAGGGTTGTAGTGGAACCACTGCCTAAACAGAAACATTTTCCTCAAAGAAAAATAGTTATGCCCAATCTACAGGATAGAGGATATCTGTCTAAATTGTGGGGTTATGGTTAGAAGAATGGGGTACCCGTGTTTCCCCATTTGAATTTTGCAGCAGTGTTCTATGTCCTGGACAGTAGTTGGTTATCTTTGACAGTGCAGACAAGCCCAACCGCCACTACATTCAAACAGGGGAATATAGGACTCCAAACATGTGATCAGTGGGGGTTCCACCACAAATCATATACGGTACATACATATATACCATTTGAGGTAGACATTAGCTGTACATCAGTCCTTGTCCTCAGTGGAGCTCAAAATCTAATTCCAGGTACACATACTATGGCCATTTTCATTGGAAACCAATTATTGCATCAGGATGAACATCCATACAAAAATAGGGAGAAGAAGATGTTGACTGTGGTTGAAGTCAAACCTAGGATTCCAGTGCTGCAACACAACAGTGCTAACCACAGGGCCTACCATGCTTGGGCCCACAACAAATTACAATACAATTTACGGTTCTCTTCACTTCATAAGACTCACTATAAGTGGGGCAAAATGGTAGTGAGTCTTATAAAGCAAATAGTAGTGAGCACTTCCATTATGGAAGCGCTCACTATTAAGCAGGAGGACCGGGGAGAGGTGACTGTGGTGCTGATAGTGCTTTCTGTGCTCACCTCTCCCTGGTCTTCCTCCGGGCACCACGCTGCACATGTCCTGACTGCATACAGCATCAGGACATAGTGCACGCACTATAACCTGATACTGTACGTAGTCAGGTCACAGTGCAGTGTGGCATGGAGAAGACCAGTGAGCGTTGACTGCAGGAAAGACTGACGATACTACTGAGTGGCGGCAGAGCAGGAGAGGTAAGTTTATTTATTTATTTTATCTTTGATGGGGTCTAATCTGAGGTCTGATGGTGGTCTGATCTGACGTCTGATATGGGGATCTGATCTGACGTCTGATATGGGGGTCTGATCTGAGGTCTGATATTGGGGTTTGATCCGAGGTCTAATATGGTCTGCTGAAGATTGGGGGTCTAATTTGGAGGTCTATGAGCCAGCGCCGGAGCCACATTGAAGCCGCATTAAGATAATAGACCGCTGAAGAAGGCCTTGACAGGCCGAAACGTTCGGTCACGTAATCTAATACCTATAATCAATTGCGCTTCTGAGAAATTACTGGATCATGAATTCTGTGTGATGTGACATGAATAAAATGCCTTGAATTGCAACTGAAAAGCAATTTTCTATTTAATTTGCTACGACTGACAAGTCATTGCTGGCACTAGGGTGTGCGGTGCTCTACTTTTTTTTAGCATAATCTGGAGGTCTGATGAAGATTGGAGCACTAATTTGGGGGTCTGATGAAGATTTGGGGTCTGTTCTGAGGTCTGAATTTTTTTTTGTTATTATCCTCCTCTAAAACCCATGGGCGTCTTTTTATCAGGTGAGTCTTACAAAGGGAAAAATACGGTATGTGAATAAGGTTTTAAAACATATTTTGTATCAGATAAGTGTATCATAAATATTAGAGCATTATTTAATATGGTGAATTTTATAAGTTATTTCAACTACATTATAGTACAAGATGAAAGAACATAGCATATTTTTCAAAGTCTCCCTCTATAATACCAACAGACCAAAAAGATGTAATACTGAAACTAAGGCTAAAAAATTTTGGTGCAAGAAAAAAATATTCCCCTTAAGAATTTAAGATTTGAAAACTCATTAAAAGGGTTTTCCAAGACTTTAACACTGATGATCATCAGTATCTGATCAGCCGTTTGAGAAGACACAGGCACTCATATGAGCACCGCGGCCTTCTCTGTGCTTACCAAGCACAGCGTTGTGTGTTGTATAGTGGCTGTGCTTGGTATCACGCTCAGCCACACTCACTTGAATGAGGATGAGCTACACCTAGGCTATGTGACCGATGAACATGTGACTGTCCTAGGGAAAGCTGTGAGAAGGCCGTGGCGCTACTGCTGATCCGTGGGGGTTCCTGGTGTTGGACCCCACTGATCAGATACTGATGACCTATACTGGGAATAGGTCATCAGTATTAATGTCTCGAAATGCCCCTTCAATGACCCATGTGTCCGCTCAAGCAACTCAAAACGAGTGCCGTGGTTTACTTTTACTACATTACCTCAAATACCATTGAGCACCGTACCAAACGACACCAGAGGAGTGCAGTCCAACCCAAGCTATTCCGCTCAAGCAATGACCTAATGCCCAAATTGCTTTTCCACCCCTAGGCTCATACTTGTATCTTCCACAGAGTGAGCTGTGAATATAGTTTTTGGCCTGAAAAAGTTCTACTATAATCTGCACTGTGGCTTCATAGAGGAAAAAGAAGTAATGAAAACAATTATAGTTTTTTATGGACTATTTCTTCAAGCTTGAAAAGCTAAATTCCCGTGATTGAAGAATGCGAGTAAAGATAACACATTAGCTTACATAAAGTCTAATTAGACTTAAAACTGTTTAGAAAATCCATTCCAGATATTACAGTTTTTTTGCTCCATAAGCTGAAGGCAAAACCTCGTGAAAGTTAAAATAAATATGTTATAAAAGGGAAGATAAAAAATAATCCTATTGTCTCCCTGCTCTTAGAAATCTTAAACTACATTTTATGTAGCAGTCAAAAGGGATTTAGGAAAAATATGGCATAATAAAAGGGTGAACTACAACAAATAGATCACTTGCTATGTGGAATTAACAATAGATTTATCAGGCACCTTTCTAAAAAACATTGGAATAATGTTAACATGTTAAAAAACGTTAAAAATATTTCTGAAACTGCCTATTTCTGGCATAATGAT
Source organism: Bufo bufo (assembly GCF_905171765.1). Classification (NCBI taxonomy): domain Eukaryota; kingdom Metazoa; phylum Chordata; class Amphibia; order Anura; family Bufonidae; genus Bufo; species Bufo bufo. Next base: position 522,589,772 of record NC_053393.1, read on the forward strand.
CTGACAATTCATGTTTTGCAGAGATTACTTCTCAGCAGTCATCTCATTATCATGGGGATAGGGAAAAAAACGTAAGAAAAAATAGACCTGTATCGGGCGCCAATAACCTCAAAAGTAATAGCCTGCTTGCGATAAAAATGGTCAATTGAGTGGTAACTTTGATATAGTGGTTTAAAAACACAACGTTTGTAAAAACGTGCAAAAAACCTTAATTAAAACAGTAATGCTAGTTGATTAAAATCACAATGAGAATAAAAAAGGTATTTTGTAGTAAAAACTCACTTCACCCAGGAGGGGCAGGGTGGGATAAAGCACATAACACCCACTCTGCTTCCTCCTGCGCCTGGATCGCCTGTAAGATCGTCCGGAAATAACGGCAGTCACACTTGGAACTTCTGGTTATTTTCTTTTTATTGTGTTAGCACAGGGTAGGGGTAGGAGTAGGCTCAACGCGTTTCGGGGTCACTGGGATCCCCTTCATCAGGAGCATAAGTGCATCATGCATAATGGCAGGTATTTATACAGGGAAAAAGGCGCCAAAGAACGCCAGAAAAAAGCGCCAAAGAACGGGAGGTACTGGCGTCACTTCCGGTTTGCGTTCCAGGGTGGAACGCATTGTGGTAGGCTAAACTTGGAGTGGTTTCCGGTTTGCGTTCCAGCGTGGAACGCATCAAGAAGCATCTCGGCCTTATAGTGGACCAGGAGGGGAAGCGACGTCACTTCCGGTGTGCGCTCCAGTTTGGAACGCATCGGCACCGCTGTAATGGATTGAATGTGGACCAGGAGGGGAAGCGACGTCACTTCCGGTATGCGTTCCAGCCTGGAACGCATCGGGACCGAGACGGCTGGGGGATCGGCACAAAAGTAATTTAACTTCTTGTCAGATATTAAGGGTGGGTGTGGCGATGTTTAGGAGGGGTATCTAGTTTTATTTATGTATAATATAATATGGTATGGTGGCCAGGGAGAGGGAATTGGGTGTGGAGAAAACCGGAAGTGGTATAGGTTCCGGTGTGCGTTCCAGGGTGAAACGCACCACAGCTTCTCACAGGGATCATGGTGGAGAATGTCTGTGTATGGGAGGGAGGGGCAATATAGCTGTTGGTAATTGTTAGTCTGAAGGGAATGGCAGAGAAACACATTATGTATAGTAATATATTTTGATATATTCTATTATATTTTGACATGGGTATTCTAACCGGCAATGGCTGGTTTCTCTTATCCCATAGGGATATGAGGAGAATCGGGAGATATATGGTTTTATTTTTATTTTTATTTTTAGATGTTATTTGGATCAGCAAGTAACATCTCCCTAAGTGTATATTTGTATATATACACACGTACACAAATATGTGCACAGGGAGGGGGGGATTTGTTCTATAGGTGGAAACGATGGGAAAAAGGGGAATAAAAATGGTTTGTAAGGGCATTTAGAAGAGATGAAGAAGTTAACAAGGAAATTAGAAAATACTGTAGAAATGAAAATTAGAAAGTGCTGTAGAAATAAAAAAGAATGGAAAATGGAGGTCTGATGAATAAAATGTGTGTGTATTTTGCGGGATTGGGGAAGGAGGGTTACATGGATTGTATAAAGATCGTGCAGAGATTTTAAAAAAAATATTTATTTTTATTTTTTATTTTAAATTATTTTAAAAAAGGCGATCTGTGTGTCGGTGTCTTGGAACAGACGAGTATATTTTTGTTCCAAGGAAGGACATGTGTGTAAATGAATGGAGTGGTGTGCCCTAAATAATTATTATCGTGGAGCTCAATAAAAATATCACTCGAGGAGCGCTATATAATAATGATAAAATGTATTAAAAGACAGAGTGGATAGAGGTTGCTATAGAAAGTATAAAAAAGTATATAAAAAATGTAAAAAATGTAAAAAATAAAATAAAAAAATAAAAAAATAGAAAATGGGGATGGATAAATAAATAAATAGGAAAAAATTATTTTGGATGTTATTTCAATATTATTATTTTATTATATTATGAATTTCGTCCGTGGGTTAACCGTAAAGATGTGTTGGTGATGTGCGGAAGGACCTATGATGGTTGTTTAAGGGATAATATTTTATGTATATAGGTTTTTTATAAAAGGTTTTATGGTGTGTTGTTATGGTGAGTGGTGATTGGAGGTACTGGTTAGTAATTTGAATATTCCATTGATTCGTTGAGTCCGAAGGGTGTTAGGGTGTTAAAGCGGTAGATCCAATGCATTTCCTTCCGGCAGAGTTGTTGGTATGAGGTGGTTATATGTTCTATGGGTGAAACTTTTAGTGTAGATGGGTCCTTGTTATGTTTTTCTGAGTAGTGTCGGGACACGCTGTGGGTTAGAACGCCTCGTCTGATGTTAGAGCGATGCTCGTTCATTCTTTCCCTGACTGTTTGTGTGGTTCTCCCAACGTATTTGAGTTTGCAGGGACAGGTGAGTAGATAAATCACGTTTTTTGTGCCGCAATGTAGATCTTGTTTTATGTTCCATATTTCCTTAGGGGCCTCTTTTGGTCCATCAATAGATAGTTCTTTTGTGCCCTGAGTGATCATGGTGCAACATAGGCATTTTTTGAGTCGGCATTTCCGTATTCCTATCAGACTTGTCTCTTGAGTGATCCCAAGAGGCAAAATCACTTTTTTTGTTTCTAATTTAGGGCAAGATGGGGCGATTAAATTTTTCAGAGTTTGGGCTCTTCTGAATGTGAGGGATGGTTGTCTGGGTAAGGAGTCTCTTAAGATTGGATCCTTTAAGAGGATGTCCCAATGTTTATTTAGTATCTGCCTGATATTTTTGTGTTTTGCATTAAAACGGGTGATGAGGTTGTATTGATATTTCACGTCGGTTGTGGTTTTGGGTCGGGTCGATGTAAGAGTGGCTTTCTGATTAAGGGTGCAGACCTTCTTTGCAGTAGCATTGATTCGTTTTTTGGGGTACCCCTTTTCCTTAAATCTGTTTTTGATGATCTCTAGTTGTTCCTTCATTACTTGGTCGCTTGAGCAGTTACTTCTGATTCTTTTCATTTGACCAAATGGAATGTTATTTTTCCATTTGGAGTAGTGACAGCTGGAATATTCGAGGTAGCTGTTCGCATCGACTTTTTTGAAGTGCGTTTGGGTGGTGATTTTATTTGTTAGGGTTTTGATATGGATGTCTAAAAAAATGGCTTCCTGGGGGTCGTGGTCAGAGCTAAATTGTAGGCCCCAGCTGTTGGTGTTAAGGTCCTTGATGAAGTTAACTAGATCCTCCTCTCGTCCATCCCAGATCATTATGATGTCATCAATATATCTTTTGTAGAATATAATCTGGTCATGGGAGAGGAGGCCCAGCCTTTCCTCAAAAATCATTATTATATAGCGCTCCTCGAGTGATATTTTTATTGAGCTCCACGATAATAATTATTTAGGGCACACCACTCCATTCATTTACACACATGTCCTTCCTTGGAACAAAAATATACTCGTCTGTTCCAAGACACCGACACACAGATCGCCTTTTTTAAAATAATTTAAACTAAAAAATAAAAATAAATATTTTTTTAAAAATCTCTGCACGATCTTTATACAATCCATGTAACCCTCCTTCCCCGATCCCGCAAAATACACACACATTTTATTCATCAGACCTCCATTTTCCATTCTTTTTTATTTCTACAGCACTTTCTAATTTTTATTTCTACAGTATTTTCTAATTTCCTTGTTAACTTCTTCATCTCTTCTAAATGCCCTTACAAACCATTTTTATTCCCCTTTTTCCCATCGTTTCCACCTATAGAACAAATCCCCCCCTCCCTGTGCACATATTTTTGTACGTGTGTGTATATATACAAATATACACTTAGGGAGATGTTACTTGCTGATCCAAATAACATCTAAAAATAAAAATAAAAATAAAACCATATATCTCCCGATTCTCCTCATATCCCTATGGGATAAGAGAAACCAGCCATTGCCGTTATAATACCCTGGTCAAAATATAATAGAATATATCAAAATATATTACTATACATAATGTGTTTCTCTGCCATTCCCTTCAGACTAACAATTACCAACAGCTATATTGCCCCTCCCTCCCATACACAGACATTCTCCACCATGATCCCTGTGAGAAGCTGTGGTGCGTTTCACCCTGGAACGCACACCGGAACCTATACCACTTCCGGTTTTCTCCACACCCAATTCCCTCTCCCTGGCCACCATACCATATTATATTATACATAAATAAAACTAGATACCCCTCCTAAACATCGCCACACCCACCCTTAATATCTGACAAGAAGTTAAATTACTTTTGTGCCGATCCCCCAGCCGTCTCGGTCCCGATGCGTTCCAGGCTGGAACGCATACCGGAAGTGACGTCGCTTCCCCTCCTGGTCCACATTCAATCCATTACAGCGGTGCCGATGCGTTCCAAGCTGGAGCGCACATCGGAAGGGACGTCGCTTCCCCTCCTGGTCCATTATAAGGCCGAGATGCTTCTTGATGCGTTCCACGCTGGAACGCAAACCGGAAACCACTCCAAGTTTAGCCTACCACAATGCGTTCCACCCTGGAACGCAAACCGGAAGTGACGCCAGTACCTCCCGTTCTTTGGCGCTTTTTTCTGGCGTTCTTTGGCGCCTTTTTCCCTGTATAAATACCTGCCATTATGCATGATGCACTTATGCTCCTGATGAAGGGGATCCCAGTGACCCCGAAACGCGTTGAGCCTACTCCTACCCCTACCCTGTGCTAACACAATAAAAAGAAAATAACCAGACGTTCCAAGTGTGACTGCCGTTATTTCCGGACGATCTTACAGGCGATCCAGGCGCAGGAGGAAGCAGAGTGGGTGTTATGTGCTTTATCCCACCCTGCCCCTCCTGGGTGAAGTGAGTTTTTACTACAAAATACCTTTTTTATTCTCATTGTGATTTTAATCAACTAGCATTACTGTTTTAATTAAGGTTTTTTGCACATTTTTACAAACGTTGTGTTTTTAAACCACTATATCAAAGTTACCACTCAATTGACCATTTTTATCGCAAGCAGGCTATTACTTTTGAGGTTATTGGCGCCCGATACAGGTCTATTTTTTCTTACGTTTTTTTCCCTATCCTCACAATATGTCCATTTCAGGCTTTCCCCTGTCTGGACACTAGACCTGTGGCTGCCTACCACCTCTCCAGTAATCAAACACACCCGTAATACACGAATTTTAAACCATTTACTAACGGTCCTTCCCTTTGGCGCCCTGCCTGGATATCCCAGACTCTTTTTACCTTAAGGAGTCTGTGACTAATCCCCTCTTTTTTTCCCCTCGTATCTCTGTCTTATATTTGTTCGGCTGATGGGGGACCAACGGCCGACCAGAGGAGCAGAGGCTGACTTAGGACGGACCTACTTCGAAAGGGACTTGCCCGACCTATTCAAAAGACTTCAAAAAGAAATAGAACGAATGCCCACCACTAAAGACGTTATAATACCGGAGAACTTCCAGACCTGCACATGGCGCAACATCCGTAAGGAACAACAACCCATTACGAACAATGAAGCGCCCAAAAGAGAAAGTAAGACTTTTAAAACATCACTGTTGGGGATTGCTAAAGACTATGTGAGAAACTAAATAGACTGGTTCTTTCTCGCAATCTATCTCCATCTAAAAATCATCCCGAGAGGTTTGAGGATCTCCCTCAAACCTACCTTTGAGGGGGACCCCATCTTCACCAAATCATGGTTGGAAGCCAGCGATGTTTGTTCCCTGAACTATATCAATCTACTACTAGAAAAAAGGAAAAAGATATGCATAAACCTAGGCGAACAACTTACCCACCTCCTAGACACAAACCCTGACACATCACTGGGTTTCACTACGAACACTCTTAGAGTATTCGAATATAATGAGGCTACAAAAAAATGTAGAAAATTATTCAGAGACCTAACAGATTACCATAACAACACTATCAGACCATGGGAGAGAAAACATTTTCAACACACCCATCATACCTTTCCAGCGCGGCCTACCAGCCCCCACCAAAGACCATATATCGGTAACGCCAGCATACCCATCTCGTCACATGCTGTCACAAAACCATCCCGAGTCCCTTACACACAGAAAACTTGGATTCAAGGTAGAACCTTCTACAATAAAAATCACTACAAAAATCCCACGAATTTCAACCAATACAAACCTACATCCATTCCACAAACCATTGCAGCTATTCCACAGCTTCCCTCCCTACTCCCACAAATAAGTTCTGGTGCCTCATCACCACCAACTAGTCTCCTTTCCATCAGGACCACTCCCGACCTAGACAACTTGTCCATCTACAACACCCCACCTCCTACAACCCGCCACTCTCCCCAGCCTCCAGTGACTACCATTCCACCTACCCAAGTAGGTCCTGTAAAAAGCTCCATTTCTTCCCCCCCACCAAAAAAATCCCTATCCACTTCACCAATCGCCTACAATACTAACACTACCTCCGTCCTACCAAATCCAAACCCACCTGGGAATTACAACCTGTCCAGTTCTATTCTGAACACTACAACCCATTCCCTCTCCAGCACACCTTCAGACACTTTTTTAACCTTACCTTCCAATCTATCAGGAAGTCCTTTTTTAGGAATCCTTTCCCCAGGACCACCACCAACACCATCGACCACCCCAACCCAGAAAGTTATTTCAAGCATACAGCTGTTAAGTCCCTTCTTCACCCCAACCAACCACACTCCCCACACGAACCCTCATCTACAGAACCGGAGAATCACCCAATTCTTCAGCCCACTACCAATGACACGAAAAAGACCAATAAAAGAAGAAGAGGATGCAGAGGAGGCAGACATAGACACACCAAAAAACAAAAAAACAAAAAGCCTGCGGCCGTCACCCAACACACCCAACCTGAACACCTAAACCCATCCCCCTCCACTAGTCCCCCAGCACCAATGCAACTACCACACCAAAAACCAATGGAATTTTTAATCTCTCCAAATATCCCCTAAAACCAGAAGAAATACTACTCTTAAATAAAGGCCTTTCCTTTTACCCCACCTACTATCCAGACCCCTTCGAGCTATTTGTTGATCTGAATCAATTTATCAGAAGATTAACCCTCAAGAGACATTTCTCCATCAAAAACTTCACCGACGGAGAACACGATCCCCCAATCCACACTCCAGAGACCACCAGTCCCACCGATGCTGTGGAGATTTGCATGGTCACCTCCAACGAACCTCCTCCTATACCTTCCAACCTGAAACCCAAATCCTCTTTCTACCCTGTAGGAAGTAGAGGCCCCCATCTAGAAACTTTTTTCAATCTAGTCCTCGAAGATTTCAAAACCCTAACCAAAGCCCAATCCATCAAACATCCGCTCAATCTCAAAACCCATGAGAACAGAGCCTTGAAGGCTCTAAAAAACAATGGTGACATAGTCATAAAGAATGCTGATAAAGGGGGAGGAGTCGTCATTATGGATCACAGCTACTATTTAGAAGAATCCAATAGAATCCTGTCAGACAACAACTACTACAGAACCATTCCAAGTGACCCAACATCTATTTTAAAAAAAAATCTCCAGTCACTAATAGACTCTGGCTTCTCTTCGGGAATCATTAATAAAAAAGAAAAAGCATTCCTTTACAATAACCATCCCACAACAGCCCGTTTTTATTTTTTACCCAAGATTCACAAATCCATTGAAAATCCTCCAGGCAGACCGATCATATCCGGCATTGACTCCCTCACATCCAATCTGTCCGCTTACGTGGACAATTTTCTGCAAAAGTATGTTATCAAACTTCCCTCCTATCTTAGAGATTCCGCACATCTAATCAACATTCTAGACACAGTCCAATGGAAAACAAACTACCATTGGGTAACACTAGATGTAAGCTCCCTCTACAGCAACATCCAACATGAATTATGCCTGCAAGCAATTAAACATTTTTTATCCCAAGATCAAGAAATGCCCTCGGTTCAAAAAGAATTTATCCTCCGATCCATCCACTTTATTCTTCACCACAACTTTTTCACCTTCAATAAAAAATTCTTCCTACAAACCAAGGGGACAGCAATGGGGACAAAATTTGCGCCCTCTTATGCCAATTTATTTGTAGGCCTTTTTGAGGAAAGGCTGGGCCTCCTCTCCCATGACCAGATTATATTCTACAAAAGATATATTGATGACATCATAATGATCTGGGATGGACGAGAGGAGGATCTAGTTAACTTCATCAAGGACCTTAACACCAACAGCTGGGGCCTACAATTTAGCTCTGACCACGACCCCCAGGAAGCCATTTTTTTAGACATCCATATCAAAACCCTAACAAATAAAATCACCACCCAAACGCACTTCAAAAAAGTCGATGCGAACAGCTACCTCGAATATTCCAGCTGTCACTACTCCAAATGGAAAAATAACATTCCATTTGGTCAAATGAAAAGAATCAGAAGTAACTGCTCAAGCGACCAAGTAATGAAGGAACAACTAGAGATCATCAAAAACAGATTTAAGGAAAAGGGGTACCCCAAAAAACTAATCAATGCTACTGCAAAGAAGGTCTGCACCCTTAATCAGAAAGCCACTCTTACATCGACCCGACCCAAAACCACAACCGACGTGAAATATCAATACAACCTCATCACCCGTTTTAATGCAAAACACAAAAATATCAGGCAGATACTAAATAAACATTGGGACATCCTCTTAAAGGATCCAATCTTAAGAGACTCCTTACCCAGACAACCATCCCTCACATTCAGAAGAGCCCAAACTCTGAAAAATTTAATCGCCCCATCTTGCCCTAAATTAGAAACAAAAAAAGTGATTTTGCCTCTTGGGATCACTCAAGAGACAAGTCTGATAGGAATACGGAAATGCCGAATCAAAAAATGCCTATGTTGCACCATGATCACTCAGGGCACAAAAGAACTATCTATTGATGGACCAAAAGAGGCCCCTAAGGAAATATGGAACATAAAACAAGATCTACATTGCGGCACAAAAAACGTGATTTATCTACTCACCTGTCCCTGCAAACTCAAATACGTTGGGAGAACCACACAAACAGTCAGGGAAAGAATGAACGAGCATCGCTCTAACATCAGACGAGGCGTTCTAACCCACAGCGTGTCCCGACACTACTCAGAAAAACATAACAAGGACCCATCTACACTAAAAGTTTCACCCATAGAACATATAACCACATCATACCAACAACTCTGCCGGAAGGAAATGCATTGGATCTACCGCTTTAACACCCTAACACCCTTCGGACTCAACGAATCAATGGAATATTCAAATTACTAACCAGTACCTCCAATCACCACTCACCATAACAACACACCATAAAACCTTTTATAAAAAACCTATATACATAAAATATTATCCCTTAAACAACCATCATAGGTCCTTCCGCACATCACCGACACATCTTTACGGTTAACCCACGGACGAAATTCATAATATAATAAAATAATAATATTGAAATAACATCCGAAATAATTTTTTCCTATTTATTTATTTATCCATCCCCATTTTCTATTTTTTAATTTTTTAATTTTATTTTTTACATTTTTTACATTTTTTATATACTTTTTTATACTTTCTAAAGCAACCTCTATCCACTCTGTCTTTTAATACATTTTATCATTATTATATAGCGCTCCTCGAGTGATATTTTTATTGAGCTCCACGATAATAATTATTTAGGGCACACCCCTCCATTCATTTACACACATGTCCTTCCTTGGAACAAAAATATACTCGTCTGTTCTAAGACACCGACACACAGATCGCCTTTTTTAAAATAATTTAAAATAAAAAATAAAAATAAATATTTTTTTTAAAATCTCTGCACGATCTTTATACAATCCATGTAACCCTCCTTCCCCAATCCCGCAAAATACACACACATTTTATTCATCAGACCTCCATTTTCCATTCTTTTTTATTTCTACAGCACTTTCTAATTTTTATTTTTACAGTATTTTCTAATTTCCTTGTTAACTTCTTCATCTCTTCTAAATGCCCTTACAAACCATTTTTATTCCCCTTTTTCCCATCGTTTCCACCTATAGAACAAATCCCCCCCTCCCTGTGCACATATTTGTGTACGTGTGTATATATACAAATATACACTTAGGGAGATGTTACTTGCTGATCCAAATAACATCTAAAAATAAAAATAAAAATAAAACCATATATCTCCCGATTCTCCTCATATCCCTATGGGATAAGAGAAACCAGCCATTGCCGGTTAGAATACCCATGTCAAAATATAATAGAATATATCAAAATATATTACTATACATAATGTGTTTCTCTGCCATTCCCTTCAGACTAACAATTACCAACAGCTATATTGCCCCTCCCTCCCATACACAGACATTCTCCACCATGATCCCTGTGAGAAGCTGTGGTGCGTTTCACCCTGGAACGCACACCGGAACCTATACCACTTCCGGTTTTCTCCACACCCAATTCCCTCTCCCTGGCCACCATACCATATTATATTATACATAAATAAAACTAGATACCCCTCCTAAACATCGCCACACCCACCCTTAATATCTGACAAGAAGTTAAATTACTTTTGTGCCGATCCCACAGCCGCCTCGGTCCCGATGCGTTCCAGGCTGGAACGCATACCGGAAGTGACGTCGCTTCCCCTCCTGGTCCACATTCAATCCATTACAGCGGTGCCGATGCGTTCCAAGCTGGAGCGCACACCGGAAGTGACGTCGATTCCCCTCCTGGTCCACTATAAGGCCGAGATGCTTCTTGATGCGTTCCACGCTGGAACGCAAACCGGAAACCACTCCAAGTTTAGCCTACCACAATGCGTTCCACCCTGGAACGCAAACCGGAAGTGACGCCAGTACCTCCCGTTCTTTGGCGCTTTTTTCTGGTGTTCTTTGGCGCCTTTTTCCCTGTATAAATACCTGCCATTATGCATGATGCACTTATGCTCCTGATGAAGGGGATCCCAGTGACCCCGAAACGCGTTGAGCCTACTCCTACCCCTACCCTGTGCTAACACAATAAAAAGAAAATAACCAGAAGTTCCAAGTGTGACTGCCGTTATTTCCGGACGATCTTACAGGCGATCCAGGCGCAGGAGGAAGCAGAGTGGGTGTTATGTGCTTTATCCCACCCTGCCCCTCCTGGGTGAAGTGAGTTTTTACTACAAAATACCTTTTTTATTCTCATTGTGATTTTAATCAACTAGCATTACTGTTTTAATTAAGGTTTTTTGCACGTTTTTACAAACGTTGTGTTTTTAAACCACTATATCAAAGTTACCACTCAATTGACCATTTTTATCGCAAGCAGGCTATTACTTTTGAGGTTATTGGCGCCCGATACAGGTCTATTTTTTCTTACGTTTTTTTCCCTATCCTCACAATATGTCCATTTCAGGCTTTCCCCTGTCTGGACACTAGACCTGTGGCTGCCTACCACCTCTCCAGTAATCAAACACACCCGTAATACACCCGAATTTTAAACCATTTACTAACGGTCCTTCACTTTGGCGCCCTGCCTGGATATCCCAGACTCTTTTTACCTTAAGGAGTCTGTGACTAATCCCCTCTTTTTTTCCCCTCGTATCTCTGTCTTATCTCATTATCATGACAGGAAGGGTAACACTGAAAAATGTTACCTATATATTGATAACATATATTGATAACATAGCTCACCTCCCCCCTTTCCCTGCACAGTGACCTCTCCATACAGTAGGTCACAGAGCGTGCCCATAGCAATCTCTCATATAAGACAATGGGTCATCTGAGGATCCTATATTCAATGTGAATGCTGTAAAGCATATCTTTAAATGCTGTTAACGACAAGCCAGGCAAGATGGCTGCTTCCATAATCACAGAGAATAAAATAAAAAAAATCTGCAATATCAGAAAAAAAATGATTAAAAAAAGAATATCAGTATCTGGTTTTAAATGTAGGTGATACATTTCCATTAACGCTCCCCCTTCCCCCTCATACCATAGATGTTAGGCAAAGCTGCTAATATCTTTCCTACACCATGCTGTATATTTGTAGCATAGTTATGGTGCAAAACTATTAAATGAATGTTATTTATCCCGCACAGCGAATACCATAAAAAATGAAAACAACAATGCCAGAGTTGGTTTTTGGTCACCTCACCTCCTAAAAAATTGTATCATATTAAAAATTGTTAGAAAGCCATATGTGCCCCATAATGACCATAAAACCAGTTAAAACTACAGGTCATCCTTAAAAAAAAAAAACTCACACAGCTGCAGCTACGGAAAAAAATAAATATGTTATGGGTCCCACATTATGATAACGAGTGTTGTGCGAATCGAAGCATCCGAAGTTGAATTCGATCCGCCGTTTAGGAAAAATTTGATTCGCCGCAAAGCCGAATTTCATCACGCTTCGTGGTAAAAAAATTTTCTAAAATGGCTGCTGCACATGTTACAAAGTGAAAGTAAGAAGCCTGGAAACAAGGGAGCACCCTTAATGACCCATAATGCTGTGCACCTAGCCAATCCACAGAGAGACATCCTCTGTGATGTCACAGCCCTATAAAACCCTCATCCTCCATGGTCTCCGCCATTTCACTGTGAGCTGAACTTAGAGAGAGATGTGACATGCGCTAGGGACAGTGTTGCAGAAAACTGTTAAAAAAAAATATTGGAGAGGGAGAGTGCAGGGACAGAGCAGAGGGATCGTAGGGAGAGTTTTTTGAGACTGTAGGGAGAGCATAGGGAGAGCATAAGGAGACTGCAGGGACAGTGCAGCCTAAGTGTAATCATCCTGTGCATCTTGTTCACCTGCTGCATCATTCATACTTAATCTGTTCTGTTATACATAGACTTACTGTGCGTCAGACTTAGTCTCAACAGGTGGTCTAATATATTGCCGTGTTTATCTTGTTCACCTGCTGCGCCATGTATACTTAATCTGTTACATTACTGATTCAGTTACTGTACATTATGGCCAACAGACAGGTGCCTGGGCCCTCCAAAGAAAGGGGAAGTGGCAAAAATGCTGCTTTAGTCGGCACAAGTAGCAGCAGAAGAAGGGTTGGTGGTAGCAGCAGGGGCAGAGCTGCCAGTGTCATCCAGCGGTCGTGTTTTGACCCAGAATCTAACTACTGGAATGGTTGACTCGCTCTTTAATATCTCAGGTGACAACAGATACACACAGCCAGGAATCAGTGGGTTCCTCTGACACCACGCTTAGTTGGCACGGCCCAGGAACTGCCTCTGTGCCCTCACCAGTCCTGAACCTGCCTCTTGCTTTTGCTGCTCCTTCTGCTAGCCAAGTAATGTAGGCCGCTGGCTCTGCTAGGCTTTTCAGCGAGGATGAGCTTTTTGAGGACAGTCAGCAGTTACAGGCCAACACAAACTTGGAGGGGAGGTCCGCTGCGGACTCCTCTAGGTGTGCAACTACCGATGAGGACAGTTGGGTGGGAATACATGTTGCGAGAGGTCAGGGACTTGCGCAAGAGAAAGGTGAGGGTGGCATTAGTGAGGAACAAACCAGTGTAGATGTAGTTGATCACACATCGCAGCTCGGCATCCTCATCCTCAGGGGGCGAGGGTGGAAGCATGCCCATGAGGCAGCAGGGTGGAAGTGTGCCCATGAGACAACAGAGTGGAAGAGTGCCCGTGAAACAGCAGGGTGGAAGCAGTGGGAGATCTGCAGCCTAATGTGAGAATGGTACACCGTCTGCTACTCAGAAGACTACCTGTGAGTAACCCACTAGTAATGCACGGGTTCATAAAAGCATCGGCAGGCATCATACAGTGATGGATGAAAAATGCCATACTTGCCAGAATTTGGGAATTTTTCAGCAAATCACTGGGGGACATTAGCGTGGTGGTATCCTGCATATTTGGGCAGAAGGTGAGGTGCGGCTAGGCTGCTAATATTGGTACGACGGCCCTGCATCAACACGTGTTGAGCGAACGGAAGCATCTGAAGGGGAATTCAATCCAAAGTTTAGGAAAAATTCAAATTGCTGCAAATCCAAATTTCCTTGCGCTTCATGGTAATGAATCTTTCCTAAAATGGCAGCTGCATGTGTTACAAAGTGAAAGTAAGAAGCCCGGGAACATGAGATCACCCATAATGCTGTGCAGTCCGTCAATCTGCTGTTAGCCGTCCCCATGTGATGTTACAGCTCTATGAAAGCCTTATCCTGTGCAGTCTGCACCATTTCACTGTGACATGAGCATAGGGAGAGACATGGCAAGCGTTCATGCACTAGGAACAGTGTTGCTGAAAACTGGTTTAAAAAAGAATATTGGAGAGGGTGAGTGCAGGGACCATGTAGGGAGACTGTTTTGAGACTGTAGGGAGACAGTAGGTTGAGTGTATTGCTGTGTGCAACACATTCTACTGCACCCACATTCACAGTTAATCCGTTATGTTATCAAAACAGTTACGTTGCGTCCATAATCCAGGGCGGTGTAATATTTCGCCCTGTTCAACTCTGCAGTGGAACCAAATGTATCATAGCGAATGCATTCTGTTTTGTGTTACATAGTGTCAGTATTAGGCCATGGTTAAATATTTCACCCTGTTCAGTTGTCCAGTGGAGCAAAATTCATCATAGCAAATTGCTTCTGTTAGCTGTTACATTACATAGCGTCAGTATTAGGCACAGTTGAAGAGCCAACTAAGAGCTTCTTAACTTCATGAATACACGCTGGAGCTTTAATTACTGCAGCTGCAGGATGTAATATATCACCATGTGCATCACGTTTTACTGCACCGACATTCAGAGTTAATTTATTATTTTAATGATACAGTTAACTGTTTCGTCCTGTACCAGTGTGCAGTGGACCCAAATTCATCATCGCTAATACGATCTGTAAGCGAAAAAATTATTCTGCATCCATATTGAAATCCCTGATACCTATGACGTACCAGTTGGCAAAAAGTAGACAAACGATGATCCGTTCAGTATAGTGTGCGTGCAACCCCGGACATCTAAGGAAATCACAGACCTGTTATTACTGAACGCCACTTGTCCTTCGTAGATGTCTAATACGGACTGCCTAGGGTCAAATAACTGCCTAGCACAGAGGAATCTCGTTGGTTATCAGAATGAACCATACAAATCGCTCCACCAACCTGATCCAAATTCATCATTCCTAGCTAACACGTTCTGTAAGCGAAAATTATATTCTGCGTCACTCTGACAGCCTCAACAAATTTTAAACAAATTCTACGTCACTGTTCACTAATGAAATTTGAATCCATGTGGATCCCTCCATACTATGAACCTAATGGTAATTTTCTTTCAAAATGTATTAGGGTTAAAACCAAATGGGCTAAACATGGTGGATGATCAAACATGGCCGCTGGATTATTGCCATAAGGCACAAGAGCCTGTAAACTAGCTGCCATATAGATGGTAACCAAACAGGGGCTGTTACTGATATGGGGTAACAGCATCTGAAGGGTTAAAAGTCCACGACCGCCATTAACTACGGTTGCAGACATCAGTGCCGGGTGTCTTCTCTTTAAAACAGAAGACATCCGGCGGCCATGGTGCCCGCTGACATGTGTACATTTTTAAATGCCCGGCAGCCAACGTAAATATACAGTCAGCGTTGGGTAAAGGTTATCTTCTAAGCCTTTACACCGAGAGGCCTAGGTATACCTGATTTATAGTGATTTGCGACAAATTAATTTGTAACAAATCAAATTTCTTGTCGAAGTTCGGCGAATCGACCAAATCTAATTTTTCAAAACTTCTCTAATCACTAATGATAACACAAAAATGAATTTAAAAAAGCTATTTTATGATGAAAAGCAGTAAAACATAAATAGACAGTAAATGTCGTTATCAGGTAAAATTTTATTCATACTGCAAGATAAATCCTATAAAAAAATAAAACACTCAATATAGCAAATGTAGTAAAACATTAGAAACACTGTAAAAATATTTTATGTTCATGGACTAATATAAAAAAAATTATGAAACACCTGTGGCGTCAAAACACCCTCTGCATTTTTAGATTTCTTTGAGTGGTGTTGTTTTAATTGTTTCCCAACCATATGTACAGCACTAGCCAGTACTTTAAAGGTGGAGTCCGCTCACGAGCCGAGCAAGCTCTATAGCCGCTAGTTGTCTACTGTTTTCTAACAGCAGACACCCAGGCCTAATGTCTACGACTGGTGGTACTGCCAATCATAGACATTTAAACCTTCAGATGCAGTGGTGGAAAATGACCACACATTTAACCCTTCAGATGCAGTGGTGACAATACACTGATCCTGGCTGTGAACATGGAGTCTTTTTTTCCTCCGTCTAGAGAAAAGTCCTATTCTAGTCCTCAAAACAGAGAAGAATTGGACATGTTCTATTTTATTTAATTTTTTTGCAGGGCCGCGAAACGAACTGAGAGCACACGAGTGTTCTGTCCACATCTATTGAGATGAAGGGGTCTGCATCTGATCCGTGTTTTTTGCCGAAACTGAGGGATGAAAAGTAGTGCCCAAAACAGATTGCTTACATGGGAGAATATCTCAGGTTTTCAACACTTGGTGGAGCATTACACATAGTACGGAGCCACAGAGCTTTACAATTGTCTAATCTTGGTTATTTCTTGGTTCCTCTTGTGTCCTGAACGTGAAATTCCAGTGATCATGACTTCATTATTGTGGGCAGTTTAGTAAAATAAAGCAGACAGTAAACTAACACAGATCCTGCCTTTTTCTCCCGATTCGCAGCCCTTTGACTAAAAACAATTACATTCCAAGATATTTCCCTTTTCAAAATTTCTCAGAAAGGTGAAAGTTGAAGAATATATTTGAATTCATTGGGTTGACTTTATTAACCAGGAGCACAAAGCCAGGGAGATCCAGGCTATCCTTTATCATCTGTGTCCAATTCTGTTTGTCACATTTCATGCATCTGAAGCAAATTTCTTAATCAGAAAGGATTACTGCAGTTCATACCTGCCACTTTTTATTTTCCCTTGAAACATAAAGAAAAGTGAAGCTGCAGCACAAAGGCCTAATGTGACCCAGGCAGCTCTTACTTTCGGAAGGAGAATTCTGGAAATTATGCAGCTTTCTTCTCTTATGAGATTTATTATTTAATGCCATAAATTCTATTTTTACCTGAACAATGAGAATTTACTGCGGCAGCGAGGAAAAGAAAGACGTACAAAGTGCAAGACAATGGGAAATGAAAAGTTTAGCCGCAGATGTCCGAGGCACTCAAGGAGATGATCTAGATAAGACAAGATATTTGAGTCTAGAGATCCCTTGCTGATGTATTAAATTTGATTTCATACAGTATGTTCTAATGGAGCTGAAGCCATTTACGAAACAAGTGACAGATTCTCTTTGGCGTTAGTTACTGCACACTTAAAGGGGTTTCAAATACGCTATTAGGGTTCGAGGAACACCAAATCTAGAAGTCAAGGCTAAAAAAAAAAAAAAGAGATACAGTTGCAAGAAAAAGTATGTGAACCCTTTAGAATGATATGGATTTCTGCACAAATTGGTCATAAAATGTGATCCGATCTTCATCTAAGTCACAACAATAGACAATCACAGTCTGCTTAAACTAATAACACACAAAGAATTAAATGTTAACATGTTTTTATTGAACACACCATGTAAACGTTCACAGTGCAGGTGGAAAAAGTATGTAAACCCTTGGATTTAATAACTGGTTGAACCTCCTTTGGCAGCAATAACTTCAACCAAACGTTTCCTGTAGTTGCAGATCAGATGTGCACAACGGTCAGGAGTAATTCTTGACCATTCCTCTTTACAGAACTGTTTCAGTTCAGCAATATTCTTGGGATGTCTGGTGTCAATCACTTTCTTGAGGTCATGACACAGCATCTCAATCGGGTTGAGGTCAGGACTCTGACTGGGCCACTCTAGAAGGCGTATTTTCTTCTGTTTAAGCCATTCTGTTGTTGATTTACTTCTATGCTTTGGGTCGTTGTCCTGTTGCAACACCCATCTTCTGTTGAGCTTCAGCTGGTGGACAGATGGCCTTAAGTTCTCCTGCAAAAGTCTTGATAAACTTGGGAATTCATTTTTCCTTCGATGATAGCAATTCGTCCAGGCCCTGACGCAGCAAAGCAGCCCCAAACCATGATGCCCCCACCACCATACTTCACAGTTGGGATGAGGTTTTGATCTTGGTGTGCTGTGCCTCTTTTTCTCCACACATAGTGTTGTGTGTTTCTTCCAAACAACTCAACTTTGGTTTCATCTGTCCACAGAATATTTTGCCAGTACTGCTATGGAACATCCAGGTGCTCTTTTGCAAACTGTAAACGTGCAGCAATGTTTTTTTTGGACAGCAGTGGCTTCTCTGTGGTATCCTCCCATGAAATCCATTCTTGTTTAGTGTTTTACATATCATAGATTCGCTAACAGGGATTTTAGCATATGCTAGAGACTTTTGTAAGTCTTTAGCTGACACTCTAGGATTCTTCTTCACCTCATTGAGCAGTCTGCGCTCTGCTCTTGCAGTCATCTATACAGGACAGCCACTCTTAGGGAGAGTAGCAGCAGTGCTAAACTTTCTTTATTTATAGACAATTTGTCTTACCGTGGACTGATGAACAGCAAGGCTTTTGGAGATACTTTTATAACCCTTTCCAGCTTTATGCAAGTCAACAATTCTTAATCAGCAGTCTTCTGAGAGCTCTTTTGTGCGAGGCATCATTCACATCAGGCAATGCTTCTTGTGAAAAGCAAACCCAGAATTGGTGTGTGTTTTTTATAGGGCAGCTGTAACCAACACCTCCAATCTCATCTCATTGATTGGACTCCAGTTGGCTGACACCTCACTCCAATTGGCTCTTGGAGATGTCATTAGTCTAGGGGTTCACATACTTTTTCCACCTGCACTGTGAATGTTTACAAGGTGTGTTCAATAAAAACATGGTAACATTTAATTCTTTGTGTGTTATTGGTTTAAGAAGACTGTGATTGTCTATTGTTGTGACTTAGATGAAGATCAGATCACATTTTATGACCAATTTGTGCAGAAATCCATATCATTCCAAAGGGTTCACATACTTTTTATTGCAACTGTAGTTGCCTGCACTGTTTTGCATGCACAGCGCTTTTTGCATGACCCTGACACAGACAGTCTTGTAGAAATCCTGAAGAAAACAAGGAGGTTAACACCCTGCTGACCTACCCCATTTTTGGAGGCAGAGTGGTCCGCCCACCTGCACCTATCTCCTATTAATTTCTATGCACTGGATTGGCTATTTCCATCGGGCCCATAGAAGTGAATGGGAGTGGTGGCCGTGCATGCGCGGTGTGCTCCAATTACTTCTATGGGGAGAGCGCTTAATGGTGGCCGGACCATAGTCCTCCAGCCACCACTTTACCCTCTCCGTTCTTGATATAGGTGCGGGTCCCAGAGGTGGGACCCACACCTATTAGACAATGGGGGTATATCCTAGCGATATGCCCCCATTGTCTCAGATGAGACAACCCCTTTAACAATTTTTTTCCCCTAATGCAGACAGGACATAGCCGGGAGCTTCTGCTGCAGCCACTTGTTTTATGGTTTGTCACTGGACTGTGAGAAGGAGGAGGGGGGGGGACATGTTTAGTGACTTACATGGTGAAAGACCTGACATATCCATGTATTACTTGGACAGACCATTCTCTTTTATAGGAGCTGTGTAATCCTTTAAAAAATAAAAAATAAAATTCAGGTTGGCACTACCTCTCAGTAGTCCAGACACCAATGAATTAATGGGCTGCAGAGCCTCAGCGCTGGTGCTCAGTGGTAAAGTAAATCAAGGAAATGTCCACATAAAGAGAAGCATCCACAGCACTCACCGGTAATCTGTTAATCCCTTTTATTGCATTTAACAAAGTTCCCAAAACATCAGCATAGCAGGCAACCAAAGTCAATTTCCTTAAATGGAATATGATATTGGACTATTTTCTGCAGTAATACATGAGCAATACTAAAGATAAGGAGCCCAGATCACAATTTTTTATTTTCCTACTTCTCCCCATTCCCCTGCTGTGTGCACTAAACTGTGCTGAAATACATTGTCAGGACTGCCATGCATGCGCACAGGAGTTCTCTCCATTGTTAGCATAGCAAAATGTATTTCAATGCAGCTTTGAGCGCTGACATTACAGGAACAGCAGAAGAGAGCGGAGGGGAATAGGAAATTTAAAAATGGCGATTTGGACACCTTATCTTTAGTACTATTCAGACATAGTGATGAGCGGCTGGGCCAATATTCGAATTCGCAATATTTCGCGAATATTTGGGCAAATATTCATCATAAATTCGCAAATTCGAGACTTCACGATTATTTTATTGATTGCCAAAATCGGCAATTTAATATACGTGTATTGCGCTCGCAATACAGGCGTGGGTCACTTTTGCTACATTTTTCAAGCTGCTAGAAGTTTCCTGAGACTGGAGAAAATGGTTGGCACGGCAGAACATTACAATAGCTTTATATGCAGATAGAGTGCTCCAATATATTCGCAATTGCGCAAATTGGCAATTAATGATGTGCATATTTTTGTGGAATACTTGCAACTTCACAGTTTAGCAGGTCTGACTACATATTACTGATTGTTGCACTAAGTATTGTTGTGAACTTGTGACATCACAGCACTATGTACGTAGCATGTATGTATGGACAGCAGAACCTATCACACTACCTAACACCCTGCACTGGAATCAGCTACACTATATCAGGATATAACCTACACTGACTATCTCCCACTAACTATCTTTATTATATATACAGTATATAAGCTATCTAACTATCTATATAATGTAATGAGTGGAAGCACAGAGCACAGCAATGACACTGCTGTCTCTCTCAGAACTTTAAAAAACTGTAGAAAATGGCTGCTGGGGAGGTTCTTATATAGTAAGTAGAGTTGAACAAACACCTGGATGTTCGGGTTCGAGAAGTTTGGCCGAACTTCCCGGAAATGTTCGGGTTCGGGATCCGAACCCGACCCGAACTTCGTCCCAACCCGAACCCCATTGAAGTCAATGGGGACCCGAACTTTTCGGCACTAAAAAGGCTGTAAAACAGCCCAGGAAAGAGCTAGAGGGCTGCAAAAGGCAGCAACATGTAGGTAAATCCCCCGCACAAATGTGGATAGGGAAATGAATTAAAATAAAAATAAAATAAATAAAAATTAACCAATATCAATTGGACAGAGGTCCCATAGCAGAGAATCTGGCTTCACGTCAGCAGAGAATCAGTCTCTTCATGCCATATCAGAGAATCTGGCTTCACGTCACCCACCACTGTAACAGTCCATTGTCATATATTTAGGCCCCGGCACCCAGGCAGAGGAGAGAGGTCCCGTAACAGAGAATCTGGCTTCATGTCAGCAGAGAATCAGTCTTCATGTCATAGCAGAGAATCAGGCTTCACGTCACCCACCACTGGAACAGGCCATTGTCAGATATTTAGGCCCAGGCACCCAGGCAGAGGAGAGAGGTCCCGTAACAGAGAATCTGGCTTCATGTCAGCAGAGAATCAGTCTTCATGTCATAGCAGAGAATCAGGCTTCACGTCACCCACCACTGGAACAGGCCATTGTCAGATATTTAGGCCCAGGCACCCAGGCAGAGGAGAGAGGTCCCGTAACAGAGAATCTGGCTTCATGTCAGCAGAGAATCAGTCTGCATGTCCTAGCAGAGAATTATGCTTTACGTCACCCAACACTGGAACAGTCCATTGTCAGATATTTAGGCCCAGGCACCCAGGCAGAAGAGAGAGGTCCCGTAACAGAGAATCTGGCTTCATGTCAGCAGAGAATCAGTCTTCATGTCAGCAGAGAATCTGGCTTCATGTCAGCAGAGAATCAGTCTGCATGTCCTAGCAGAGAATCATGCTTTACGTCACCCAACACTGGAACAGTCCATTGTCAGATATTTAGGCCCAGGCACCCAGGCAGAAGAGAGAGGTCCCGTAACAGAGAATCTGGCTTCATGTCAGCAGAGAATCAGTCTTTATGTCATAGCAGAGAATCAGGCTTCACGTCACCCACCACTGGAACAGGCCACTGTCAGAAATTTTTAGGCCCCGGCACCCAGACAAAGGAGAGAGGTCCCATAACAGAGATTCAGGCTTAATGTCAGCAGAGAATCAGTCTTTATGTCATAGCAGAGAATCAGGCTTCACGTCACCCACCAGTGGAACAGGCCATTGTCAGATATTTAGGCCCAGGCACCCAGGCAGAGGAGAGAGGTCCCGTAACAGAGAATCTGGCTTCATGTCAGCAGAGAATCAGTCTTCATGTCATAGCAGAGAATCAGGCTTCACGTCACCCACCACTGGAACAGGCCATTGTCAGATATTTAGGCCCAGGCACCCAGGCAGAGGAGAGAGGTCCCATAACAGAGAATCTGGCTTCATGTCAGCAGAGAATCAGTCTGCATGTCATAGCAGAGAATCAGGCTTCACGTCACCCACCACTGGAACAGGCCATTGTCAGATATTTAGGCCCAGGCACCCAGGCAGAGGAGAGAGGTCCCGTAACAGAGAATCTGGCTTCATGTCAGCAGAGAATCAGTCTGCATGTCCTAGCAGAGAATCATGCTTTACGTCACCCAACACTGGAACAGTCCATTGTCAGATATTTAGGCCCAGGCACCCAGGCAGAAGAGAGAGGTCCCGTAACAGAGAATCTGGCTTCATGTCAGCAGAGAATCAGTCTTTATGTCATAGCAGAGAATCAGGCTTCACGTCACCCACCACTGGAACAGGCCACTGTCAGAAATTTTTAGGCCCCGGCACCCAGACAGAGGAGAGAGGTCCCATAACAGAGATTCAGGCTTAATGTCAGCAGAGAATCAGTCTTCATGTCATAGCAGAGAATCAGGCTTCACGTCACCCACCACTGGAACAGGTCACTGTCAGATATTTTTAGGCCCCGGCACCCAGACAGAGGAGAGAGGTCCCATAACAGAGATTCAGGCTTCATGTCAGCAGAGAATCAGTCTTCATGTCATAGCAGAGAATCAGGCTTCACGTCACCCACCACTGGAACAGGCCACTGTCACATATTTAGGCCCAGGCACCCAGGCAGAGGAGAGAGGTCCCATAACAGAGATTCAGGCTTCATGTCAGCAGAGAATCAGTCTTCATGTCATAGCAGAGAATCAGGCTTCACGTCACCCACCACTGGAACAGGCCACTGTCACATATTTAAGCCCAGGCACCCAGGCAGAGCAGAGAGGTCCCGTAACAGAGATTCAGGCTTCATGTCAGCAGAGAATCAGTCTGCATGTCATAGCAGAGAATCAGGCTTTACGTCACCCAACACTGGAACAGTCCATTGTCAGATATTTAGGCCCAGGCACCCAGGCAGAGGAGAGAGGTCCCGTAACAGAGAATCTGGCTTCATGTCAGCAGAGAATCAGTCTTCATGTCATAGCAGAGAATCAGGCTTCACGTCACCCACCACTGGAACAGGCCACTGTCAGATATTTTTAGGCCCCGGCACCCAGACAGAGGAGAGAGGTCCCATAACAGAGACTCAGGATTCATGTCAGCAGAGAATCAGTCTGCATGTCATAGCAGAGAATCATGCTTTACGTCACCCAACACTGGAACAGTCCATTGTCAGATATTTAGGCCCAGGCACCCAGGCAGAGGAGAGAGGTCCCATAACAGAGATTCAGGCTTCATGTCAGCAGAGAATCAGTCTTCATGTCATAGCAGAGAATCAGGCTTCATGTCACCCACCACTGGAACAGGCCACTGTCAGATATTTTTAGGCCCCGGCACCCAGACAGAGGAGAGGTTCATTCAACTTTGGGTTGCCCCGCAATATAATGGTAAAATGAAAATTAAAATAGGATTGAATGAGGAAGTGCCCTGGAGTACAATAATATATTGTTAAGGGGAGGTAGTTAATGTCTAATCTGCACAAGGGATGGACAGGTCCTGTGGGATCCATGCCTGGTTCATTTTTATGAACGTCAGCTTGTCCACATTGGCTGTAGACAGGCGGCTGCGTTTGTCTGTAATGACGCCCCCTTCCGTGCTGAATACACGTTCAGACAAAACACTGGCCGCCGGGCAGGCCAGCACCTCCAAGGCATAAAAGGCTAGCTCTGGCCACGTGGACAATTTGGAGACCCAGAAGTTGAATGGGGCCAAACCATCACTCAGTACGTGGAGGGGTGTGCACAGGTACTGTTCCACCATGTTTGTGAAATGTTGCCTCCTGCTAACACGTTCCGTATCAGGTGGTGGTGCAGTTAGCTGTGGCGTGGTGACAAAACTTTTCCACATCTCTGCCATGCTAACCCTGCCCTCAGAGGAGCTGGCCGTGACACAGCTGCGTTGGCGACCTCTTGCTCCTCCTCTGCCTTCGCCTTGGGCTTCCACTGGTTCCCCTGTGACATTTGGGAATGCTCTCAGTAGCGCGTCTACCAACGTGCGCTTGTACTCGCGCATCTTCCTATCACGCTCCAGTGTAGGAAGTAAGGTGGGCACATTGTCTTTGTACCGGGGATCCAGCAGGGTGGCAACCCAGTATTCCGCACACGTTAAAATGTGGGCAACTCTGCTGTCGTTGCGCAGGCACTGCAGCATGTAGTCGCTCATGTGTGCCAGGCTGCCCAGAGGTAAGGACAAGCTGTCCTCTGTGTGAGGCGTATCGTCATCGTCCTGTGTTTCCCCCCAGCCACGCACCAGTGATGGGCCCGAGCTGCTTTGGGTGCCACCCCGCTGTGAACATGCTTCATCCTCATCCTCCTCCACCTCCTCCTCATCCTTGTCCTCCTTGTCCTCCAGTAGTGGGCCCTGTCTGGCCACATTTGTACCTGGCCTCTGGTGTTGCAAAAAACCTCCCTCTGAGTCACTTTGAAGAGACTGGCCTGAAAGTGCTAAAAATGACCCCTCTTCCTTCTCTTCCTCCTGGGCCACCTCCTCTTCCATCATCGCCCTAAGTGTTTTCTCAAGGAGACATAGAAGTGGTATTGTAACGCTGATAACGGCGTCATCGCCACTGGCCATGTTGGTGGAGTACTCGAAACAGCGCAACAGGGCACACAGGTCTCGCATGGAGGCCCAGTCATTGGTGGTGAAGTGTGTCTGATCCGCAGTGCGACTGACCCGTGCGTGCTGCAGCTGAAACTCCACTATGGCCTGCTGCTGCTCGCACAGTCTGTCCAGCATATGCAAGGTGGAGTTCCACCTGGTGGGCACGTCGCATATGAGGCGGTGAGCGGGAAGGCGGAAGTTACGCTGTAGCGCAGACAGGCGAGCAGCGGCAGGGTGTGAACGCCGGAAGCGCGAACAGACGGCCCGCACTTTATGCAGCAGCTCTGACATGTCGGGGTAGTTGCGAATGAACTTCTGCACCACCAAATTCAGCACATGCGCCAGGCAAGGGATGTGCGTCAAACCGGCTAGTCCCAGAGCTGCAACGAGATTTCGCCCATTATCGCACACCACCAGGCCGGGCTTGAGGCTCACCGGCAGCAACCACTCGTCGGTCTGTTGTTCTATACCCCGCCACAACTCCTGTGAGGTGTGGGGCCTGTCCCCAACACATATGAGTTTCAGAATGGCCTGCTGACGTTTACCCCGTGCTGTGCTGAAGTTGGTGGTGAAGGTGTGTGGCTGACTGGATGAGCAGGTGGAAGAAGAGGAGGAGGAAGCTGAGTAGGAGGAGGAGGAGACAGGAGGCAAAGAATGTTGCCCTGCGATCCTTGGCGGCGGAAGGACGTGCGCCAAACAGCTCTCCGCCTGGGGCCCAGCCGCCACTACATTTACCCAGTGTGCAGTTAGGGAGATATAGCGTCCCTGGCCGTGCTTACTGGTCCACGTATCTGTGGTTAGGTGGACCTTGCCACAGATGGCGTTGCGCAGTGCACACTTGATTTTATCGGACACTTGTTTGTGCAGTGAAGGCACGGCTCTCTTGGAGAAGTAGTGGCGGCTGGGAACAACATACTGTGGGACAGCAAGTGACATGAGCTGTTTGAAGCTGTGTGTGTCCACCAGCCTAAATGACAGCATTTCATAGGCCAGTAGTTTAGAAATGCTGGCATTCAGGGCCAGGGATCGAGGGTGGCTAGGTGGGAATTTACGCTTTCTCTCAAATGTTTGTGAGATGGAGAGCTGAACGCTGCCGTGTGACATGGTTGAGATGCTTGGTGACGCAGGTGGTGGTGTTGGTGGTACATCCCATGTTTGCTGGGCGGCAGGTGCCAACGTTCCTCCAGAGGCAGAGGAAGAGGCCGAGGCGGCGGCAGCAGCAGCAGAAGAGGCCGAGGCGGCAGCAGCAGAAGAGGTAGCAGGGGGAGCCTGAGTGACTTCCTTGTTTTTAAGGTGTTTACTCCACTGCAGTTCATGCTTTGCATGCAGGTGCCTGGTCATGCAGGTTGTGCTAAGGTTCAGAACGTTAATGCCTCGCTTCAGGCTCTGATGCACAGCGTGCAAACCACTCGGGTCTTGTCGTCAGCACATTGTTTGAAGAAGTGCCATGCCAGGGAACTCCTTGAAGCTGCCTTTGGGGTGCTCGGTCCCAGATGGCGGCGGTCAGTAGCAGGCGGAGTCTCTTGGCGGCGGGTGTTCTGATTTTGCCCACTGCTCCCTCTTTTGCGACGCTGTTGGCTCGGTCTCACCACTGCCTCTTCCTCCGAACTGTGAAAGTCAGTGGCACGACCTTCATTCCATGTGGGGTCTAGGACCTCATCATCCCCAGCATCGTCTTCCACCCAGTCTTGACCCCTGACCTCCTGTTCAGTCTGCACACTGCAGAAAGACGCAGCAGTTGGCACTTGTGTTTCGTCATCATCAGAGACGTGCTGAGGTGGTATTCCCATGTCCTCATCATCAGGAAAAATAAGTGGTTGTGCGTTAGTGCATTCTATCTCTTCCACCCCTGGGGAAGGGCTAGGTGGATGCCCTTGGGAAACCCTGGCAGCAGAGTCTTCAAAACAGCATAAGAGACTGCTGCATAACTTGAGGCTCAGACAGTTTCCCTGATATGCATGGGAGTGATGTGACAGACCGATGGGCTTGGTTTTCATGCGCCATCTGTGCGCTTTCTGCAGAAGACTGGGTGGGAGATAATGTGAACGTGCTGGATCCACTGTCGGCCACCCAATTGACTAATGCCTGTAACTGCTCAGGCCTTACCATCCTTAGAACGGCATTGGGCCCCACCAAATATCGCTGTAAATTCTGCTGGCTACTGGGACCTGAGGTAGTTGGTTCACTAGGACGTGTGGCTGTGGCAGAATGGCCACGTCCTCTCCCAGCACCAGAGGGTCCACTAACACCATGTCCACGTTCGCGTCCGCGTCCTGTATTAGATGTTTTCCTCATTGTTCCCGTTCACCACAATTTTGAGAATGGCAAATTTGGGAATGCTTTTTTAACCCAGAACAAAAAGTCTGCTTTGACGGTCACTACAAATAACTTGATCAGCTAAAACTGTGCAGATTTGGTTGAATAGAGATGTGAGACCTGTTTTTTTTTGCGCTGTGTGACAGTTATAGGTTTAATCACAGAATGACACTTCTATCAGCACGCTAGCGTGTGTCTTAGGTTTTTCTGAATGACACTATCAATAACTTCAATGTAAGATTTTCTTTTTGGGATAGATTTCAAGTAGGCCTGAAATACCACAAACTAGTTATTTTCAGAATGGCAAATTTGGGAATGCTTTTTCAACCCAGAACAAAAAGTCTGCTTTGACGGTCACTACAAATAACTTAACCAGCTAAAACTGTGCAGATTTGGTTGAATAGAGATGTGAGACCTGTTTTTTTTTGCACTGTGTGACAGTTATAGGTTTAATCACAGAATGACACTTCTATCAGCACGCTAGCGTGTGTCTTAGGTTTTTCTGAATGACACTATCAATAACTTCAATGTAAGATTTTCTTTTTGGGATAGATTTCAAGTAGGCCTGAAATACCACAAACTAGTTATTTTCAGAATGGCAAATTTGGGAATGCTTTTTCAACCCAGAACAAAAAGTCTGCTTTGACGGTCACTACAAATAACTTGACCAGCTAAAACTGTGCAGATTTGGTTGAATAGAGATGTGAGACCTGTTTTTTTTTGCGCTGTGTGACAGTTATAGGTTTAATCACAGAATGACACTTCTATCAGCACGCTAGCGTGTGTCTTAGGTTTTTCTGAATGACACTATCAATAACTTCAATGTAAGTTTTTCTTTTTGGGATAGATTTCAAGTAGGCCTGAAATACCACAAACTAGTTATTTTCAGAATGGCAAATTTGGGAATGCTTTTTCAACCCAGAACAAAAAGTCTGCTTTGACGGTCACTACAAATAACTTGACCAGCTAAAACTGTGCAGATTTGGTTGAATAGAGATGTGAGACCTGTTTTTTTTTGCGCTGTGTGACAGTTATAGGTTTAATCACAGAATGACACTTCTATCAGCACGCTAGCGTGTGTCTTAGGTTTTTCTGAATGACACTATCAATAACTTCAATGTAAGATTTTCTTTTTGGGATAGATTTCAAGTAGGCCTGAAATACCACAAATTAGTTATTTTCAGAATGGCAAATTTGGGAATGCTTTTTCAACCCAGAACAAAAAGTCTGCTTTGACGGTCACTACAAATAACTTGACCAGCTAAAACTGTGCAGATTTGGCTGAATAGAGATGTGAGACCTGTTTTTTTTTGCACTGTGTGACAGTTATAGGTTTAATCACAGAATGACACTTCTATCAGCACGCTAGCGTGTGTCTTAGGTTTTTCTGAATGACACTATCAATAACTTCAATGTAAGATTTTCTTTTTGGGATAGATTTCAAGTAGGCCTGAAATACCACAAACTAGTTATTTTGAGAATGGCAAATTTGGGAATGCTTTTTCAACCCAGAACAAAAAGTCTGCTTTGACGGTCACTACAAATAACTTGACCAGCTAAAACTGTGCAGATTTGGTTGAATAGAGATGTGAGACCTGTTTTTTTTTGCGCTGTGACAGTTATAGGTTTAATCACAGAATGACACTTCTATCAGCACGCTAGCGTGTGTCTTAGGTTTTTCTGAATGACACTATCAATAACTTCAATGTAAGATTTTCTTTTTGGGATAGATTTCAAGTAGGCCTGAAATACCACAAACTAGTTATTTTCAGAATGGCAAATTTGGGAATGCTTTTTCAACCCAGAACAAAAAGTCTGCTTTGACGGTCACTACAAATAACTTGACCAGCTAAAACTGTGCAGATTTGGTTGAATAGAGATGTGAGACCTGGTTTTTTTTGCGCTGAGTGACAGTTATAGGTTTAATCACAGAATGACACTTCTATCAGCACGCTAGCGTGTGTCTTAGGTTTTTCTGAATGACACTATCAATAACTTCAATGTAAGATTTTCTTTTTGGGATAGATTTCAAGTAGGCCTGAAATACCACAAATTTGTTATTTTCAGAATGGCAAATTTGGGAATGCTTTTTCAACCCAGAACAAAAAGTCTGCTTTGACGGTCGCTACAAATAACTTGACCAGCTAAAACTGTGCAGATTTGGTTGAATAGAGATGTGAGACCTGTTTTTTTTTGCGCTGTGTGACAGTTATAGGTTTAATCACAGAATGACACTTCTATCAGCACGCTAGTGTGTGTCTTAGGTTTTTCTGAATGACACTATCAATAACTTCAATGTAAGATTTTCTTTTTGGGATAGATTTCAAGTAGGCCTGAAATACCACAAACTAGTTATTTTCAGAATGGCAAATTTGGGAATGCTTTTTCAACCCAGAACAAAAAGTCTGCTTTGACGGTCGCTACAAATAACTTGACCAGCTAAAACTGTGCAGATTTGGTTGAATAGAGATGTGAGACCTGTTTTTTTTTGCGCTGTGTGACAGTGATAGGTTTAATCACAGAATGACACTTCTATCAGCACGCTAGCGTGTGTCATAGGTTTTTCTGAATGACACTATCAATAACTTCAATGTAAGATTTTCTTTTTGGGATAGATTTCAAGTAGGCCTGAAATACCACAAACTAGTTATTTTCAGAATGGCAAATTTGGGAATGCTTTTTCAACCCAGAACAAAAAGTCTGCTTTGACGGTCACTACAAATAACTTGACCAGCTAAAACTGTGCAGATTTGGTTGAATAGAGATGTGAGACCTGTTTTTTTTTGCGCTGTGTGACAGTTATAGGTTTAATCACAGAATGACACTTCTATCAGCACGCTAGCGTGTGTCTTAGGTTTTTCTGAATGACACTATCAATAACTTCAATGTAAGATTTTCTTTTTGGGATAGATTTCAAGTAGGCCTGAAATACCACAAACTAGTTATTTTCAGAATGGCAAATTTGGGAATGCTTTTTCAACCCAGAACAAAAAGTCTGCTTTG
The DNA here is from genome assembly GCF_905171765.1 of Bufo bufo. Classification (NCBI taxonomy): domain Eukaryota; kingdom Metazoa; phylum Chordata; class Amphibia; order Anura; family Bufonidae; genus Bufo; species Bufo bufo. The sequence goes on from NC_053393.1 coordinate 522,620,114, forward strand.
ACGGTCACTACAAATAACTTGACCAGCTAAAACTGTGCAGATTTGGTTGAATAGAGATGTGAGACCTGTTTTTTTTTGCGCTGTGTGACAGTTATAGGTTTAATCACAGAATGACACTTCTATCAGCACACTAGCGTGTGTCTTAGGTTTTTCTGAATGACTATCAATAACTTCAATGTAAGATTTTCTTTTTGGGATAGATTTCAAGTAGGCCTCAAATACCACAAACTAGTTATTTTCAGAATGGCAAATTTGGGAATGCTTTTTCAACCCAGAACAAAAAGTCTGCTTTGACGGTCACTACAAATAACTTGACCAGCTAAAACTGTGCAGATTTGGTTGAATAGAGATGTGAGACCTGTTTTTTTTTGCGCTGTGTGACAGTTATAGGTTTAATCACAGAATGACACTTCTATCAGCACGCTAGCGTGTGTCTTAGGTTTTTCTGAATGACACTATCAATAACTTCAATGTAAGATTTTCTTTTTGGGATAGATTTCAAGTAGGCCTGAAATACCACAAACTAGTTATTTTCAGAATGGCAAATTTGGGAATGCTTTTTCAACCCAGAACAAAAAGTCTGCTTTGACGGTCACTACAAATAACTTGACCAGCTAAAACTGTGCAGATTTGGTTGAATAGAGATGTGAAACCTGTTTTTTTTTGCGCTGTGTGACAGTTATAGGTTTAATCACAGAATGACACTTCTATCAGCACGCTAGCGTGTGTCTTAGGTTTTTCTGAATGACACTATCAATAACTTCAATATAAGATTTTCTTTTTGGGATAGATTTCAAGTAGGCCTGAAATACCACAAACTAGTTATTTTCAGAATGGCAAATTTGGGAATGCTTTTTCAACCCAGAACAAAAAGTCTGCTTTGACGGTCACTACAAATAACTTGACCAGCTAAAACTGTGCAGATTTGGTTGAATAGAAATGTCAGGTCTATTTTTTAGGCGCTGGGTGACAGGCTCAACTTGCCCCTGATGTAATATATGGCCAAAAAATAACCACACTGTTGATGGTTAAATGCATTTGGGTGACACAGGCTCAGCCTGCAGCTGATGTAGTATATGGCCAAAAAATAATCAGACTGTTGATGGTTAAATGCACTTGGGTGAAACAGGCTCAGCCTGCAGCTGATGTAGTATATGGCCAAAAAATAACCAGACTGTTGATGGTTAAATGCACTTCGGTGACACAGGCTCAGCCTGCAGCTGATGTAGGATATAGCACAAAATAACCACACTATCGATGGTTAAATACACTTGGTGATAGCTCGTGCTGGCGCACCACAAGTCACAAAATGGCCGCCGATCACCCCAGAAAAAAGTGATCTAAAAACGCTCTGGGCAGCCTCAAAAAAGTGAGCAAGTCAATAATAGCACTTCAATGATCCACAGCTGCAGATCGATCACAGAATGAAGTCTTTTGGAGGAGTTAATCTGCCTAATCTCGCCCTAACGTCGCAGCTGCAACCTCTCCCTATGCTTGAATCAGCAGAGTGACGTGCAGCGCTACGTGACCCAAGCTTATATAGAGGCTGGGTCACATGCTGCACTGGCCAATCACAGCCATGCCAATAGTAGGCAAGGCTGTGATGGCCTCTTGGGGCAAGTAGTATGACGCTTGTTGATTGGCTGCTTTGCAGCCTTTCAAAAAGCGCCAAGAAAGCGCCGAACACCGAACCCGAACCCGGACTTTTACGAAAATGTTCGGGTTCGGGTCCGTGTCACGGACACCCCAAAATTCGGTACGAACCCGAACTATACAGTTCGGGTTCGCTCATCCCTAATCACAATTTTTGGGGGTATTACTATGTATTACAGAAGTAGAGAAACTGAAACTTTGAAATTTGCTAATTTTTCCCATTTTTGGGTAAAATAGGTATTTTATTATGCAAAAAAATTAACTTTTTTGACCCAATTTTAGCAGTGTCATGAAGTACAATATGTGACGAAAAAACAATCTCAGAATGGCCTGGATAAGTCAAAGTGTTTTAAAGTTATCACCACTTAAAGTGACACTGGTCAGATTTGCAAAAAATGGCCTGGTCCTTAAGGTGAAATAAGGCTATTTCCTTAAGGGGTAAAATATGAATCACCCCCTTTCCCAATTTCACATATAAAATGTATAAACAATAAATAAACATATTACATATCGCCACGTTAGAAAAGTCCAAACTATTAAAATATAAAAAAAATCTATGCGGTGAACGCCGGAACATAAAAAAAAAAAAAAACTGTGCGATTCTGCATTTTTTTAAATGCGGAAATGCACGTGGCTTTTTTGGTTTCTTTTTTCACGTGGTATCGAATGGTATCGAGTATCACAATACTTTTTTATGGTATCGAAACCGAATCAAAAATTTGGTTTCGCAACAACTCTAATTTGGTGCACCAATATTGAATTCAGGCCCACTCTACATACAGGGGTTTTATTCAGGGATTTGAAATACAGCCATTTGAAATACAGCCATTTTGGGCAAAGAAATATTGAATTCAGGCCTACACTGGTTCAGACCGTCTGAGATACTCCCTCTACATACAGGGGTTTGATTCAGGGATTTGAAATACAGCCATTTGAAATACAGCCATTTTGGGTAAAGAAATATTGAATTTAGGCCTACACTGGTTCAGGCCCTGTGAGAAACTCCCTCTACATACAGGGGTTTGATTCAGGGATTTGAAATATAGCCATTAGAAATACAGCCATTTTGGGCAAAGAAATATTGAATTCAGACCTACACTGGTTCAAACCGTGTGAGATACCCCCTCTACATACAGGGGTTTGATGCATGCATTTGTAATACAGCCATTTTGTGCAAAGAAATATTTAATTTAAGCCTACACTGGTTCAGACCGTGTGAGATACCCTCTCTACATACAGGGGTTTGATTCAGGGATTTGAAATACAGCCATTTGAAATACACCCATTTTGGGCAAAGAAATATTAAATTCAGACTTACACTGGTTCAGACCGTGTGAGATACTCCCTCTACATACAGGGGTTTGATTCAGGGATTTGAAATACAGCCATTTGAAATACAGCCATTTTGGGCAAAGAAATATTAAATTCAGACCTACACTGGTTCAGACCGTGTGAGATACTCCCTCTATATACAGGGGTTTGATTCAGGCATTTGAAATACAGCCATTTTGTGCAAAGAAATATTTAATTTAAGCCTACACTGGTTCAGACCGTGTGAGATACCCTCTCTACATACAGGGGTTTGATTCAGGGATTTGAAATACAGCCATTTGAAATACACCCATTTTGGGCAAAGAAATATTAAATTCAGACTTACACTGGTTCAGACCGTGTGAGATACTCCCTCTACATACAGGGGTTTGATTCAGGGATTTGAAATACAGCCATTTGAAATACAGCCATTTTGGGCAAAGAAATATTAAATTCAGACCTACACTGGTTCAGACCGTGTGAGATACTCCCTCTACATACAGGGGTTTGATTCAGGCATTTGAAATACAGCCATTTGAAATACAGCCATTTTGGGCAATTAAATTTTGAATTCAGGCCTACACTGGTTTAGGCTGTGTGAGATACTCCCTCTACATACAGGGGTTTGATTCAGGGATTTGAAATACAGCCATTTGAAATACAGCCATTTTGTGCAAAAAAAATATTTACTTCAGGCCTACACTGGTTCAGACCGTGTGAGATACCCCCTCTACATACAGGGGTTTGATGCAGGCATTAGAAATACAGCCATTTTGTGCAAATAAATATTTAATTTAGGCCTACACTGGATGAGACCGTGTGAGATACCCCCTCTACATACAGGGGTTTGATTCAGGGATTTGAAATACAGCCATTTGAAATACAGCCATTTTGTGCAAAAAAAATATTTACTTCAGGCCTACACTGGTTCAGACCGTGTGAGATACCCCCTCTACATACAGGGGTTTGATGCAGGCATTAGAAATACAGCCATTTTGTGCAAATAAATATTTAATTTAGGCCTACACTGGATGAGACCGTGTGAGATACCCCCTCTACATACAGGGGTTTGATGCAGGCATTTGAAATACAGCCATTTTGTGCAAAGAAATATTTACTTCAGGCCTAAACTGGTTCAGACCGTGTGAGATACTCCCTCTACATTCAGGGGTTTGATTCAGGGATTTAAAATACAGCAATTTTTGGCAAATAAATATTTACTTCAGGCCTACACTGGTTCAGACCGTGTGAGATACCCCCTCTACATACAGGGGTTTGATTCAGGGATTGGAAATACAGCCATTTTGTGAGATGCACCCTTTACATATTGTTGTTCTATTCTACTATTAATTAAACACCCATTTAGGGCAAGATCCTAAATTCAAAAAATATGAGGAGCGCGTCAAATAAGGGACGTTGCCCAGGTCGTGGTGCTGCTGGTGGAGCTCCTGTTGCAGGGAGAGGGCGTGGTTTAGCTGTGCCAGCTACACGCACAAGTGAAACTCCTTCTTCAGGTGCGAGTAGGCCACAAAACCTGCAGCGGTATTTGGTCAGGCCTAATGCTGCTCTACGAATGGTGAGGCCTGCACAAGTACAGGCAATAGTAGATTGGGTTGCTGACAGTGGATCCAGTTCCTTCACATTGTCTCTCACCCAGTCCCTGCTGAAAGACCACAGTTGGCCATCGGTCTTTCACCTCACCCCGGGGTTTGATTCAGGGATTTGAAATACAGCCATTTGAAATACAGCCATTTTGGGCAAATAAATATTTAAATTAGGCCCTGTGATATACTCCCTCTACATACATGGGTTTGAATCAGGCCTTTGAAATACAGCCATTTGAAATACAGCCATTTTGGGCAAATAAATATTTACTTGAGGCCTACACTGGTTTAGACCGTGTGAGATACCCCCTCTACATACATGGGTTTGATTCAGGGATTTGAAATACAGCCATTTTAAATACAGCCATTTTGGGCAAAGAAATATTTACTTCAGGCCTACACTGGTTCAGGCCCTGTGAGATACTCCGTCTACATACAGGGGTTTGATTCAGGGATTTGAAATACAGCCATTTGAAATACAGCCATTTTGGTCAAATAAATATTTAAATTAGGCCTACACTGGTTCAGGCCCTGTGATATACTCCCTCTACATACAGGAATTTGATTCAGGGATTTGAAATACAGCCATTTGAAATACAGCCATTTTGGGCAAAGAAATATTTACTTCAGGCCTACACTGTTTCAGACCGTGTGAGATACCCCCTCTACATACAGGGGTTTGAATCAGGCATTTGAAATACAGCCATTTGAAATAAAGCCATTTGAAATACAGCCATTTTGGGCAAAGAAATATTTAATTTAGGCCTACACTGTTTGAGACCGTGTGAGATACCCCCTCTACATACAGGGGTTTAAATCAGGCATTTAAAATACAGCCATTCGAAATACAGCCATTTTGTGCAAAGAAATATTTAATTTAGGCCTACACTGTTTCAGGCCCTGTGAGATACTCCCTCTACATACAGGGGTTTGATTTAGGGATTTGAAATACAGCCATTTGAAATACAGCCATTTTGGGCAAAGAAATATTTAATTCAGGCTTACACTGGTTCAGACCGTGTGAGATGCACCCTTTACATATTGTTGTTCTATTCTACTATTAATTAAACACCCATTTAGGGCAAGATCCTAAATTCAAAAAATATGAGGAGCGCGTCAAATAAGGGACGTTGCCCAGGTCGTGGTGCTGCTGGTGGAGCTCCTGTTGCAGGGAGAGGGCGTGGTCTAGCTGTGCCAGCTACACGCACAAGTGAAACCCCTTCTTCAGGTGCGAGTAGGCCACAAAACCTGCAGCGGTATTTGGTCAGGGCTAATGCTGCTCTACGAATGGTGAGGCCTGCACAAGTACAGGCAATAGTAGATTGGGTTGCTGACAGTGGATCCAGTTCCTTCACATTGTCTCTCACCCAGTCCCTGCTGAAAGACCACAGTTGGCCATCGGTCTTTCCCCTCACCCCCTTGCAAATCAGCCAAGCAGTCTGAGCCCCAAGTCATGCAGCAGTCTCTTATGCTTTTTGATGACTCTGTTAGCAGGGTTTCCCAGAGCCATCCACCTAGCCCTGCCCCAGAAGTGGAAGAGATTGAGTTCACCGATGCCCAACCACTTATCTTTCAAGATGAGTACATGGGGGCACCATCGCAGCATGTCTCGGATGATGACGAAACACAGGTGCCAACTTCTGGGGCTTTCAAAAGTGTGCAGACCGACAAGGAAGGCAGGGGTGAAGACTGGGTGGAAGATGATGTGGAGGACGATGAGGTCCTCGACCCTACATGGAATCAAGGTCATGCGAGTGACCTATCTAGTTCGAAGGAAGAGGCGGTGGTCGCACAGAGCCACCAGCACAGCAGAAGAGGGAGCAGGGTGCAAAAGCGGAGCGGCCGTCCTCTAGACAGTACACCTCCTACTGCCCACCGCAGCAAGGGACCGAGCACACCAAAGCCAGCTCCAAGGAGTTCCCCGGCGTGGCAGTTCTTCATACAATGTGCTGACGACAAGACACGAGTGGTTTGCACGCTGTGCAATCAGAGCCTGAAGCGAGGCATAAACGTTCTCAACCTGAGCACAACCTGCTTGACCAGGCATTTAAGTGCAAAGCACGAGCTGCAGTGAAGTAGACACCTCAAAAACCAAGAAAGGTCTCTTGCTCCTCCTGCTTCCTCTTCTGCTGCAGTCTCGTCCTCTTCATCCACCTCTGGAGTGACAGTGCCACCTGCCACCCCGCAAACAGAGGATCTGCCAGCAACACCAACACCTGGGTCACAAAGCATCTCCACAATGTCCTACGGAAGCGTTCAGCTCTCCATATCCCAAATGCTGGAGATGAAGAGGAAGTACTCCCCTACCCACCTGCGATCCCTAGCCCTGAATGCCATAATTTCTAAATTACTGGCCTTTGAAATGCTGTCATTTCGTCTGGTGGAGACGGATAGTTTTAAAGGCCTTATGGCGGTGGCTGTCCCACAGTACGTCATGCCCAGCCACCACTACTTTTCATGGCGAACCATCCCTACCCTTTACAACCAAGTAGGGGACAAAATCAGGTGTGCACTGGGCAACGCCATCTGTGGCAAGGTGCACCTGACTACGGATACGTGGACCAGTAAGCACGGTCAGGGCCGTTATATCTCCATAACAGCACACTGGGTAAATGCAGTGGCGGCTGGGCCTGAGGCGGATAGCAGTTTATCACATGTCCTTCCACCACCAAGGATTGCAGGGCGCTTTAGTTTGCCTACTGTTGCTTCCTCCTCCTACTCTGCTTCCTCAACCTCTACCAGCTCCTCATCCGGTCAGCGTGACATGGGCGAAATCTCGTAGCAGCTCTAGGACTAGCCGGTTTGACGCACATCCCTTGCCTGGCGCATGTGCTGAATTTGGTGGTGCAGAGATATTAAGAATTACCCCGATATGTCAGAGCTGCTGCATAAAGTGCGAGCCGTCTGTGCGTGCTTTCTGCGTTCTCACCCTGTTGCTGCTCGCCTGTCAGCACTGCAGCGTAACTTCGGCCTTCCCACTCACCACCTCATATGAGACGTGCCCACAAGGTGGAACTCCACCTTGCACATGCTGGCCAGACTGTGCGAGCAGCGGCAGGTGATAGTGGAGTTTCAGCTGCACGGGTGAGTCGCTCGGCGGAACAGCACCACTTCACCACCAATGACTGGGCCTCCATGCGAGACCTGTGTTCTTTGTTGCGCTGATTTGAGTACTCCACCAACATGGCCAGTGCCGATAACACCGTTCTCAGCGTTACTATCCCACTTCTATGCCTCCTTGAAAAAACGCTCCTGGCGATGATGGAAGAGGATGTGGCACAGGAGGAGGAGGAAGAGGGATCATTTCGTAGGGTTTCCGGCCAGTTATTCCCAAGTGGCTCCGAGGGTGGGTTCCTGCACCCACAAACCCAAGGTACACAATTGTCCAGCCAGGCCACAGTTCTGGAGGATGAGGAGGTGGAGGATGAGGAGGAGGAGATGGAGGAGGAGGAACCATGTTCACAGCAGGGTGGCACCCAGACCAGCTCATGGCCATCACTAGTGCATGGATGGGGGGATACAGAGGACACAGGTGATACACCTGCCACAGAGGACAGCTTTTCGTTGCCGCTGGGCAGCCTGGCACACATTAGCCATTACATGCTGCAGTGTCTTCGCAACGACCGCCGAGTTGCCCACATTCTAACTTGTGCTGATTACTGGGTGGCCACGCTGCTGGATCCCCGTTACAAGGACAACGTACCGTCCTTAATTCCGTCACTGGAGCGTGATCGTAAGATGCGCAAAAACAAGCGCACGCTGGTAGACGCGCTGCTGGTGGCATTCCCACCTGACAGCGGAGGCACAGTGGAAGCACAAGGTGAAGGTAGAGGACGAGGAAGAGGTCGCCAACACAGCTGGGGCACCGCCAGTACCTCAGAAGGCAGGGTTAGCATGGCCGAAATGTGGAAAAGCTTTGTCAGCACGCCACAACAACCAGCACCACCAGCTGATATGGAATGTCTTAGCAGGAGGCATCATTTCACCAAAATGGTGGAGCAGTATGTGTGCCCACGCCTACATGTACTGAATGACGGGTCTGCCCCCTTCAACTTCTGGGTCTCCAAATTGGGCACATGGCCTGAGCTTGCCCTTTACGCCTTGGAGGTGCTGGCCTGCCCTGCAGCCGTTGTATTGTCTGAACGTGTGTTTAGCACGACTGGAGGGTTATATTTCCCAATGTTTTGGGGTGTACCCTAATTTAAAAAAATAAAAATACATTTTAAACCAAAAAGCAGTGTAGGCTACCTCCTCCTCCTCCACCGTCACTTCCACCTACACCGCCACATCCACCGCCTCCTCAACCTCCTACTCCATATGGAACTGGTCCTCCTAGATCAAGATTATTATTTTTTATTTTTACGTATTTTATGTTATTTAAAGTAATTTCCCTATCCACATTTGTTTGCAGAGCACTTGCCATGCTCTTAACCATATTTTGACAACATTTGCAAAAAAGTTTGGGTCCCCATTGACTTCAATGGGGTTCGGGGTCAAGTTCGGGTCCCGAACTCGAACTTTTTTCCGAAGTTCGGCTGAACCCGTCGAACCCGAACATCCAGGTGTCCGCTCAACTCTAGTTGGTGGTGCTTAAGTGAGTGGAAGCATTATCTGCTGCAATCCAACTGATCACCTGGTCGCACTGGTGTGACTTCAAGAGTTGTGTCCTGTGCCACCCTGCAAACTGGAACATGAAGCTAGATATCGTGGATGATTGTTTTTCTTGTGCTCTGACAGCAGGCACAGTTTCACTGCACTAAGGGCCACGGCCTCTGCGTGCACCATCAGCATTACGGCCACTGCCCTGTCCCTTACTGCTCGCCTTCTTCATATTAAATGTTATACTGTATATGCTTAAAAGTATGTCACACGTACAGTAGCGTAGGATTTGGAAGTGTATGCGCGAACAAATTTAAAAAGGTATTTGGGATGTGGAAACGTCACACAGCATATATCCCAAAGATAATGTCAATGTCACCAGCGGCTAATAAAAAATTACAGGGAATGTCACAGATGTTTGGGATGAGGAAACGTTATACAGGAGAGGTACCACCGTTAATGTCACTGTCCGCAGCGTCTCCAAAAAAAGTACACTGTATATCACAGATAAATTTTTTCAGTGCACACGTTACACTGCAGATGTGGCACTAGTAATGTCACTGTCAGAAGCGGACACCGTCTATTGAAAAAGTACACTATGTCACAAAAAAAATTTCAGCGCACATGTTACACTGCGGATGTGGCACTGGTAATGTTACTGTCAGAAGCAGATACCATCTATTGAAAAAGTACACTGTATGTCACAGATCCATTTTTTTCAACGCACAGGTTACACTGCAGATGTGGCACTGGTAATGTCACTGTCAGAAGCGGACACCGTCTATTGAAAAAGTACACTGTATGTCACAGATATTTTTTGGATGCGCACACTTTACACAGGAGATGTGGCGCAGCTAATGTCACTGTCTGCAGCGGACACCGTCTACCGAAAAAAAAGACACTGGATGCCACAGATATTTTTTGGATGCGCACACTTTACACTGGAGATGTAGCGCAGGTAATGTCACTGTCCGCAGCGGACACCATCTACTGAAAAAGTACACTGGGTGTCACAGATATTTTTGGAATGCGCACACTTTGCACAGGATATGTGGCGCAGCTAATGTCACTGTCCGCAGCGGAAACCGTCTATTGAAAAAGTACACTGTATGTCACAGATAAAAAATTTCAGCGCACTCGTTACACTGCAGATGTGGCACTGGTAATGTCACTTTCAGATGCGGACACCGTCTATTGAAAAAGTACACTGTATGTCACAGATATTTTTTAAATGCGCACACTTTACACAGGAGATATGGCGCAGCTAATGTCACTGTCCGCAGCGGACATCGTCTACGGAAAAAGGACACTGGATGTCACAGAATTTTTTTTGATGCGCACACTTTACACTGGAGATGTGGCGCAGCTAATGTCACTGTCTGCAGCAGAAACCCTCTCCCGAAAAAGGACACTGGATGCCACAGATATTTTTTGGATGCGCACACTTTACACTGGAGATGTAGCGCAGCTAATGTCACTGTCCGCAGCAGACACCGTCTACGGAAAAAGTACACTGGATGTCACAGATATTTTTTGGATGCGCACACTTTACACTGGAGATGTGGCGCAGCTAATGTCACTGTCCGCAGCTGACAACGTCTACCCAAAAAGTACACTGGACAACTTTTTTAGGGCGCAAGCAGTTTTTTTTTTGTGTGTACGCTGACTGTGGCCGGCACTCTTAGCGTCCGGCCACTGTTAGCGCATCGCACACCCCACCGCTGATCAACTTCGGACGGTTGATCAGCGATTTAAATCTTTTTTTTACATTTTTTTTAAAATTTTTATTTTTTTTTTAAAGTTTTTTTTTGTCTGTTAGGTTTAGGGTAAGTTCGTGAACACCCGTGCCCCCACACACACGCACACCAAATAAAGTTTAACACGCACACACACACACACACACACACACACACACTCCCCTATGGCCTGCCAGATGTTCTCGGCCGAGGAGGCATACGCCCAGCTTGCCTCCAACTCCGAGAGTCCCAGTGAGGACGAGGATGACCCCACTTTCCTTTTGTCATCCGCATCCTCCTCATCATCTAGCGATGATGATGAGCCCCCAAGGCGGCCGAGACGCTGCCAGGCGGAGCAAGGGGACCGCCATGCTAGGGACCCTGTGGCCCACCCTAGTACGAGCAGCTCTGGGGCTCGTACTAGTTTTCCGGCCCACCAGTTAAGTCCACCGGAGCCCCCTGCCGGTGAACTTGACTGGTATACCCCAGAGCGTTTTGAGCCCGTGATTCCTGATTTTGTAGGCCAACCAGGTATGAAGATTTCCACAGTGGGCTTCGCTGAATATGACTATTTTAGTCTTTTTTTCAGTGACCACTTTGTAAATCTAATGGTGGAGCAAACAAACCTGTACACCCAACAGTTTGTTGCTCAACACCCGGGCTCCTTTTTGGCTAGGCCCGGTGACTGGACCCCGGTCAGTGCAGCTGAGTTTAGGACATTTTGGGGCCTCTTGCTGCACATGGGCCTAGTCAAGAAACCTAGTGTCATGCATTACTGGAGTGGGGACGTCCTCTACCAGACCCCACTTTACAGTACGGCCATGACACGCTCCCGGTTTGAGGCCATCCGGAAATGCCTGCATTATTCAGATAATGCAGCATGTCCCCCCCCAAGGCGATCCTGCCTATGACCGCCTGTACAAAATCAGGCCGGTCATCGATCACTTTGGGGCCAAATTTGTACAGGCCTATGTACCTGGAAGGGAGGTTGCGGTTGATGAGTCTCTCATTGCTTTCAAGGGGAGACTCCTTTTCCGCCAGTATGTTCCCTCTAAGCGGGCGAGGTATGGCGTGAAGCTGTACAAACTTTGTGAGAGTACCTCAGGGTACACTTACAAGTTTCATGTGTACGAGGGGCGAGATTCCCGTATTCAACCCCCAGAATGTCCCCCCACTCTGGGTGTTAGCAGGAAACTTGTGTGGGACCTTATGCACCCACTGCTAGATAAGAGTTACCACCTGTACGTGGATAATTTTTATATTAGTATCCCCTTGTTCCAGTCCCTCACCGCCAGATCCACGTCCGCTTGTGGGACCGTGTGGAAAAATCAACACGGCCTCCCTACCTACCCCCTCCAGGTACCTATCCCCAGGGGTGCGACCCGTGCCCTTACCAGTGGAAACCTGTTGCTGGTCAGATATAAGGACAAGCGGGATGTCCTTGTACTGTCCACAATTCATGGTAACGGCATCACCCCTGTCCCTGTGCGAGGTACCACGGCAACGGTCCTCAAGCCCGATTGTATCGTCAACTACAATCGGTATATGGGGGGAGTTGATCTCTCTGATCAAGTTCTCAAGCCATATAACGCCATGCGCAAAACCTGAGCATGGTACAAAAAAGTTGCAGTCTTCTTGGTACAGGTTGACTTGTACAACTCTTTTGTGCTGTCCCGGAGTGCTGGCAACACAGGGACATTTTTTCAGTTCTATGAGGCAGTCCTCAAGGCCCTGATCTTTTCTGACCGGGAAAGAGCAGGCCAGAGTACCTCGGGAACTGGAGTCGCCCGGATCGTCCCCCATACTGGAAAGAAGGGACGGACTCAAAAAAAAGTGCAGAGTGTATCACAGGAGGGGGATACGGAAGGACACCACTACTCAGTGTGACACGTGCCCCGATCATCCGTGCCTCTTTTTTTTTTTTTGTCTGTTAGGTTTAGGGTAAGTTCGCGAACACCCGTGTCCCCACATTCACGCACACCAAATAAAGTTTTACACACACGCACACGCACACACACACTCCCCTATGGCCTGCCGGATGTTCTCGGCCGAGGAGGCATACGCCCAGCTTGCCTCCGACTCCGAGAGTCCCAATGAGGGCGAGGATGACCCCACTTTCCTTTTGTCATCCGCATCCTCCTCATCATCTAGAGATGATGATGAGCCCCCAAGGTGGCTGAGACGCTGCCAGGCGGAGCAAGGGGACCGCCATGCTAGGGACCCTGTGGCCCACCCTAGTACGAGCAGCTCTGGGGCTCGTACTAGTTTTCCAGCCCACCAGTTAAGTTCACTGGAGGCCCCTGCCGGTGAACTTGTCTGAAATACCCCAGAGCGTTTTGAGCCCGTGATTCCTGATTTTGTAGGCCAATCAGGAATCCAGATTTCCACAGTGTGCTTCACTGAATATGACTATTTTAGTCTTTTTTTCAGTGACCACCTTTTAAATCTAATGGTGGAGCAAACAAACCTGTACACCCAACAGTTTGTTGCTCAACACCCGGGCTCCTTTTTGGCTAGGCCCGGTGGCTGGACCCCGGTCAGTGCAGCCGAGATGAGGACATTTTGGGGCCTTTTGCTGCACATGGACCTAGTCAAGAAACCTAGTGTCAGGCATTACTGGAGTGGGGACGTCCTCTACCAGACCCCACTTTACAGTACGGCCATGACACGCTCCCGGTTTGAGGCCATCCTGAAATGCCTGCATTATTTAGATAATGCAGCATGTCCCCCCCAAGGTGATCCTGCCTACGACCGCCTGTACAAAATCAGGCCGGTCATCGATCACTTTGGGGCCAAATTTGTACAGGCCTATGTACCTGAAAGGAAGGTTGCGGTTGATGAGTCTCTCATTGCTTTCAAGGGGAGACTCCTTCTCCACCAGTATGTTTCCTCTAAGCGGGCGAGGTATGGCGTGAAGCTGTACAAACTTTGTGAGAGTAGCTCAGGGTACACTTACAAGTTTCGTGTGTACGAGGGGTGAGATTCCCGTATTCAACCCCCAGAATGTCCCCCCACTCTGGGTGTTAGCAGGAAACTCGTGTGGGACCTTATGCACCCACTGCTAGATAAGGGTTACCACCTGTACGTGGATAACTTTTATACTAGTATCCCCTTGTTCCAGTCCTTCACCGCCAGATCCACGTCCGCTTGTGGGACCGTGTGGAAAAATCAACGCGGCCTCCCTACCTACCCCCTCCAGGTACCTATCCCCAAGGGTGCGACCCGTGCCCTTACCAGTGGAAACCTGTTGCTGGTCAGATATAAGGACAAGCGGGATGTCCTTGTACTGTCCACAATTCATGGTAACGGCATCACCCCTGTCCCTGTGCGAGGTACCGCGGCAACGGTCCTCAAGCCCGATTGTATCGTCGACTACAATCGGTATATGGGGGGAGATGCGCAAAACCAGGGCATGGTACAAAAAAAGTTGCGGTCTACTTGGTACAGGTTGCCTTGTACAACTCTTTTGTGCTGTCCCGGAGCGCTGGCAACACAGGGACATTCCTTCAGTTCTATGAGGCAGTCCTCAAGGCCCTGATCTTTTCTGATCGGGAAAGAGCAGGCCGGAGTACCTCGGGTACTGGAGTCGCCCGGATCGTCCCTGGCCAACACTTTCCAGGTGTGGTCCCCCATACAGGAATGAAGGGACGGACCCAAAAAAAGTGCAGAGTATGTGACAGGAGGGGGATAGGTAAGGTCACCACAACTCAGTCTGACACGTGCTCCGATTATCCGGGCCTCTGCATTATTGGTTGCTTCAGGGAGTACCACACTTACATGGAGTACTAAATTTATATCCCAATTTAGCCACTGACAATCGGATAAAAAACTATGGTTCTCAGACACTAAAACAAAATTTTCTTTTCAAAAATATTATTTAGTAACACTAAAATAAATAAAAAAGTAGACATATTAGGTATCACCGCATCCGTAAGAATCTGCTCTATAAAAATACCCCATGACCTTACCCCTCAGATGAACACGGTGAAAAAAATAAAATAAAAACGGTGCAAAAATAGGTATTTTTTTGTCACCATACATCACAAAAATTGTAATAGCAAGCGATCAAAAAGTCATATGCCCCCCAAAATAGTGCCAATAAAACCGTCCTCTCATCCCGCAAAAAATGAGCCCCTACCTAAGATAATCAGCTAAAAAATAAAAAATTAATGAATCTTAGACTATGGAGATACTAAAATGTTTTTTTTTTGTTAGTAAAACTAAAATAAAAAAAGTAGACATATTAGGTATCGCCGCGTCCGTAAGAATCTGTTCTATAACAGTGCCAGAGTCTGAAGCCACACTAACCAGTCACTGTGTCAGAGGGTAAGATACACATTGAATATCCATAAACATGCAAAGGTTTGTGGAAAAACACAAATTAACCTCTAACGGACAACATCTGTGATTGGCAGCCACACCGAACAGCGCCTAAAACTGCTTACCACCGGGCATTAAAGGGTTTATCCAACTATTTGAAAACTGATGGGTTGGAATGTAGGGGGCCGACTCTTGGAACCACCGCCGATCAGCTGTTTGAGAAGGCTTGGTGCTCCTGTGAGCGCCGCAGTCTTCTTATTGCTTACTCTAGGCCAGTGATATAACAATCAAAAGGCCTAGGAGCAGCTCATCCCTATTCACTTGATTTGACTAGACCAGCTTTTTCATTGAAATGACGGTTGATTTCCTGTGATTTAATTTTTTCCTTTTCCAACATCATTCCCAGCTGATATACTGTAATATGAACAATAGTCATTGTTTGGTTTCGCACAGCCAACAAGACGAGACCCTGAGTCCTGTTATACGTACCATCTGACAATTATTTATACTGCAGCCCACCCTTTTTGGTGTTTGACCTAAGCAGAGGCATAAGATACATCATCTGTCATTACTGATGGAGGTGCCACCGACACTGAAGTCCAATGACACCCTTATCATACTTGGTGTTTGAACCCATAGAAAAGGGTGCAACATTCCTAGTTTATTGCTTGGCCAGTATTATTTAGGCACTGTATGGTTGAATTATTTGGATGCTATATGATACACTATAAGAGGGGGGCATCCATAAAATGTTTTGCACAGGGAACCGATCAACCTAATGTGTAGGCTAAAATATTACTGTATGCTATGTTATCCATCTCATTTCAGGTAGAGGACTTAGTATATGAAATATTAGTTTGATACCAGTAACCTACATGTAGCTGGACGAATGTGAAATTTTACTAAGGAAATTGCAATTTTTTTCCTTGTGATGCATTCAGCTGAATAAAACACTTCACATCGGGAATCCCCCTCCCCAACCTTTTTTTTTTTTTTCTGGAATTAACAATGGATAAATCGATAGAGCTCAGTTGTTCCTTATGCTAGTTACAATCTTGTGACAGTATTTAATTAAACATAATACCACTGAACTGAACCTTGGACCACCATGATCCTGAGCTCTTAAGAAATACCCTACTGTTTCTTACAAAGCTTTCTCAATCAGTGTACGACTCTTTCAGAATTATAGATTTTTACGCGTACAAGGGCTTTTTGTGTTGAATTGTCCCCCCTATCAATCAAGCGTCCCTTATATGCTTTTGAGAACATTTCTTCTATTTTTTCCATCATTGAAATGAAACTTGACTTGAAACTAGATGCTTAAAATGTCTCCATGAATTTCGGATATGATAAGGTTGCTTTATTTCATCTAGAAAAATGTACAATTTGCTTCTGCATCCATAGAGCCCAGCATGCCGTAGCTATTTTTCAACACAAAGATTTCTATTTCCAGGACAAAGCTTCATACTCTGTAACTCCTGACTGCATTTACCCTCGAGGTGGTCTCATATTCAAATTCAAAATGAAGAAGGAAAAAAAAAGACATAACGCGTTATATTTTCATTTGCATGTGGAAGCAGAATTCAAACAATGCGCCCGGGATGGAGCAATAATTGAAAATACATCCAATGAAGGCAAATGTATAGCGCGACACATCTATATTTCAATAGGAGAAATTTCATTGTAACTCATTTGTATAGAAACTATATTTTTACCATAAAACACTTTTGTGACACCATTATAGATATAAACACTGTTATTAACAGTACTGTAAAAAATATGGGAGCTGATAACAATGTAGTGAAATTTTCATTCAAATCTCCTTGGGGAAGAAGCAATTTGCTTTTCAAAAATCACTAGTTGGGCCAATCGAGCAATTATTAAAATCTTGTGGACAAAGTAGTAAACCTTTGAAAACAGGGTGATATGCAATTTGGGGTTAGCATTTCGTCTGAAAAAAATATATAACATTTAACATGTTTTATTCAGATGGTTTTTTGAATGCACAGCATTTTGCAGTATTTTTCAGTGGCAGATTAGTCCATTTTTGTACTTTTGTGTGCACTTTTTTTGTACTCTTTTCTTACAGTTGCAAGAAAAAGTAGGTAAACCATTTGGAATTAGATGGATTTATGCTTTGATTACTAGTACCAGTGGCGTGCATAGACAAGGAAAGGCACCATAGCAAGGATTAAACCATGCACCCCACACAGGACAGAAGGGTTGTTGTTTAAACCCCTTTCAATGACTCTTGGGCCATTTTTCCACTGCTTCATTTGCTAAAAGTTGTTTCTTCAGAGGCTAGAGTCCTGACCAAGTTTTCACCCCCAGTAGAAGAGGAGATGATCCCAACTGCGCCCCCTCTTCCTCTGGGCCCCATAGTAGTCGCATGGTCTGCCACTATGGTAGTTACGCCCCTGCCTTTGTTAGTTAAGCTGTTGTCCCCTGTGGGCATGACTCCCAAATGACTCACCATGCTGCTGCCTCCATGGTTCTGCCTTGTGCTCCAGTCTTTGTCGCCTTAAAGCACACTGGGGGTCCCTGGGTATTTAAGGCACCCTTTTCAACTAAAGGATGCCTGAGCTTTAGGTTCCCTTGTGACAAGCAAAGGTGTCTTATATAACAGCTGTTGCTGGTCCCGGGTTCCATGTTCGGCAGTGAATCCACTCCATGGTTTACTTTCAGCCCTGGGCAGAGCATGCTTTCAGCTTGTTCCCTGTAGCACTTCCTTAATGGTCGATGCACGTCCCTTCCTTTGATTTATGGGTTTAGCATATGTGACCGTGCTGACCAATCCTAGCCCTCCTGCACCTATATAAGTGGTCCAGCCCCCTTCCCAGGTGCCTGAGCATCAGGGTCCTTGTGTCCTGCAAAGGCTGCTGTTATTTCTGCTTGTCTTCCTGTTTACCTGATCTGTGCTTGTGTTTCTGGACTCCGTTACCTGTTTTATCCCTGCCTGCTTGCCTTGACTCTCCAGTTGCTGACCTAGATTGCCTTACCTGTATCTGTGCTGCCTGCTCTGACCTATGGCTTGTTTGATGTCACCTTTGTCTCATCCTTCAGACCTAAACTGATCCTCCTGGTTATGACTCGGCCTGCTGACTACTCTGTATCTCTGGTACCTGACACTTGTACCCCCTGGTCCACCTGGACCAGCTGCTTCATGTGCCAATCCTCCATAATAGGTAGTGACCTGGTGTTCCCCTCGGGAAAGTCTATCTCCACCATCAGGGGTACTGCGAAGAACAAGGGGTTTACTTAGATAATGAACTTAGAGAAGGTAGGACATGTGGCGCAGTGCGTTTACACCAGCTGGTTCTTGATATTCTAACAGTCTTGTGCTATTGCAATTTAGCTGCGTTTATTCTGTGTTTGTTCTTGTCTGTGCTCCAGTTCAGTCTGTGTTTAAGTCCGTCTGCCTGATCTGTATCTTCACTGTACCTGCCAAGTAGCCAGAATTCCTGCCTTATATATATCTTCACTGCCATCATGCCTGCCCATTTCTCCTGTGTCTCCCACCATTTATACTTCAAATGTGCTGTCTGGATCTCAAAAACTTGCATTCAATCTTAGTGACCATTCAGAATGCATTTTTGTTCTGTGTATTTTCTCTATCCAGAGCTTCTGGTGCATGTCCCTGGCCCCTCTGAGTCAGCTGCCAACTACATCAGGACTATCCCAGGAGGTAGCAGCCTGATTGCTTCTTTGCAGTGAAGCCCAGATCCCTGTACAGTGGTTTAAAGGGTGAATACCAGGGAACCGCCAGTATAATGTCCTTAGAGTTTAGCCAAAAGCCAATCTGGTTGGATTAAACAGTAGATACACACTAGCTGATCTGTAACACCCTAATTGTTATCTAAAATGTATAGAGAAACACACAATAACACACAAACTCCTGTACCATTCATGGCTATATAGCAATGACATATTCCACACTGCTGTACAGACACTATCATCACTTGCTGACCCTAATGTAGACCATAATCTAATCTTTCATTGCCTTTTATTGTAAACATCCACAGTGCAGGGAGACAAAATGAGTGAACACCTGAATTTATTAACCTGTAGATCCCCCTTTATCATCAAATACTTCCACCGAGTGTTTCCTGTAGCTGCAAATAAGAGTTGCACAATGTTAAGGGAGAATTTTTGACCATTCCTCCCTTCAAATGTGTTTCAGTTTATAAATAATTCTTGTATTCCTTGTATGCACAGCCTTCTTCAGGTCATGCCACAGTATCTTAGTAGAGGTAATGGATGTTGCATCACCAATCATCTCTTCTGCTTGAGGGCATGGACTGCTGCCCTTACATTTTTATGTGAAATTTCTTATCATTGTTTCCTCAGTGATCAGAAGGCATCCAAGCCCTAAATAAACAAACCATTAGGCCCTCTTCATCATGCGAAAACACACACGACCAAGTTACAGTAGTCAAGGCCAGATACGTTAGCGGTAACAATATTGCCAAACTAATTTCACATACTGTAAGTAATTCACCGCAATTAAAACTTAACATTTAATGGTATATTGTTAAAAGTAATAAAAAGGCCCAAAATGTTAGCATACAAACATATACAAAGGACACATCACAATATGTGTGGATAGATGCGACCTATAACTGCCTCAGAACAATACAAAACCCAGTAAACAGATGACAGGAGGAAGGATAGAGAATGGAGAGACAGGGGTACAGGGACTCTGTCCCTATGTATCCCTGAAAAACTCTAACTAATAGAACTCCCTCTCTAATTAACCCTTACTGTCCCTCCATTAGTCAACAGTGACTGCCCAGTTTTGTCAAGTAATAAGGAAACAAACAGAAAGGGAAAATATAAAAAATGATCAAAAACGACTTAATGGTCCCAAATGCAAATCTGCTAAGTAGTCCCGATGCGTTTTATTGGCATCCGCTAAATCATCAGGGGACCAATCTACAAGGTAATCAAATCTTGCTGTAAATGCCTATTAAAGCTCTTGGAAAATAGTCATATCTAGGGATGAGCGAACCCGAACTGTATACTCGATACCACGTGAAAAAAGAAACCAAAAAAGCCACGTGCATTTCCGCATTTAAAAAAATGCAGAATCGCACAGTTTTTTTTTTTTTTTATGTTCCGGCGTTCACCGCATAGATTTTTTTTATATTTTAATAGTTTGGACTTTTCTAACGTGGCGATATGTAATATGTTTATTTATTGTTTATACATTTTATATGTGAAATTGGGAAAGGGGGTGATTCATATTTTACCCCTTAAGGAAATAGCCTTATTTCACCTTAAGGACCAGGCCATTTTTTGCAAATCTGACCAGTGTCACTTTAAGTGGTGATAACTTTAAAACACTTTGACTTATCCAGGCCATTCTGAGATTGTTTTTTCGTCACATATTGTACTTCATGACACTGCTAAAATTGGGTCAAAAAAGTTAATTTTTTTGCATAATAAAATACCTATTTTACCCAAAAATGGGAAAAATTAGCAAATTTCAAAGTTTCAGTTTCTCTACTTCTGTAATACATAGTAATACCCCCAAAAATTGTGATTAGGGATGAGCGAACCCGAACTGTATAGTTCGGGTTCGTACCGAATTTTGGGGTGTCCGTGACACGGACCCGAACCCGAACATTTTCGTAAAAGTCCGGGTTCGGGTTCGGTGTTCGGCGCTTTCTTGGCGCTTTTTGAAAGGCTGCAAAGCAGCCAATCAACAAGCGTCATACTACTTGCCCCAAGAGGCCATCACAGCCTTGCCTACTATTGGCATGGCTGTGATTGGCCAGTGCAGCATGTGACCCAGCCTCTATATAAGCTGGGGTCACTTTGCGCTGCACGTCACTCTGCTGATTCAAGCATAGGGAGAGGTTGCAGCTGCGACGTTAGGGCGAGCGAGATTAGGCAGATTAACTCCTCCAAAAGACTTCATTCTGTGATCGATCTGCAGATGTGGATCATTGAAGTGCTAATATTGACTTGCTCACTTTTTTGAGGCTGCCCAGAGCGTTTTTAGATCACTTTTTTTCTGGGGTGATCGGCGGCCATTTTGTGACTTGTGGTGCGCCAGCACAAGCAATCACCAAGTGTATTTAACCATCAATAGTGTGGTTATTTTGTGCTATATCCTACATCAGCTGCAGACTGAGCCTGTGTCACCGAAGTGCATTTAACCATCAACAGTCTGGTTATTTTTTGGCCATATACTACATCAGCTGCAGGCTGAGCCTGTGTCACAGAAGTGCATTTAACCATCAACAGTCTGATTATTTTTTGGCCATATACTACATCTGGTGCAGGCTGAGCCTGTGTCACCCAAGTGCATTTAACCATCAACAGTGTGGTTATTTTTTGGCCATACACTACATCAGGGGCAAGTTGAGCCTGTCACCCAGCGCCTAAAAAATAGACCTGACATTTCTATTCAACCAAATCTGTACTGTTTTAGCTGGTCAAGTTATTTGTAGTGACCGTAAAAGCACACTTTATGTTCTGGGTTGAAAAACTATTCCCAAATTTGCCATTCTCAAAATAACTAGTTTCTGGTATATGAGGCCTACTTGAAATCTATCCCAAAAAGGATATCTTACATTGAAGGTGCTGATAGTGTCATTCAGAAAAACCTAAGACACACGCTACCGTGCAGATAGAAGTCTAATTCTGTGATTAAACCTATACCTGTCACATAGCGCAAAAAAAAAAACAGGCCTGACATTTCTATTCAACCAAATCTGTAGTGTTTTAGCTGGTCAAGTTTTTTGTAGTGACCGTAAAAGCAGACTTTTTGTTCTGGGTTGAAAAACTATTCCCAAATTTGCCATTCTCAAAATAACTAGTTTCTGGTATATGAGGCCTACTTGAAATCTATCCCAAAAAGGATATCTTACATTGAAGGTGCTGATAGTGTCATTCAGAAAAACCTAAGACACACGCTACCGTGCAGATAGAAGTCTAATTCTGTGATTAAACCTATACCTGTCACATAGCGCAAAAAAAAAAACAGGCCAGACATTTCTATTCAACCAAATCTGTAGTGTTTTAGCTGGTCAAGTTATTTGTAGTGACCGTAAAAGCAGACTTTTTGTTCTGGGTTGAAAAACTATTCCCAAATTTGCCATTCTCAAAGTAACTAGTTTCTGGTATATGAGGCCTACTTGAAATCTATCCCAAAAAGGATATCTTACATTGAAGGTGCTGATAGTGTCATTCAGAAAATCCTAAGACACACGCTACCGTGCAGATAGAAGTCTGATTATGTGATTAAACTTATACCTGTCACATAGCGCAAAAAAAAACCAGGCCTGACATTTCTATTCAACCAAATCTGTAGTGTTTTAGCTGGTCAAGTTATTTGTAGTGACCGTAAAAGCAGACTTTTTGTTCTGGGTTGAAAAACTATTCCCAAATTTGCCATTCTCAAAATAACTAGTTTCTGGTATATGAGGCCTACTTGAAATCTATCCCAAAAAGGATATTTTACATTGAAGGTACTGATAGTGTCATTCAGAAAAACCTAAGACACACGCTACCGTGCAGATAGAAGTCTGATTCTGTGATTAAACCTATACCTGTCACATAGCGCAAAAAAAAAACAGGCCTGACATTTCTATTTAACCAAATCTGTACTGTTTTAGCTGGTCAAGTTATTTGTAGTGACCGTAAAAGCAGACTTTTTGTTCTGGGTTGAAAAACTATTCCCAAATTTGCCATTCTCAAAATAACTAGTTTCTGGTATATGAGGCCTACTTGAAATCTATCCCAAAAAGGATATCTTACATTGAAGGTGCTGATAGTGTCATTCAGAAAAACCTAAGACACGCGCTACCGTGCAGATAGAAGTCTGGTTCTGTGATTAAACCTATACCTGTCACATAGCGCAAAAAAAAAACAGGCCTGACATTTCTATTCAACCAAATCTGTACTGTTTTAGCTGGTCAAGTTATTTGTAGTGACCGTAAAAGCAGACTTTTTGTTCTGGGTTGAAAAACTATTCCCAAATTTGCCATTCTCAAAATAACTAGTTTCTGGTATTTGAGGCCTACTTGAAATCTATCCCAAAAAGGATATCTTACATTGAAGGTGCTGATAGTGTCATTCAGAAAAACCTAAGACACACGCTACCGTGCAGATAGAAGTCTGATTCTGTGATTAAACCTATACCTGTCACATAGCGCAAAAAAAAACCAGGCCTGACATTTCTATTCAACCAAATCTGTAGTGTTTTAGCTGGTCAAGTTATTTGTAGTGACCGTAAAAGCAGACTTTTTGTTCTGGGTTGAAAAACTATTCCCAAATTTGCCATTCTCAAAGTAACTAGTTTCTGGTATATGAGGCCTACTTGAAATCTATCCCAAAAAGGATATCTTACATTGAAGGTGCTGATAGTGTCATTCAGAAAATCCTAAGACACACGCTACCGTGCAGATAGAAGTCTGATTATGTGATTAAACTTATACCTGTCACATAGCGCAAAAAAAAACCAGGCCTGACATTTCTATTCAACCAAATCTGTAGTGTTTTAGCTGGTCAAGTTATTTGTAGTGACCGTAAAAGCAGACTTTTTGTTCTGGGTTGAAAAACTATTCCCAAATTTGCCATTCTCAAAATAACTAGTTTCTGGTATATGAGGCCTACTTGAAATCTATCCCAAAAAGGATATCTTACATTGAAGGTACTGATAGTGTCATTCAGAAAAACCTAAGACACACGCTACCGTGCAGATAGAAGTCTGATTCTGTGATTAAACCTATACCTGTCACATAGCGCAAAAAAAAAACAGGCCTGACATTTCTATTTAACCAAATCTGTACTGTTTTAGCTGGTCAAGTTATTTGTAGTGACCGTAAAAGCAGACTTTTTGTTCTGGGTTGAAAAACTATTCCCAAATTTGCCATTCTCAAAATAACTAGTTTCTGGTATATGAGGCCTACTTGAAATCTATCCCAAAAAGGATATCTTACATTGAAGGTGCTGATAGTGTCATTCAGAAAAACTTAAGACATACGCTACCGTGCAGATAGAAGTCTGATTCTGTGATTAAACCTATACCTGTCACATAGCGCAAAAAAAAAAACAGGCCTGACATTTCTATTCAACCAAATCTGTACTGTTTTAGCTGGTCAAGTTATTTGTAGTGACCGTAAAAGCAGACTTTTTGTTCTGGGTTGAAAAACTATTCCCAAATTTGCCATTCTCAAAATAACTAGTTTCTGGTATTTGAGGCCTACTTGAAATCTATCCCAAAAAGGATATCTTACATTGAAGGTGCTGATAGTGTCATTCAGAAAAACCTAAGACACACGCTACCGTGCAGATAGAAGTCTGATTCTGTGATTAAACCTATACCTGTCACATAGCGCAAAAAAAAACCAGGCCTGACATTTCTATTCAACCAAATCTGTAGTGTTTTAGCTGGTCAAGTTATTTGTAGTGACCGTAAAAGCACACTTTTTGTTCTGGGTTGAAAAACTATTCCCAAATTTGCCATTCTCAAAATAACTAGTTTCTGGTATTTGAGGCCTACTTGAAATCTATCCCAAAAAGGATATCTTACATTGAAGGTGCTGATAGTGTCATTCAGAAAAACCTAAGACACACGCTACCGTGCAGATAGAAGTCTGATTCTGTGATTAAACCTATACCTGTCACATAGCGCAAAAAAAAAACAGGCCTGACATTTCTATTCAACCAAATCTGTACTGTTTTATCTGGTCAAGTTATTTGTAGTGACCGTAAAAGCAAATTTTTTGTTCTGGGTTGAAAAACTATTCCCAAATTTGCCATTCTCAAAATTGTGGCGAACGGGAACAATGAGGAAAACATCTAATAAGGGACGCGGACGTGGACATGGTCGTGGTGGTGTTAGTGGACCCTCTGGTGCTGGGAGAGGACGTGGCCGTTCTGCCACAGCCACACGTCCTAGTGAACCAACTACCTCAGGTCCCAGTAGCCAGCAGAATTTACAGCGATATTTGGTGGGGCCCAATGCCGTTTTAAGGATGGTAAGGCCTGAGCAGGTACAGGCATTAGTCAATTGGGTGGCCGACAGTGGATCCAGCACGTTCACATTATCTTCCACCCAGTCTTCTGCAGAAAGCGCACAGATGGCGCATGAAAACCAAGCCCATCGGTCTGTCACATCACCCCCATGCATATCAGGGAAACTGTCTGAGCCTCAAGTTATGCAGCAGTCTCTTATGCTGTTTGAAGACTCTGCTGCCAGGGTTTCCCAAGGGCATCCACCTAGCCCTTCCCCAGGGGTGGAAGAGATAGAATGCACTAACGCACAACCACTTATTTTTCCTGATGATGAGGACATGGGAATACCACCTCAGCACGTCTCTGATGATGACGAAACACAGGTGCCAACTGCTGCGTCTTTCTGCAGTGTGCAGACTGAACAGGAGGTCAGGGATCAAGACTGGGTGGAAGACGATGCAGGGGACGATGAGGTCCTAGACCCCACATGGAATGAAAGTCGTGCCACTGACTTTCACAGTTCGGAGGAAGAGGCAGTGGTGAGACCGAGCCAACAGCGTAGCAAAAGAGGGAGCAGTGGGCAAAATCAGAACACCCGCCGCCAAGAGACTCCGCCTGCTACTGACCGCCGCCATCTGAGACCGAGCACCCCAAAGGCAGCTTCAAGGAGTTCCCTGGCATTGCACTTCTTCAAACAATGTGCTGACGACAAGACCCGAGTGGTTTGCACGCTGTGCCATCAGAGCCTGAAGCGAGGCATTAACGTTCTGAACCTTAGCACAACCTGCATGACCAGGCACCTGCATGCAAAGCATGAACTGCAGTGGAGTAAACACCTTAAAAACAAGGAAGTCACTCAGGCTCCCCCTGCTACCACTTCTGCTGCTGCCGCCTCGGCCTCTTCTGCTGCTGCTGCCGCCGCCTCGGCCTCTTCCTCTGCCTCTGGAGGAACGTTGGCACCTGCCGCCCAGCAAACATGGGATGTACCACCAACACCACCACCTGCGTCACCAAGCATCTCAACCATGTCACACGGCAGCGTTCAGCTCTCCATCTCACAAACATTTGAGAGAAAGCGTAAATTCCCACCTAGCCACCCTCGATCCCTGGCCCTGAATGCCAGCATTTCTAAACTACTGGCCTATGAAATGCTGTCATTTAGGCTGGTGGACACACACAGCTTCAAACAGCTCATGTCACTTGCTGTCCCACAGTATGTTGTTCCCAGCCGCCACTACTTCTCCAAGAGAGCCGTGCCTTCCCTGCACAAACAAGTGTCCGATAAAATCAAGTGTGCACTGCGCAACGCCATCTGTGGCAAGGTCCACCTAACCACAGATACGTGGACCAGTAAGCACGGCCAGGGACGCTATATCTCCCTAACTGCACACTGGGTAAATGTAGTGGCGGCTGGGCCCCAGGCGGAGAGCTGTTTGGTGCACGTCCTTCCGCCGCCAAGGATCGCAGGGCAACATTCTTTGCCTCCTGTCTCCTCCTCCTCCTACTCAGCTTCCTCCTCCTCTTCTTCCACCTGCTCATCCAGTCAGCCACACACCTTCACCACCAACTTCAGCACAGCCCGGGGTAAACGTCAGCAGGCCATTCTGAAACTCATATGTTTGGGGGACAGGCCCCACACCGCACAGGAGTTGTGGCGGGGTATAGAACAACAGACCGACGAGTGGTTGCTGCCGGTGAGCCTCAAGCCCGGCCTGGTGGTGTGCGATAATGGGCGAAATCTCGTTGCAGCTCTGGGACTAGCCGGTTTGACGCACATCCCTTGCCTGGCGCATGTGCTGAATTTGGTGGTGCAGAAGTTCATTCGCAACTACCCCGACATGTCAGAGCTGCTGCATAAAGTGCGGGCCGTCTGTTCGCGCTTCCGGCGTTCACACCCTGCCGCTGCTCGCCTGTCTGCGCTACAGCGTAACTTCGGCCTTCCCGCTCACCGCCTCATATGCGACGTGCCCACCAGGTGGAACTCCACCTTGCATATGCTGGACAGACTGTGCGAGCAGCAGCAGGCCATAGTGGAGTTTCAGCTGCAGCACGCACGGGTCAGTCGCACTGCGGATCAGACACACTTCACCACCAATGACTGGGCCTCCATGCGAGACCTGTGTGCCCTGTTGCGTTGTTTCGAGTACTCCACCAACATGGCCAGTGGCGATGTCGCCGTTATCAGCGTTACAATACCACTTCTATGTCTCCTTGAGAAAACACTTAGGGCGATGATGGAAGAGGAGGTGGCCCAGGAGGAAGAGAAGGAAGAGGGGTCATTTTTAGCACTTTCAGGCCAGTCTCTTTGAAGTGACTCAGAGGGAGGTTTTTTGCAACACCAGAGGCCAGGTACAAATGTGGCCAGACAGGGCCCACTACTGGAGGACGAGGAGGACGAGGATGAGGAGGAGGTGGAGGAGGATGAGGATGAAGCATGTTCACAGCGGGGTGGCACCCAAAGCAGCTCGGGCCCATCACTGGTGCGTGGCTGGGGGGAAACTCAGGACGATGACGATACGCCTCTGGGCAGCCTGGCACACATGAGCGACTACATGCTGCAGTGCCTGCGCAACGACAGCAGAGTTGCCCACATTTTATAGTGTGCGGACTACTGGGTTGCCACCCTGCTGGATCCCCGGTACAAAGACAATGTGCCCACCTTACTTCCTACACTGGAGCGTGATAGGAAGATGCGCAAGTACAAGCGCACGTTGGTAGACGCGCTACTGAGAGCATTCCCAAATGTCACAGGGGAACCAGTGGAAGCCCAAGGCGAAGGCAGAGGAGGAGCAAGAGGTCGCCAACGCAGCTGTGTCACGGCCAGCTCCTCTGAGGGCAGGGTTAGCATGGCAGAGATGTGGAAAAGTTTTGTCAACACGCCACAGCTAACTGCACCACCATCTGATACGGAATGTGTTAGCAGGAGGCAACATTTCACTAACATGGTGGAACAGTACCTGTGCACACCCCTCCACTTACTGACTGATGGTTCGGCCCCATTCAACTTCTGGGTCTCCAAATTGTCCACGTGGCCAGAGCTAGCCTTTTATGCCTTGGAGGTGCTGGCCTGCCTGGCGGCCAGCGTTTTGTCTGAACGTGTATTCAGCACGGCAGGGGGCGTCATTACAGACAAACGCAGCCGCCTGTCTACAGCCAATGTGGACAAGCTGACGTTCATAAAAATGAACCAGGCATGGATCCCACAGGACCTGTCCATCCCTTGTGCAGATTAGATATTAACTACCTCCCCTTAACAATATATTATTCTACTCCAGGGCACTTCCTCATTCAATACTATTTTTAATTTAATTTTACCATTATATTGCGGGGCAACCCAAAGTTGAATGAACCTCTTCTCTGTCTGGGTGCCGGGGCCTAAATGTGTGACGGTGGCCTGTTCCAGTGGTGGGTGACATGAAGCCTGATTCTCTGCTATGACATGAAGACTTATTCTGTGCTGACATGAAGCCAGATTCTCTGTTACGCGACCTCTCTCCTCTGCCTGGGTGCCTGGGCCTAAATATGTGACAGTGGCCTGTTCCAGTGGTGGGTGACGTGAAGCCTGATTCTCTGCTATGACATGAAGACAGATTCTGCGCTGACATAAGGCCAGATTCTCTGTTACGGGACCTCTCTCCTCTGCCTGGGTGCCTGGGCCTAAATGTGTGACAGTGGCCTGTTCCAGTGGTGGGTGACGTGAAGCCTGATTCTCTGCTATGACATGAAGACAGATTCTGTGCTGACATAAGACCAGATTCTCTGTTACGGGACCTCTCTCCTCTGCCTGGGTGCCTGGGCCTAAATGTGTGACAGTGGCCTGTTCCAGTGGTGGTTGACGTGAAGCCTGATTCTCTGCTATGACATGAAGACAGATTCTGCGCTGACATAAGGCCAGATTCTCTGTTACGGGACCTCTCTCCTCTGCCTGGGTGCCTGGGCCTAAATGTGTGACAGTGGCCTGTTCCAGTGGTGGGTGACGTGAAGCCTGATTCTCTGCTATGACATGAAGACAGATTCTGCGCTGACATAAGGCCAGATTCTCTGTTACGGGACCTCTCTCCTCTGCCTGGGTGCCTGGGCCTAAATGTGTGACAGTGGCCTGTTTCAGTGGTGGGTGACGTGAAGCCTGATTCTCTGCTATGACATGAAGACAGATTCTGTGCTGACATAAGGCCAGATTCTCTGTTACGGGACCTCTCTCCTCTGCCTGGGTGCCTGGGCCTAAATGTGTGACAGTGGCCTGTTCCAGTGGTGGGTGACGTGAAGCCTGATTCTCTGCTATGACATGAAGACAGATTCTGCGCTGACATAAGGCCAGATTCTCTCTTACGGGACCGCTCTCCTCTGTCTGGGTGCCGGGGCCTAAATATGTGACAGTGGCCTCTTCCAGTGGTGGGTGACATGAAGCCAGATTCTCTGCTATGGCATGAAGAGACTGATTCTCTGCTGACATGAAGCCAGATTCTTTGCTATGGCATGAAGAGACTGATTCTCTGCTGACGTGAAGCCAGATTCTCTGCTATGAGACCTCTGTCCAATTGATATTGTGTCATTTTTATTTTTTTTATTTTTATTTTAATTCATTTCCCCATACACATTTGTTTGCAGGGGATTTACCTACATGTTGCTGCCTTTTGCAGCCCTCTAGCTCTTTCCTGGGCTGTTTTACAGCCTTTTTAGTGCCCAAAAGTTCGGGTCCCCATTGACTTCAATGGGGTTCGGGTTCGGGACGAAGTTCGGTTCGGGTTCGGATCCCGAACCCGAACATTTCCAGGAAGTTCGGCCGAACTTCTCGAACCCGAACATCCAGGTGTTCGCTCAACTCTAGTCATATCCAAAGTATATATCAGAAATACATATAAACTACTTAGCTCTCCAGTAGTGACCTATTGAGGTGCAGCTGTAGTCATGATGGCGGTCCTGCGTGCGACATCACATGTGAACGACGTCCTGCAGTTTTAATTGCGATGAATTACCTCTTCATCATGCTTCACAGTTGAGTGAGACGTTACTGTTGGTGTTTTTATGAGGTTCTCTATGTACTAATAATGCCATGACCTTATTGTTTGAATTAGTAGGGATATGGCAATACCTAATTGGCATAGTTTTTATTATATTTTACTTTTTTTTTAAATAAAAGCTTTTGAAAAAAATTATTAAAATCTTTGCATCTTCATATTCTGATACCCATAACCTTTTTATATTCATGTCTACAGAACTGTGTGAGAGCTTGTTTTTGCTGAGGGAGCTGTAACTTTTATTAGTACCATTTTAGGGTACATGTGAGTTTTTGTAAAAGTGACCAAAAGAAAGCTAATTGGCCATCTTGAATATTTTTTCCCCATTATAGTGTTCACTGTACACAATACTTAAATTTTTATATTTCAGACATTTTTGGACATGGCTATTCTAATTATGGTTGTATTTTATTGTTTATTTTAAAATGTGGGGACATTTTTTTTATTTATTTTTTATTTATAAAATCATTTTTTCTTTTTTTTTTTCACTTTACTTTCTAGTCTCCCTAGAGAACATGAACCTGCAATTATTTGATTAATTATACCATAGACGGCAGTAGAATACTTTTACAGTCTATGGGAATTATCTGCACTGCTTATTAAGCCCAGCCTGATGCAAGGCTTAGCAGGCAGTTTGCTATGGCAGGTTTGACAGCCTTCACAAGGTCCCTGGCTGCCATAGCAACTATCCGAGCTTTGTGATTTCACTA
Source organism: Bufo bufo (assembly GCF_905171765.1). NCBI lineage: Eukaryota > Metazoa > Chordata > Amphibia > Anura > Bufonidae > Bufo > Bufo bufo. Next base: position 522,651,031 of record NC_053393.1, read on the forward strand.
CAGGAGTTTTGATCAGAGGACAAGGGGAACTCTTCCCTTTGTGCTGCGGTTACTATTGGCCGCGACATCCGAATTGGTTGCACCTCTAAGCTCTGCCCTGTAGCACCACCAAGCTCTGCACCACAGCACTGCTAAGCTCTACACCATCTGCTAATATGCTGCTACACTGCTAATATGTTGACCTCTTATGCGCACCCAACAAGAATAATGCCCCCTTATTAGCCCCCAACACAATACCATTCCTCTTCTGTGCCCCAAAACACATTATATGCCCCCAGTGCAATTGAAACAGTTGAAATAGATGCTGCTACCAAGGGGACCCAGCTTCCAGAGGGAAGCAGCTGTCCCCTTACCCGATCTCTGGGGCCCCATGGAATTGCATGGTATGAGTAGAGGCCAAATCCACAACTGCACCTATACCCCACTCAATTAAGTGGAGAACATGGAAACCAACTAGAGAAATGGAGAACAAAGCTTTATGAATTTTCTAGAACTACATGATGAATTACATAATAATAGCAAAGTAAAAGTAGTAATGGAAAATGTCATTCTAATAATTTTAATTACTTAGTGAATTCAAGACCAAGTGATTGAAAATCACTCTGTGTTTAGCTCCATAGAACAATATATGACGAAGGTAATCCAGTAGCCCGTGGGGGTTCTGTCACATGCTGTTCATTTATATTGTCTTGCTGATCTGTTACACCTCTTTGAGTTCGAGTGATATGATTTGAAAGCATATTATCAAATTACCCCTCACTGAGGGCTTACCTAATTACAATTATAATAATATCAATTTTTTTTTTATTACAGCTTATTTCAATTTTTTTAAGAAGATCTACTTTACTGTAAAGTGCTAATGACGATAAATTCCTGAATTATTATACTTACAATACTCAGCCACTGTAATTAGAGGCAGATTATATTACAATCGTAGTCTGTAGCTTGGAAACATTGAGATTTTAAAAAAATTAAAATACGATAAATATAAATTCTAGTCACCCACAAAAAATTGGGCAAAAGCCAAATGGCTTCCGAAGAATATTTCACTTTTGTGGCCAATAAGACGCACTTTTGTTTATAAATAACATAGGAAAGGGTTAATTTGTATCAATTACTACAATTATTCTATTTACAAGAGATCCGTACCATTACTTCATCTGAAAATAAGAGATTAACCATTTTAGCATCCTCATTACAGCTTTCAACCTAAATCACAACCCTTCCTATTAACCCTTTCAGTACTAACATATTAACACAATCTGATATAAAAAATAAGCCTATTGAAACAACTACAACACTTTTACAACCAAACCTTTGAAAACTTTTGCTTCCTATCATTTCATCTTAAACACATCAGAATCATTTCTTATTTTCTTAACCCTATATTGCCGATAACTATCCTATTATACACCGCAAACCCCAACCAAGCACATAGAAGAGACAAACAATACAGAAGCATTCTACACAAGTGAGGTGTGTAAGCCAACTCTCCATCCCTACATAAACGATAATTATCATACCCCACATGGAAAATTCTGGCGCTTGTGAAAGTACTATTTGACTTACGGAGCTCTTGTTAATAAAATAATTGTAGTACTTGATACAAATTAACCCTTTCCTACTTTGTTTATAACAAAGGTGCATCTTATGGGCCATACATTACCATAAATAACATAACAACATTAACAATTAGAGATACCCTGTGATGCTGCACGAGGAATAACAGTTAATGGCACCTTTCACACCTATATAAGGAGTTGGCTGACCATTTCTATGATTTGCACCCCGTCATGGGATTGCAGTACCTACAGATGTAGTAGAGTTAACACTCATGCTTTCTGAGATTTCTGAGATGTGTTATCTAAACTAAGCAAACACCTTCAATTGCTTTTCAATGGCTTTTGTTTCAAGATAACAAGATGATTTAAGAAATTTGAGTTAAGAGTTTGAGTGCTAACCCTGCTACATCTGTATTTTTGAAAGTGTTGCACACCTGTGATCATCTTGGAAAGTTTGCAAAGCTATTAGAATGAACGTAGGCACTACTACTCCTATAATTATCATTGTTGCTATTTCCCTATATACTGCTATTGGGAATAGACTGCACTGGGACTTGCGTTGGAAATGTCTTGATACTGTTGGATGTTCAGTAACTCCAATTCTGCACTGGAGTAAAGTGGGACTTGTTCATTTTCTACAACTGGCCTGGTAACTGACTCCAGCAGTGTTCACTGGTCTATGCACAGCATGACAGTGTTATGGGGGATCTGTGGATAACACTGTTATGGGGGGATCTGTGGATGACACTGTTATGGATTGTGATTCACAATACATATTGGGGGCCAGCAAATTACAAGGAAGGCAGCAGTGGGGGGTGGGGGTGATGATTGATAACATACATATCTAAATGGCTTGGGGGGGGGGTTGAGGGCTTGACTTGAGTCATCTACTGATCAGAGCATTAGAATTGCAGGAATAAATAACATCTAAATGTCTGGTCAGGTAGATGGGGGGGTACGGGTAGATGGGGTGGTAGGACAAGGGCTGATGGGGGAAGGGGGGCTGGGTAAGATCATCTAACCCCCCCTCCCCCCACGAGCCCTCGACCCCCCCATGTACCCCACCAGACATTTAGATGTTATTTATTCCTGCAGCTCTAATGCTCTGATGATCACTGATCAGTAGATGACTCAAGTCAAGCCCACCCCCCCCCACCATTTAGATATGTATGTTTTTTATTAATCAGACATCCACCCCAATGAGCCATTGGCCCACAAGCAACTGAATTGAAGTTGGAAGGAATCACGTTTTCAGATGGACTGGAATATTCGAAATAAAGAATATATTGCTGTATATTCAATTTTAGAATATTCGTCCTATTCTAATCGAAACCAATAATCTCGGTTATAATATTCGAGTTCACGAATATTACAACAGAAAAATCGTAATGGTTAATATGTGTGCCCGAGCGCATGACAAAATCGTTATTTAATCAACTTCAGCATACAACAAACACCCCGACAAGTGTCCCTGTCACCATGGGAACGCCTGTGGGTTAGAAATACCATCGGATTTGAGTTTTCCCTGAGATCGTAAAACCTCAGATCCGATGGTATATTCTAACCCACAGGCGTTCCCATGGTGACGGGGACGCTTGTCGGGGAGCAGTATGCCAAAGTGGAATATTATTGCTCTAACTTCGTATTTTAGAATATTCTTAATATTGCTCTAACTTCGTCTTTTAGAATATTCGTAATATTCTAAAAGACGGAGTTAGAGCAATATTACGAATATTCTAAAAGACGAAGTTAGAGCAATATTAAGAATATTCGTAAAATACAGATAGATTGTAATTTAGCTAATATAGTGCTATAATCCTTTTTTTTTTAGTCTATATTTTTTTGCCTCTTCTGAACTTCAGTTTTGGAAAATATGTACACTATTAAAAAAATTACTTTAGCAGTATATTAGCTAAATTACAATCTATATGTGTATTTTACGAATATTCTTAATATTGCTCTAACTTCGTCTTTTAGAATATTCGTAATATTGCTCTAACTCCGTCTTTTAGAATATTACGAATATTCTAAAAGACGAAGTTAGAGCAATATTAAGAATATTCGTAAAATACACATATAGATTGTAATTTAGCTAATATACTGCTATAGTAATTTTTTTAATAGTGTACATATTTTCTAAAACTGAAGTTCAGAAGAGGCAAAAAAAATTAGAGAAAAAAAAAAGGATTATAGCACTATATTAGCTAAATTACAATCTATATGTGTATTTTACGAAAATTCGTAATATTGCTCTAACTTCGTCTTTTAGAATATTACGAATATTCTAAAAGACTAAGTTAGAGCAATATTAAGAATATTCGTAAAATACACATATTAGTCATAGGAACGTTGCCTTATACAGAATTTTTTTTTTTAACAATCGTACGATTAATTTAATCGCATATTATTCGCGATAAATGAAATAATTACGAATATTCGATTTCGACAAATATAATACGAATATTCAATCGAATATTCGCGAAATATCGCGAAATCGAATATGGCACCTCCCGCTCATCACTAAACCCCATCAGACCTCAGATCAGACGGAAAAGAATATTATCTTTATTTAAGAACTATCTTACTTCACTTCAGGGCAGACTCTCACGCTCTATCCCTGCTGGGGCCTGGGCTGGGTCGTGACACAGTGCTGTGCTGCTGCCTGCTGCTGCCCGCGCTGCTCCTGGTCTCCAGAGGGCGCACATGTGACCTGACTGTGTACAGCGCGTCAGGTCAAAGGGCGCGCTGTACGCAGCCAGTCAGGCAAGCGACTGAGCAGAGACCAGAGCAGCGGAGCGGCCTGGCCAGGAGGCGGAGCGGGGAGGGAGCACGTAAGTCAGTGCCAAGTGCTCACTACTCCCTCCGTCCTCCAGCGTGGCCGGCAGCCCGGCAGGCGCGGCAGCAGCAGCGACGTGGTCAGTGGCCTGCCTGCCTCCCCAGCCTCTGTGTGAGCCCGACCCTGCATATGAGTACACAGAACCGCTGAGGCCAGTCATTGGTAAAAGCAGCAGCAGCAGCACACATGACCTCGTTTATGCGGAAGTTGACAGAGGACTAGAACTCCAGTGAAGAGAACCTGGGAGCCACAAAGCAGGAAAGGGGTGGAGAGGAATAAGTGAATATAGATTTCTCCCCAGGTAATGCTGCCTGGACAACCCCTTTAACTTTTCAGAGTTTTATTCCTACTTGAAGCAGATGAGTAATTTCCAGGACAATTCAAGGTGGAACTTATCTGTTTTTCCCTATGGTAATTCCTCTTCACATTCCTCAGTTGCCTTATCAAGCAATGAAATTAGCCGTACACTTCATAGATCTGATAATAGCTGTACATCACAAGCTATATCAAGCTCACTATAGAAGGTGCTTGATGGACAGATTCTTCATACCTGCATTCATAGCAAATGGTGCCTAAAACATAATTCCATGTTACATCATAACTTGAAGATCCTAGACCCAATGCATAATCTATACTGAGGAATACACCTACCATTTGCCATATATGCACTGGTATGTTTTTATGTGTCAGAGGGACCTTTGGGCCTCCTTGGGCGCCATAGGATTGGGTGTGACTACTACATCTACAACCTGTATAGCTACATCTCTGATTCTGAATGGAAGAAGAGCATGAAACAGTTATTTGAGGCTTAGTGTAATTAGACAAAAATTCTTATGATACGAATAGTAGCTCACAGAATATGCAATAACTATCAAAGCACTGAAACTATACTGATCAGCCATAGCATTAGGTAAAGTGAATAGTGTGGCAAAAATAACCTCGCCACTGGGTTTTGGAGGGGCCTGTTTGCCAGCCTCTTGCCTCAGGACTATGGCCCATATACTAACTTTGAAGGAGAAGACAGACCGGCCGTACAGCCTAAATCTGTGGAACTGTTTTGGGCAGGAAAGCCATGTTTGCGGTCGGCCAAATGTGACTTCCATGGAATTTGGGGACCCCTGCTCGGATCTGGGTGGTTTTTGGATATGTTGTTCACCCAGATCATAAATTTGGGGGATATGGGGGGTTTTAAGGTGGTTTCTGTGTTTTGGGGGAAAATGTGTGTTTCCTGCCTGTGAGTGATTAAGTTAGCCCATTATGTTTGGTAATTGTATCATAGGCAGAGCCCATTGTGTTTTGGTAATTGTATTTTGTTGATTGCGCAAAGACAATGCCTATTCTGTTATTGAGTGCATCACAGGCAATGCCATTGTGTTTGTTAATTGCGTCACAGGCAATGCCATTGTGTTTGTTGAATGTATAGTTTTTGTGTTTAACCACTTAAGGACCACAGGTTTATACCCCCCTAGTGACCAGGCCCTTTTTTCCAAATCGACACTTCACAAATTTAACGGTTTATTGCTCGGTCATGCAACTTACCACCCAAATGAATTTTACCTCCTTTTCTTCTCACTAATAGAGCTTTCATTAGGTGGTATTTCATTGCTGCTGACATTTTTACTTTTTTTGTTATTAATCGAAATTTAACGATTTTTTTGCAAATAAATGACATTTTTCACTTTCAGTTGTAAAATTTTGCAAAAAAAACGACATCCATATATAAATTTTTCTCTAAATTTATTGTTCTACATGTCTTTGATAAAAAAAAAATGTTTGGGTAAAAAAAAAATGGTTTGGGTAAAAGTTATAGCGTTTACAAACTATGGTACAAAAATGTGAATTTCCGCTTTTTGAAGCAGCTCTGACTTTCTGAGCATCTGTCATGTTTCCTGAGGTTCTACAATGGCCAGACAGTACAAACACCCCACAAATGACCCCATTTCGGAAAGTAGACACCCTAAGGTATTCGCTGATGGGCATAGTGAGTTCATAGAACTTTTTATTTTTTGTCACAAGTTAGCGGAAAATGATGAATTTTTTTATTTTATTTTTTTCCTTACAAAGTCTCATATTTCACTAACTTGTGACAAAAAATAAAAACTTCCATGAACTCACTATGCCCATCATGAAATACCTTCGGGTGTCTTCTTTCCAAAATGGGGTCACTTGTGGGGTAGTAATACTGCCCTGAGTACGGCGATACCACATGTGTGACACTTTTTTGCAGCCTAGGTGGGCAAAGGGGCCCACATTCCAAAGAGCACCTTTCGGATTACACAGGCCATTTTTTACACATTTTGATTTCAAACTACTTCGCACGAATTTGGGCCCCTAAAATGCCAGGGCAGTATAACTACCCCACAAGTGACCCCATTTTGGAAAGAAGACACCCCAAGGTATTTCATGATGGGCATAGTGAGTTCATGGAAGTTTTTATTTTTTGTCACAAGTTAGTGGAATATGAGACTTTGTAAGAAAAAAAAAAAAAAATCATCATTTTCCGCTAACTTGTGACAAAAAATAATAAAATTCTAGGAACTCGCCATGCCCCTCACGGAATACCTTGGGGTTTCTTCTTTCCAAAATGGGGTCACTTGTGGGGTAGTTATACTTCCCTGGCATTTTAGGGGCCCTAATGCGTGCAAAGTAGTTTGAAATCAAAATCTGTAAAAAATGGCCGGTGAAATCCGAAAGGTGCTCTTTGGAATGTGGGCCCATTTGCCCACCTTGGCTGCAAAAAAGTGTCACACATGTGGTATCACCGTACTCAGAAGAAGTTGGGCAATGTGTTTTGGGGTGTCTTTTTACATATACTCATGCTGGGTGAGAGAAATATCTCGGCAAAAGACAACTTTTCCCATTTTTTTTATACAAAGTTGGCATTTGACCAAGAAATTTATCTCACCCAGCATGGGTATATGTAAAATGACACCCCAAAACACATTCCCCAACTTCTCCTGAGTACGGCGATACCACATGTGTGACACTTTTTTGCAGCCTAGATGCGCAAAGGGGCCCACATTCCTTTTAGGAGGGCATTTTTAGACATTTGGATCCCAGACTTCTTTGCACGCTTTAGGGCCCCTAAAATGCCAGGGCAGTATAAATACCCCACATGTGACCCAATTTTGGAAAGAAGACACCCCAAGGTATTCAATGAGGGGCATGGCGAGTTCATAGAATTTTTTTTTTTTTGGCACAAGTTAGCGGAAATTGTTTTTTTTTGTTTTTTCTCACAAAGTCTCCCTTTCCGCTAACTTGGGACAAAAATTTCAATCTTTCATGGACTCAATATGCCCCTCAGCGAATACCTTGGGGTGTCTTCTTTCCAAAATGGTGTCATTTGTGGGGTGTTTGTACTGCCCTGGCATTTGAGGGTCTCCGCAGTCATTACATGTATGGCCAGCATTAGGAGTTTCTGCTATTCTCCTTATATTGAGCATACGGGTAATGAGATTTTTTTTTTCGTTCAGCCTCTGGGCTGAAAGAAAAAATGAACGGCACAGATTTCTTCATTCGCATCAATCAATGTGGATGAAAAAATCTCTGCCAAAAAAAAAAGGAGGGGAAAGGCGTCTGCCAGGACATAGGAGCTCCGCCCAACATCCATACCCACTTAGCTCGTATGCCCTGGCAAACCAGATCTCTCCATTCACATCAATCGATGTGGATGAATAAATCATTGCCGGGATTTTATTTTATTTTTTTATATATACAAAGTGTTTGCCAAAGCATATGAACACCGCCGCCTCCTCAGCTCATATGCCTCGGCAAACGTATCTTTTACTGCAGAGGAGAAATCTCGTCTTGCAGCACCGTATACACCGACTTTTGTGTAATCTGAAAGCAGCGCAATGCTTCTGCCAGAATGCACATCAGTGCTGCAGCTGCTTGATCGCTTGGTCCACCTAGAAGGTAAAAAAAAAAAAAAAAAAAACAGGCCGCAACGCAAGAAATTTATTAACATTAACTTTAGAGAACATTAACTTTTATAAACTTTTGAAACAGAACAATAACTTTTTTACTTACCGGTGATTTTTTTTTTTTACCATTATAGGACAAACCTCTCCTTCCCCATGGGACAATGTGCAAAGCGCTAATCGCCCAGAGATGTGGCGAAGTACATTATGCACTTTGTCCCAGGTGAAAGGAGAGGTTTGTGGCAGCTCTGTGTGAAAGGGCCCTAAGACCCCTGTGTGCCTGTCCTGTGTACGCAATCCCTATGCTAATAGTGTACCTGAGTGTGGAACTTGCGGAAACACTCCCCTATGCATAGGGCAGGCTGGTCAGGACAGTCAGGACAAAAAAAGGTGGTGTCACGCCTTATTCCACCCCTGCTACAGACACATCTTTTTCTTGGGGAACGTTGAGTTGGGGTACCAGGATAGACAGACGGGAAGTGTCTGCCATGTAGCCGGCTCACTACATCAGGGCCTTGGGGCACGGACCCTCCTGGATACAGGATTTCCGAAATGATCTCTTCCTGGAATTTTAGGAAGGATCCTGTTCTCCCAGCTTTACTGTAGAGAACAAAACTATTATACATCGCCAATTGAATTAAATAAACAGACACCTTCTTATACCAGCGCCTGGTGCTTCGGGAAACTAAATAGGGAGCCAACATCTGGTCATTGAAGTCCACCCCTCCCATGTGAAGGTTATAGTCGTGGACAGAGAGGGGTTTCACAATGACTCCAGTTGCCCGTTCAATTTGTACAGTCGTGTCTGCGTGAATGGTGGACAGAATGTAAATGTCCCTCTTGTCCCTCCACTTCACCGCGAGCAGTTCTTGGTCACACAAGGCAGCCCTCTCCCCCTGTGCAAGTCGGGTACTAACGAGCCGTTGGGGGAAGCCCCGGCGACTAGGTCGCGCGGTGCCACAGCATTGAATTCCGACTAGATGTAAGTGCTGAAAGAGGGCCACGCTTGAGTAAAAATTGTCCACGTATAAGTGGTATCCCTTGTGGAGTAAAGGTGACACCAAGTCCCTGACAATCTTGCCACTGCTCCCCAGGTAGTCAGGACATCCGACCGGCTCTAGTTTTGAGTCTTTTCCCTCATAAACCCTAAAACGATATGTATAGCCTGTGGCCCTTTCACAGAGCTTATACAGTTTGACCCCATACCGGGCGCGCTTGCTGGGGATGTACTGTTTTATGCCAAGGCGCCCGGTAAAATGTACTAGGGACTCGTCTATGCAGATGTTTTGATTAGGGGTATACGCATCTGCAAATCTGGATGACAAATGGTCTATGAGGGGCCGAATTTTGTGGAGCCGGTCATAAGCAGGGTGGCCTCTTGGATGACAGGTGCTATTGTCCGTAAAATGCATAAAGCACATGATGACCTCAAAACGTGCCCTAGACATTGCAGCAGAGAACATGGGCATGTAATGTATTGGGTCTTTAGACCAATATGACCGCAATACATTTTTTTTAGTTAGACCCATGCTGAGGATAAGGCCCAAAAAAATGTTAAACTCGGAAACTGTGACTGGTTTCCACCGGAAAGGCTGGGCATAGTAGCTTTCCGGATTGTCGGTAATAAACTGTGTGTGGCGTAGCGGTTGGTTTCTGCCACAACTAGGTCATAGAGATCCGCGGTGAAAAACAGCTCAAAAAACTGAAGGGCTGATCCTAAATGAGCCGTCTCCACGCGAACTCCAGACTGGGCGGTGAAAGGGGGCAATACGGGTGCAGCGGAATCAGGGGATTGCCAATTAGGATTTGCCAGCACCTCTGGGAGACTAGGGGTTCTACGGGCCTGTGAACGCGGTGGCTGCGACAGGGGAGTTATTGCACGTGCCACCGTACCAGCTGGAACTGCCCTTCTGGTGCTCGCCACTTCACCAGGGAATACGGCAGTGCTGGTAGAAGGTCCAGGGTGTGCTGCGCTGCTGGTGTATGCCGCACCATAAACAAAATCAGCGCCAGCACCACTCTGCTGCAAATGAGGATCATCATGCAGGGTAGGCAGAACTCTTACATGGGATCGGGCACGTCTGGCCGTAGCAGGGACCTCTACCTCGTCATTCTCACTAGCGGTTAGAGTGCCACTGCTGTCTACAGGTTCATATTCTGAACCACTGGATTCAGCGGATGAGGCGTCCCCATCGCTTTCATCCATCACGGCCAGAATCTTGTAGGCCTCTTCAGCGGAATACCCCTTGTTTGACATTTTGGGTTCACTAAATTTAGGGGGTATTCCTCTGAGACTACCCGGGAAAAAGAGCAAACCTACCTAGTAAAAAGGAGTGCTTGCGAAGTAAAGCTGCGATCGCTAATAACGATCCAAAAAGCTCAAAAGTGATCTTTATAGCGGCGCAGCGATTTTACCGTGTTTTTGCAGTGATCAGAAAAAAAAAATTCTGACACTGCGGTGGGGCGGACTGAACGCAAGTGTGTGCAAAAGATCAGGCCTGATCGGGCGAACACTGCATTTTGTAGAGCCTAAGGTGACCCTAATGTACTTATATAGATCTGAATGCGATCAGTCTTGATCACTTACAGATACTATATAGTACTAGTGCTGATTAGCGACAGCGATGACGCTAATCAGCGACTAATCGGTCACTGCGGTGCGGTGCGGTGGGCGCTAAACTACCTAGCAAGTAGCTAACTACTTGGCAGGGATGAGGGACCCTTACAGGGGGGGTGATCAGTGACAGGGGGGTGGACAAGGGGGTGATCAGGGTGATCAGGGATTCTGATATGGGTGATCAGGTGCTAAATAAGGGGTTAATAAATGACAGGGTAATATCTAATGTGTAGTGTGGTGTTTGGTGCTACTTACTGAGCTGTCTGTGTCCTCTGGTGGTCGATCCAAGCGAAAAGGACCACCAGAGGACAAGGCAGCAGTTATATCAGACGCTATTTTCAAATTTCATTCGTCGATTCAAAAATCCACAGCCTGCCAGCCAATGATCGCGGCCGGCAGGCTGCAGATGAACTTGTGCACTACTGTCACGGCCATGCCCATGACCGTGACTCCTCTTACCGCATGCGGTTGTCTGCGGTTTTGTATGGGCGTTCAACCACGGGTGAGGGCCGCTTGTTTGTGGTCTCACTTGTGGTTGCCGCGGACAACCAGTGTTGCAATTTGCAGCAGAGCAGCCTGAGCGTTGCTAGGTAGCTTGCTGCCCTGGCATGCGGTCACACCTAGCAACCCTATTGTTAGGTGTGTGTGTTGTGTGCACTGTGTTGTAGTTATTGTGTGCACTTTCCCTTTATGTATGTTTGTTTTCCCTTCTGTGTTACTGGAAGGGTTAACTTCCTTCCCAGTGTGTGTGTGATGTCACTGGGTGTGTCCAATCCTTGGGTGTGGCCACTTGGGCCTATAAAGACCCTCTCTCTTGCAGAGCTCAGTAGGTTGCTTCAGCATGCTTGCTGATAGCAGCCTCCTGTGTTTGTCATCCGCCAGTGAGAGCCACCACTGTGGTCATAGTTTGAGTTTGAGTTTTAGTATAAGTTAAAGTTTTATGTATGCTTATGTCTTTATGTGTGTCTTGTAGCAAGTTTGTCTGTTGGGATTTTCATATGTGTTTGTGCAGCATAACGGTTCTGGATCCCTGTCTGTTTAGGGATCCAGTCAGCAGGGCTGTGGCAGGTTGGTGAATGTCTGTTCACCTGCCATTTCCGTATTGCTGTTTCTGTTCCCCTTTTCCCAACAGCTTGGCCATTGAGGCTCCTGCTCCTCCGTGTCAAGGAGGAGTAGGTTGCCTTACCCAGCTCCTAGCTCAGGGATCTGCGGAGGGTAAGATAGGGCTCCGAGGTTCCGGCGCATGGGCCCTCCTACCTTAAAGGTCGGCCCATGCAGGTTAGGAGTTAGGGTCAGGGTAGGGACGCTGTAGGAGGTGACCTGCTCCCTGTCCTGTGGCTTCATGGCCGAGTAGCTACTTCAACACCTGGCACCTCACGGCTGAGGGTTTCCCCCATCCTCAGCCGTGACAACTACGCGATCCTGTGAACGCGCGCTCCTGTGTGTGCACGTTGACAGGAAATCTCGGCTCACGCGAGATTACGCCAATCGGCGTTAGTGTGACCTGGGAGCGCCGCAGAGATGACGCCTTTCGGCGTTAGTGTGACGGTAAGTGGTTAAACTGTAAAACTGTAAGGATTGGCTGCTATGTCCTCAGTTCCCAATCAGGTCCACAGGGGTGGTACCCTTGTTGGAAAATGTGTATATAAGTCAATGCGTGTGTGTTCAATAAAGAGGACCTGCTTTACCCCTTCATGAAGTTTTGGCTCATGTTTGGGGGATGGGATAACTACATTCTTGGGGATTGCTATATCACAATACTCCCCTGAGTATAAGCTCTTGTAAGAGCTTGTTCATGGTTCCTGCTCTCTGGATTTAGGAGGGGTTCACCCACTGGAAGCTGAAGCCCGGTCTTGGGTCCAGCATGGGTGGAGGACGGTGAGACCCCAAACAAGCTGCGGCGGTTCATGGGGACTGTGGAGGTTATGGTGTCAACTTGAGTGCTTGGAGTCCTCGGGAAGCACTAGGAGCATCCATCAACGGAGGTACCCAGTCGGGGTGCCAGGAGATCCGTTACATTGGTGGCAAGCAGTGGGATGGCGTCCTCCGGCGGGGCAAGAGTCTCCCCAGTGAGGAGCAACAGTTGCGGATGCGAGTGGCCCTGTGAATGCCTATTCTGGGAGAGCAGCCCCTGAATGAGTGGGTAACAGAACTTGAGAGCCTGGTATGGAAGGAGCTTTGGCTAGACGACGCCTACCAGGCACTCTGGTGGTATGTGATTCGGCACTCACCCTGGATAGCTGAGCACGACAGATCCGAGGGTGAGGATTATGATGGCCCTGGCCTGTTGTTTGAGTCCTTCGCAGAACCGGAGTTCGGAGATGCTGGAGAGTCCCGGTTCTGAGATATCTATGACTACAGGGAGGCTATGCATGATTGGGCTACAGCGAGAAAGGTGAGACAAGACCTGGCCTCTCTAGTGACAATGGAGTGGGAGCTGGAGCAGGATTACCAATACTTCCTCAGTTCAATTCGGCCCCAATATAAACTGCCGGAGAGCTGGGTGGCAGTCCCAGACCTACAACCTTACAGCTGAGAAGACCTGACTGAAGTATCCCCTGCTTCAGTACCAGCTATGGAGGTAGGGGACCTCATAGACTGGTCCTGGGGGGAACCCCATATGGCAGGTGGAGATGGGACCGAGGTCTCTCCACCAGCCCTACAGGGATGCTGGGCGGTCGGCCCAGATCCACAACGGCAGCCATATTTTCAGGGAGTAGGGACAGTCGGACCTGCCCCACAGCGGCAGTATGTTTTGCAGGGAGAGAATAGCATCGTCTCCACTCCCCAGCGGCAGTATGTTTTGCAGGGAGAGGAGAGCATCGTCTCCATTCCACAGCGGCAGTGTACCTTGAAGGGAGAGGAGACAACCAGTCTCTCTCCCCAACCAGCACCCCTAACTCCGATGGTACAGATGGGACCGCGGTCTCTGCACCAGACCTACAGGGATGCTGGACAGCCGGTACAGATCCCCCACCAACCCCGCAGGAATGCCAGGAGGAGGATTTAAGCAATCTCCCTCCTCTCAACAGCCTATCCACAACCAGGTCCTGGGGGTAGGATTCCCTGACTCCATCCCAGCAGAAGAGCTGGCATCTGGGCAGAGCACAGTCGGCCTCTGCCCTCCCCTATCCTCTTGTCTAGAACCTGACTCCCCACAGGCTACCCCAGCGGAAGAGCTGGCATCTGGGCAGAGCGCAGTCGGCCTCTTCCCTCCCCTATCCTCTTCTCCAGAGCCTGACTCCCCACAGGATACCCCAGCGGAAGAGCTGGCATCTGGGCAGAGCGCAGTCGGCCTCTGCCCTCACCTATCCTCTTGTCCAGAGCCTGACTCCCCACAGACTAGCCTAGCTGATGCGCTGGCACCAGGGCAGAGTACCGCTGATCCCTGCCCACAAAGCAACCTCCACTCCAAGCCAGGGAGCAATACAGAGACCGGGAGTACCAGTTACCAACATAACTTTGGTGGACTCACTGGACAGAGACAGGCTACCAAATTCAACAGGTTCAGTTTTTGGTTGTGGGTGGACTGCCAGACTTACTCAGATACCGATCGGCGTGAGGTCAGGTATCTGGTTAGTCCTCCCTGGGAGGGGGAGATGTGTGGCGAAAATCACCTCATCACAGGGCTTTGGAGGGGCCTGTTTGCCAGCCTCTTTCCTCAGGACTATGGCCCATATACTAACTTTGAAGGAGAAGACAGACTGGCCGTACAGCCTAAATCTGTGGAACTGTTTTGGGCAGGAAAGCCATTTTTGCGGTCGGCCAAATGTGACTTCCATGGAATTCGGGGACCCCTGCTCGGATCTGGGTGGTTTTTGGATATGTTGTTCACCCAGATCAGAGCTATCCATGGATGTATAAATTATGGGGATATGGGGGTTTTTTAAGGTGGTTTCTGTGTTTTGGGGAAAAATGTGTGTTTTCTGCCTGTGAGTGATTAAGTAAGCCTATTATGTTTGGTAATTGTATAACAGGCAGAGCCCATTGTGTTTTGGTAATTGTATTTTGTTGATTGCGTCAAAGACAATGCCTATTCTGTTATTGAGTGCTTCACAGGCAATGCCAGTGTGTTTGTTAATTGTGTCACAGGCAATGCCATTGTGTTTGTTGAATGTATAGTTTTTGTGTTTAAACTGTAAAACTGTATGGATTGACTGCTATGTTATGTCCTCAGTTCCCAACCAGGTCCACGGGGGTGGTACCCTTGTTGGAAAATGTGTATATAAGTCAATGCTTGTGTGTTCAATAAAGAGTTCCTGTTTTATCCTTCATCATGTTGAGGCTGGTGTTTGGGTAACTGATCGACACTGGGGAATGCTATATGCTGTATACTCCCCTGGCTATAACTCCTAGCTCTTGTAAGAGCTGTTCCTGTTCCTTGTTCCTGTGGTGGTAGCGGTGTCGAGTGGAGTGCTTGGTGTCCTCTGGAAGCACTAGGAGCATCCATCAACGAAGGTACCCGGTCGGGGTGCCAGGAGATCCATTACAAATAGCATTGACTATCTTGTGACAATGGAGCCTGTGAGGAGTGGGATATATACGTATTTGACAGCAAATGAGCAGTCGTTCTTGACGTTGATGTGTCGGAAGTAGAAAAAATGGGCAAGCAAAAGGATCTGAGCGACAATGATAAGAGTCACATTGTCCATATAAAATAGTGAATGGATTGAAAAATAAAGCAAGAAATGATAGTGAATTTGCTGTCTTTTAGCATTTAGCAAACCTTCTTTTTCTGAAAAAATAAAATAAATAATCAATAAGCTGAATGTACCCCATTTCTTAAAATCTCATCCATTTTGCTGGTATTTTACAATGCTGCACACAAATCCACAGAACCTGTGTGGGGTTTTGTTTTTTACTCACTGCTTTCCTGGAGCCATAACTTTTTTTTATTTTTCCATTCACATTGCCATATGAGTGCTTGTTTTTTTGTGGGACAAGTTGTAGTTTCTAATGGCAACATTAAATATTGCATACAATGATGTTGCAATGTCTATGACATTTATTTTTTTATTGCTCATTTATTTTTATTTTAGGGAGTGAAAAAAAATGATTTACAAAATTTAGAACTGACATGTGACATTTGTTATGTTTGTCACAAAAAAAAATGAAAGTGATCAGCAGATACTCCAAAATAATGCCTTCATAATAATTTAAATCTAAAGATCTACCAGAATTATCACAGTGACTGATGCTGCACGATAAGTTTGGGGCACCTTTGTGCAGTCTAGTTTAAAGGCTATAAATACCTTTTGTTAATTATTTTTTTTTATTATGTCATTCTTCCTATTTTTTTCAACTGGTCTTTATAAAAAATTGTCAACAGTTTTTCTTCTACAGCTTTTTAAATACATCAATGAGCTGCTCTGTCAGCTGGATATGTAGTCCTTCTCTAAATTCCAATCTCTGAACTCCTGACTGCTCATAAACACTCATCATCGCTACATTCTTGTCAAACTGTTTATGAGCTGCAGATCCAACCAACAGAAAAGTTCACTGATTGCTCGCTCTTTGTTAGTTGAGAGCCTGCTAGTCTCCAGATGCATTGAAAGCGAAAGCTGTGAAACATTTTAATAAATGAATAACTGAAACAAATAAAATTGCCCCAAATATGTAGAATGCAATAATAAAAATGTGTCCATAGCCTTTAAGTTTATCCCACCCATTAATTGGCTTACTTTTCTCCAGAACTTTGCGGCAAATTGTAACATCTTGTGACATTGAGGTGCTCATGGCGCTAAAATTGTGTGAAAGGTACACACAATCCTGATGCATCTTCATGAGTACATTTGCCCCATTGACTTTTTAGAATGGAAGGTAATAGTACAAAATGGACACAGCATCACAAGAATAATACACCTTTAAAGACTTGAGGACCGCACAATATATGTATAATAAGAGACAAAGTGCATATTACAAGGAACATTTCATTCCTTATTAAGGCTTTAGTGTCAGGTGAAGTGATCCAGTAAGTTTCTCTTAGAATCAATTTTCTCTTTTGATCACTAGTACCCTCAGGGAGAAACATATTCTCTCTAGCATAGCTACCTGATTTCCCTTTGTACCTATTTTCTAATAAGTGCTCAGTCCAAAAGTCTCCAACTTGTGGCTTTCCAGATCTTGGGAATCTACAATTCTCAGCAAGGAGACTGCTGCCATTCAATTTGCTATACCTGTGCCATGTTCTCCACATTTCTGGTTGAAACACCTATAGTAAATGTATGCATCTAGAACAACCAACTAATAATATATATATTTGTATAATGCAAATTATGTCATGGAAAAGGTGTAGATAGATATAGTGAATAAAAAGCCTGACGATTAAGAACAGGCTATCAAGAGGCAACAGTTGTAATAGAAACACTGTCTCTTATAGGACTTATCCCGTGAAAAGTATTACTTATAATGAATGAGCTGAATTGGCCCAGACACCTTTTATTTATTGATCCCTACTTCTGACTTCATAGAATATCTCTCTAGACAATGGAGAAGGAAATTGTGGGGATATTACATACCATATGTATCTCTGGGGCTGTATGTGAGGGATTATTTTCTAGGAAATTATTAACTCAAAATAATTGACAATGCAGGTGCTAGAAGAGCTGCTACCAAGTCACCGAAAGTGAACCCTCCAAATATATAAGTAAAAAGAGTTTTAAATTTGTCAGATAACCCCTTTAACCACTTCAGCCTCCATGACATACCTGTATGGAGGGAGTATAAGGAGTGGGCTGCTATGCTGACTATATAATACAACTGTCCCTTGGATTTCCTTTGAGCCCAACTTCCCTTAGTGTTGACACTCTGGCTATAGTTTCCTTAAGACAGCAGTACTTCTTCCATGTGATGCAGTCTCAAACAATGTGGACAGTTTTTAACAAGTGCTATGCTCATAACTACTATGCACACTATACACTGTACGCTACACAGTTGTGGCATGTTCTTCCTTGTAATATACTCTATTTCTCACAGGAGGCAGGCTGGCTGCTTAAGATCACACACACCTGGTTTTGTCCAGTTCTCTGTTGCTTTCAGGATACATGGGTTAGATGGTTTTTGGCAACCCCTACTTCTGACCTCTATTATTCTCAGCTGTGAATTGCCCTATCCAGGCCCTGAGGTGGCACTCCCTTATTGTTAGTACCACTAACCTCTACTTCTAGCTAGCTACATACAGGAATCTTCAGCTTCTTCCAGTTCACACAACTGCTATGTGACCTTCTCTCTCTTTCACTTTCTCCAGATGGTATGTCTATACTTCTATATATTCCCTCAGGGATGTCTTAGCTCATGTAAAGACACCTACAATGTGACCCTCATGCCTGACTACAAGACAGTTTACGTTTTACTGCTAACTTGTTCATATACTAAAGTGCAATACGCATTATTACAGTACATTTTCCACCTTTGTTGTAAGTGTATTTTAAATAATTAAGTCCTGATTAGTGATCTCTGTCACCTTTAATTATTATAAGACCTGCTATATTCTTTGTAATGAAATTCCTTGTAATATAGTGATTTAGGGATAGTTAGATAATATATACAAAGACCCCCATTGTGTTAAGAAGGCTGCATTCCTGAGTGATTCTTAGAGACATGCGTACTGCACACTAGACATCCTTAGAAGGAGGGGCTGAAAGGTATATACTTTTTCGCACAAAGACAGATAACTGGAACTCTGCTGAGAACATCATCCAGGTAGGATGTTGCAGGTCAATATCTCTCTATTGTATCACCATGGGTTGTTGGCCATGTACTACATCATAGTAACAGGACACCACCCCCCCCCCCCCATATTGTATTGTGTAGGCCAGGTGATTGATTAATATTTATTCTGTATGTAATTTGTCTGTTTTACCTTATATTTAATCACACTTAGTAAGTATTTATTATCACTTAGCCTGTATAACCCTATTTATTCTCAAATTATCGAATTCACATTAAAACACTTAGTGTCAGAAGTGGGATTTGACTAAATGAATACTCTTATTGTTGACAGGATTATACATAAATAGGGTAGTTTGGTACTGCCAATCCGAATGGGATGCAGGGCATTTGCGGGACTGAAATAATCTGTGGACAGATTATTAATAGTTGCATTGGTTGTGCAAATCTGCTACAAGCTATGAGTGAGACTATAGTAGAAGATCTATAGAACGTTGCAAGGTTCATTTGAATTGTACAACTGAGCAGGATTCTAGTGATAATCTGTAAGAATTTGAGTAGTGAGAGCTTGCAGATTATATATATCCGAGCTCCTGTGATGCTGAAGGGGTTCTGATGAGTCTGTAACAATGTAGTGTCAAGATAGTAAGAAATATAGAAAGATCATAACGGCACTTGTGTTAAAGGTCCAGAAATGAACTGTTTAAGCCTTTGTTACCCTAAGGCTTCATTTACATAAACATAAGCCATCAGTGCCCGTGCTGCGGATTGCAAATAGCGGTCCGCAATACATGGGTACAGGCGGTGTGAATCCCTTATTGCTGGGCAGACCCATTGACTTGATTTGGTCCACCAACAGCGATATATGGCAAAAGATAGGACATGTTCTACTTTTGCAGTGCAGAGACACAAACCCAAAAACCCATGGAAGCACTTCAAATCAATGAGTCCACGTCTGTGATATGGAATTCACATGGCCAGTGCTTGTATATTGCGGACTCGCCGTTTGCAGTCCGCAATACGGTACAGACAGCTTATGGTTCAGCAAAGTTGTTTGTGAAGTTTGTACTCAAGGAATATAGGTGAAGCGTTGAGCTGTGTGTGTATAAATAAATACATATATGATGCTGTAGCAAGGAATGAAAATGTGAATGTGCTTGATAATAAGATGTAGTAAAACATTTGGGGTTTTTGTAATGCTCATTTGGGATTTTAATCTTTTCTTGGGAGTTTTTTTTATTTATTGGCACAAACATTTTTATTGAGTAAAAAAAAAAAAATGTGATGAAAATGTTTCCTGTGGATCGTTCATGTGTTCATGTCTGTATTGTCAAATGTGTTTGTTTCTAAGTATATTGTTATAGGTTAGCTATTACATGTAAAATGTTCTACTAACACCAGAGATCTGTCTTTATGACTGGTTAAAGATATACTGACTAGAAGAGGGAGCATTCCACATTCTGACCGGAAGAGGTGGACATAGATGACCTAGAGGGGAGGGAGGATAAAAGGGGGGGGGGGGGTGTTACAGACACAAAGACAGACCCTTTTACTCTTCCCCTAATTACAAGACAGCCCCAATCCCCCATAAAAGAAAATAAGTCCTTTGTGAATTTATTAAAAAAATAAAAGTGTTTTTTTTATGTGTATGGAAAAAGACTATTCGTTTCAACATCAAGAAACGCTTCATACATCTTCAAACCAAAAATACCAAAGGGTATGAAGTGCAGGGTAAAACCAGAATACAAGATTGGGTATGAATAAATGTGATATTAATGGTGTGTTTTATTATTTTGACAATCAAAGGTATAAGATTAAGCTTATATTATTGAATAAAGGGTTTACATTGAGGAAGATACCAACAAATGCTTATATATAGTATAATGCTACTTAGTGCAAATATTTTTGAAATTTATTGTTATTTAATGTGTCAAGAACGAAGATGAGGATCACCATGACGTGTAAATTAATACATAAATAAGTTTTTGTTCGACGTGTTATTACACATTAAATCCAATATTACATATATAACAAATAATTGAAAGGTTAATGACACATATAAAAGTAAGCGTTTATTTCTTTATATAGAGACAATTAGACTTAGCAAAGTTTATTTTGCTTTGGCAGAAGACCTCTATGGTTCCATTGGAAAATGTTATTTAAATGCAGTGTTGGACCTGCAAAAGTTATAAGAAATTTGTGGGTCATTTATTATACTGAAATATAACTAAATTAGGTGTATTTCAGGCGCAGATGGAGGCGCAATGGTAAGTGGAGTAATGTGGGTGGGGAAGGGGACAGAGCGGCAGGCCTGTCTCATTCATCATATTGCGCGCCTGTTTCAGGTGTAGAAAAAGGTCTAAATGTAAGACAGCTAGGAAGCTGTCTTACATTTAGAACTGGCGCTGGATGCACCGAAGTTATGGAGAGGCCTGCACCTCTTCATAACTTCGGTGGATCCACCGCCAGCTTAGGGCTTTATTAAGACCGGTGTCTAGAACGCCGGTCTTAATAAATGTGCCCATTTGTTTTGTTTTATCCATCTAATGCAGGGGTGGCGAGAAGTAAATGAAGTTTTAAAAACCAAATCCACCCCTTCAAAGTATCATTCTGTCAAGGACTGAGTTAAAATCTATCAACTGAGCTTACTGAATTTATTTATTTTATTACTGAAATTATTGTGAATCTGAATGACATTTGCTAGAAAATGTGGAACTGTTCAAGTACCATCTTCCCAAAGTGTAGGCTGTATCAGCTATGCCGAGACTGACAACCTCAGCAGTGCCCATCATTTTCTGGGGTTTGAAAAAAACACTTTTTTTTTTCAAAAAACAGTATTTTCCAGATCTGCAATTCAAGTTTAATATATACAGCTTTCATATTCTGTTACCAAAAAAACACTTTTTTGGCAATCTAAAACATCTTGATTAGTCAGTGTGCAATTTTAGCTAGAAATACACTCAGCATATTCTGGAGTTTGAAAAACACATTTTTTTCAAAAAACTGTATTTTCCATATCTGCAATTGTTAAATTCAAGTTTAATATATACAGCTTTCATATTCTGTTGCCAAAAAAACACTTTTTTGGCAATCTACAACATCTGGATTAGGCCTCATGCACACGACCGTTGTGTGCATCCGTGTCCGTTGTTCCGTTTTCCGTGATTTTCTGCGGACCCATTGAAAACTCGGAAAATACACCGTTGTTCATCCGTGTCCGTGATCCGTGTTTCCTGTCAGTCCAAAAAATATGACCTGTCCTATTTTTTGGACGGACAACGGTTCACGGACCCATTCAAGTCAATGGGTCCGTGAAAAAACATGGATGCACACACGATTGTCATCCGCGTCCGTGATCCGTGTCCGTAGGCTACTTTCACACAGACGGATCCGCAGATCCGTCTGCATAAAAGCTTTTTCAGATCTGAGTTTTCACTTCGTGAAAACTCAGATCCGACAGTATATTCTAACACAGAGGCATTCCCATAGTGATGGGGACGCTTCAAGTTAGAATATACTACGAACTGTTGACATGACTGCCCCCTGCTGCCTGGCAGCACCCGATCTCTTACAAGGGGCTGTGATCCGCACAATTAACCCCTCAGGTGCCGCACCCCCCTCCCTCCCCTGTATTGCATTCATTGGTGGCCAGTGCGGCCCCCCTCCCTCCCCTGTATTAAATTCATTGGTGGCCAGTGCGGCCCCCCCTCCCTCCCCTGTATTACATTCATTGGTGGCCAGTGCGGCCTCCCCTCCCTCCCTCCCCTGTATTACATTCATTGGTGGCCAGTGCGCCCCCCCTCCCTCCCTCCCCTGTATTACATTCATTGGTGGCCAGTGCGGCCTCCCCTCCCTCCCTCCCCTGTATTACATTCATTGGTGGCCAGTGCGGCCCCCCCTCCCTCCCTCCCCTGTATTGCATTCATTGGTGGCCAGTGCGGCCTCCCCTCTCCCCCCCTCCTAATTAAAATCCCCCCCATCATTGGTGGTAGCGCAGAGTTCCGATCGGAGTCCCAGTTTAATCGCTGGGACTCCGATCGGTAACCATGGCAACCAAGACGCTACTGCAGTGCTGGCTGCCATGGTTACTTAGCAATTTTAGAAGCATTATACTTACCTGCGATGTCTGTGACCGGCCGGGCGCTCCTACCAACTGGTAAGTGACAGGTCTGTACTATAAGCAATGCGCCACACAGACCTTTCACTTACCAGTAGGAGGAGCGCCCGGCCGGTAACAGACAGCGCAGGTAAGTATAATGCTTCTAAAATTGCTAAGTAACCATGGCAGCCAGGACTGCAGTAGCGTCCTGGTTGCCATGGTTATCGATCGGAGCCCCAGCGATTAAACTGGGACTCCGATCGGAACTCTCCGCTGCCACCAATGATGGGGGGGAGGGGATTTTAATTAGGAGGGGGGGAGAGGGGAGGCTGCACTGGCCAACAATGAATATAATACTGGGGAGGGAGGTGGGGGACTGCACTGGCCACCAATGAATGTAATACAGGGGAGGGAGAGAGGGGGGCCGTACTGGCCACCAATGAATGTAATACAGGGGAGGGATGGAGGAGGGGCTGCACTGGCCACCAATGAATGTAATACAGGGGAGGAAGGGGGGGCCGCACTGGCCACCAATGAATTTAATACTGGGGAGGGAGGGGGGTCCGCACTGGCCACCAATGAATTTAAAACTGGGGAGGGAGGGGGGTCTGCCCCCTCCTGCCTGGCAGCACCTGATCTCTTACAAGGGGCTATGATACGCACAATTAACCCCTCAGGTGCGGCACCTGAGGGGTTAATTGTGCGGATCACAGCCCCCTGTAAGAGATCGGGTGCTGCCAGGCAGCAGGGGGGCAGTCATGTCCACAGTTCGTAGTATATTTTAACTTGAAGCCTCCCCATCACTATGGGAAAGCCTCTGTGTTAAAATATACTGTCAGATATGAGTTTTCACGATATAACTCAAATCCGATGGTATATTTTAACATAGAGGCGTTTCCATGGTGATGGGGACGCTTCAAGTTAAAATATACCATCGGATTGGAGAAAACTCCGATCCGATGGTATAATAGGGACTCCTGACTTTACATTGAAAGTCAATGGGGGACGGATCCGTTTGCAATTGCACCATATTGTGTCAACGTCAAACAGATCCGTCCCCATTGACTTGCATTGTAAGTCAGGACGGATCCGTTTGGCTCCGCACGGCCAGGCGGACACCAAAACGACTTTTTCCTTCATGTCCGTGGATCCTCCAAAAATCAAGGAAGACCCATGGAAGAAAAAACGGACACGGATCACGGAACTACGGAACCGGTTTTTGCGGACCGCCAAAAAAAAACGGTCGTGTCCATGAGGCATTAGTCAGTGTGCAATTTAAGGTAGAAATACACCCTTCATTTTCTGGGGTTTGAAAAACACACTTTTTTATTTCAAAAAACAGTATTTTCCTGTTCTTCAAGTGTTAAATTCAAGTTTAATATATACAACTTTCATATTCTGTTACCAAAAAAACACTTTTTTGGCAATCTACAACATCTTGATTAGTCAGTGTGCAATTTAAGCTAGAAATACACCCATCATTTTCTGGGGTTTAAAAAACACACATTTTTTTCTTCAAAAAAACAGTATTTTCCAGATCTGCAAGTGTTAAATTCAAGTTTAATATATATAGCTTTCATATTCTGTTACCAAAAAAACATTTTTTTGGCAATCTAAAACATCTTGATTAGTCGGTGTGCAATTTAAGCTAGAAATACACACATCATTTTCTGGGGTTTGAAAAACACACTTTTTTTTTTCAAAAAAGAGAATTTTCCATATCTGCAAGTGTTAAATTCAGTTTAATATATACAGCTTTCATATTATGTTGCCAAAAAAAACACTTTTTTGGCAATCTACAACATCTGGATTAGTCAGTGTGCAAATTAAGGCAGAAATACACCCTTCATTATCTGGGGTTTGAAAAACACCCTTTTTGATTAAAAAAAAACTGTATTTTCCAGATCTGCAAGTGTTAAATTAAAGTTTAATATATACAGCTTTCATATTCTGTTACCAAAAAAACACTTTTTTGGCAATCTACAACATCTTAATTAGTCATTGTGCAATTTGAGCTAGAAATACACCCATCATTTTTTGGGGTTTGAAAAACACACGTTTTAGACAAAAAACTATATTTTCAGGCCTTGCAGCATCAGCACTCGTTTGGGCACAAAAAATTATTTGGCTACCTTTGATGCAGATGTGATTGTGAGATACACCCTTAATACATTTGGATTACATTCAAAGATTTTAAATACCGCCATTTAGAGCACCAATATTGAATTCAGGCCTGCAATGGTTCAGGCCCTGTGAGATACTCCCTCTACATACAGGGGTTTGATTCAGGGATCTGAAATACAGCCATTTGAAATACAGCCATTTTGGGCAAAGAAATATTTACTTCAGGCATACACTGGTTCAGACCCTGTGAGATACACCCTCTGCATTCAGGGGTTTGATTCAGGGATTTGAAATACAGCCATTTGAAATACAGCCATTTTGGGCAAAGAAATATTTACTTCAGGCCTACACTGATTCAGGCCCTGTGAGATACTCTCTCTACATACAGGGGTTTGATTCAGGGATTTGAAATATAGGCATTTGAAATACAGCCATTTTGGGCAAAGAAATATTTACTTCAGGCCTACACTGGTTCAGACCGTGTAAGATACCCCCTCTACATACAGGGGTTTCAATCAGGCATTTGAAATACAGCCATTTGAAATACAACCATTTTGGCCAAAGCAATATTTACTTCGGGCCTAAACTGGTTCAGGCCCTGTGAGATACTCCCTCTACATATAGGGGTTTGATTCAGGGATTTGAAATATAGCCATTTAAAATACAGAAATTTTGGGCAAAGAAATATTTACTTCAGGCCTACATTGGTTCAGGCCCTGTGAGACACTCCCTCTACATACAGGGGTTTGATTCAGGGATTTGAAATACAGCCATTTGAAATATGTACTTCAGGCCTACACTGATTCAGACGTGTGAGATACACCCTCTACATACAGGAGTTTGAATCAGGCATTTGAAATACAACCATTTGAAATACAGCCATTTTGTGCAAAGATAAATTTAATTCAGGCCTACACTGGTTCAGGCCCTGTGAGATACTTCCTCTACATACAGGGGTTTGATTAAGGGATTTAAAATACAGCCATTTGAAATACAGCCATTTTGGGCAAAGAAATATTTACTTCAGGCCTAAACTGGTTCAGGCCCTGTAAGATACTCCCTCTACATACAGGGGTTTGATTCAGGGATTTGAAATGCAGCCCTTTGAAATAAAGCCATTTGGGGCAAATAAATATTTACTTCAGGCCTACACTGGTTCAGGCCCTGTGAGATACGCCCTCTACATTCAGGGGTTTGATTGAGGGATTTGAAATACAGCCATTTGAAATACAGCCATTATGGGCAAAGAAATATTTACTTCAGGCCTACACTGGTTCAGGCCCTGTGAGATACTCTCTCTACATACAGGGGTTTGATTCAGGGATTTGAAATATAGGCATTTGAAATACAGCCATTTTGGGCAAAGAAATATTTACTTCAGGCCTACACTGGTTCAGACAGTGTAAGATACCCCCTCTACATACAGGGGTTTGAATCAGGCATTTGAAATACAGCCATTTTGGGCAAAGAAATATTTACTATAAGCCTACACTGGTTCAGACCGTGTGAGATACCCCATCAACATACAGGGGTTTGATTCAGGGATTTAAAATACAGCCATTTGAAATACAGCCATTTTGTGCAAAGATAAATTTAATTCAGGCCTACACTGGTTCAGGCCCCGTGAGATACTCCCTCTACATACAGGGGTTTGAATCAGGCATTTGAAATACAGCCATTTGAAATACAACCATTTTGGGCAAATAAATATTTACTTCAGGCCTACACTGGTTCAGACCGTGTGAGATACTCCCTCTACATACAGGGGTTTGAATCAGGCATTTGAAATACAGCCATTTGAAATACAGCCATTTTGGGCAAAGATATATTTACTTCAGGCCAACACTTGTTCAGGCCCTGTGAGATACTCCCTCTATATACAGGGGTTTGATTCAGGGATTTGAAATACAGCCATTTGAAATACAGCATTTTGGGCAAAGAAATATTTACTTCAGGCCTACACTGGATCAGACCGTGTAAGATACCCCCTCTACATATAGGGGTTTCAATCAGGCATTTGAAATACAGCCATTTGAAATACAACCATTTTGGCCAAAGAAATATTTACTTCGGGCCTAAACTGGTTCAGGCCCTGTGAGATACTCCCTCTACATACAGGGGTTTGATTCAGGGATTTGAAATATAGCCATTTAAAATACTGAAATTTTGGGCAAAGAAATATTTACTTCAGGCCTACATTTGTTCAGGCCCTGTGAGACACTCCCTCTACATACAGGGGTTTGATTCAGGGTTTTGAAAAACAGCCATTTGAAATATGTACTGTACTTCAGGCCTACACTGATTCAGACGTGTGAGATACACCCTCTACATACAGGAGTTTGAATCAGGCATTTGAAATACAACTATTTGAAATACAGCCATTTTGTGCAAAGATAAATTTAATTCAGGCCTACACTGGTTCAGGCCCTGTGAGATACATTCCTCTACATACAGGGGTTTGATTTAGAGATTTGAAATACAGCCATTTGAAATACAGCCATTTTGGGCAAAGAAATATTTACTTCAGGCCTACACTGATTCAGGCCCTGTGAGATACTCTCTCTACATACAGGGGTTTGATTCAGGGATTTGAAATATAGGCATTTGAAATACATCCATTTTGGGCAAAGAAATATTTACTTCAGGCCTACTCTGGTTCAGACCGTGTAAGATACCCCGTCTACATACAGGGGTTTCAATCAGGCATTTGAAATACAGCCATTTGAAATACAACCATTTTGGCCAAAGCAATATTTACTTCGGGCCTAAACTAGTTCAGGCCCTGTGAGATACTCCCTCTACATATAGGGGTTTGATTCAGGGATTTGAAATATAGCCATTTAAAATACAGAAATTTTGGGCAAAGAAATATTTACTTCAGGCCTACATTGGTTCAGGCCCTGTGAGACACTCCCTCTACATACAGGGGTTTGATTCAGGGATTTAAAATACAGCCATTTGAAATACAGCCATTTTGTGCAAAGATAAATTTAATTCAGGCCTACACTGGTTCAGGCCCCGTGACATACTCCCTCTACATACAGGGGTTTGAATCAGGCATTTGAAATACAGCCATTTGAAATACAACCATTTTGGGCAAATAAATATTTACTTCAGGCCTACACTGGTTCAGACCGTGTGAGATACTCCCTCTACATACAGGGGTTTGAATCAGGCATTTGAAATACAGCCATTTGAAATACAGCCATTTTGGGCAAAGATATATTTACTTCAGGCCTACACTTGTTCAGGCCCTGTGAGATACTCCCTCTATATACAGGGGTTTGATTCAGGGATTTGAAATACAGCCATTTGAAATACAGCATTTTGGGCAAAGAAATATTTACTTCAGGCCTACACTGGTTCAGGCCCTGTGAGATGCTCCATCTACATACAGGGGTTTGATTCAGGGATTTGAAATAAAGGCATTTGAAATACAGCCATTTTGGGCAAAGAAATATTTACTTCAGGCGTACACTGGTTCAGACCGTGTAAGATACCCCCTCTACATACAGGGGTTTCAATCAGGCATTTGAAATACAGCCATTTGAAATACAACCATTTTGGCCAAAGAAATATTTACTTCGGGCCTAAACTGGTTCAGGCCCTGTGAGATACTCCCTCTACATATAGGGGTTTGATTCAGGGATTTGAAATATAGCCATTTAAAATACTGAAATCTTGGGCAAAGAAATATTTACTTCAGGCCTACATTTGTTCAGGCCCTGTGAGACACTCCCTCTACATACAGGGGTTTGATTCAGGGATTTGAAATACAGCCATTTGAAATATGTACTTCAGGCCTACACTGATTCAGACCATGTGAGATACACCCTCTACATACAGGAGTTTGAATCAGGCATTTGAAATACAACCATTTGAAATACAGCCATTTTGTGCAAAGATAAATTTAATTCAGGCCTACACTGGTTCAGGCCCTGTGAGATACCTTCCTCTACATACAGGGGTTTGATTTAGGGATTTGAAATACAGCCATTTGAAATACAGCCATTTTGGGCAAAGAAATATTTACTTCAGGACTACACTGATTCAGGCCCTATGAGATACTCTCTCTACATACAGCGGTTTGATTCAGGGATTTGAAATATAGGCATTTGAAATACAGCCATTTTGGGCAAAGAAATATTTACTTCAGGCCTACACTGGTTCAGACCGTGTAAGATACCCCGTCTACATACAGGGGTTTCAATCAGGCATTTGAAATACAGCCATTTGAAATACAACCATTTTGGCCAAAGCAATATTTACTGCGGGCCTAAACTGGTTCAGGCCCTGTGAGATACTCCCTCTACATATAGGGGTTTGATTCAGGGATTTGAAATATAGCCATTTAAAATACTGAAATCTTGGGCAAAGAAATATTTACTTCAGGCCTACATTTGTTCAGGCCCTGTGAGATACTCCCTCTATATACAGGGGTTTGATTCAGGGATTTGAAATACAGACATTTGAAATATGTACTTCAGGCCTACACTGATTTTGACGTGTGAGATACACCCTCTACATACAGGAGTTTGAATCAGGCATTTGAAATACAACCATTTGAAATACAGCCATTTTGTGCAAAGATAAATTTACTTCAGGCCTACACTGGTTCAGGCCCTGTGAGATACTTCCTCTACATACAGGGGTTTGATTCAGGGATTTGAAATTCAGCCATTTGAAATACAGCCATTTTGGGCAAAGAAATATTTACTTCAGGCCTAAACTGGTTTAAGCCCTGTAAGATACTCACTCAACATACAGGGGTTTGATTCAGGGATTTGAAATGCAGCCATTTGAAATACAGCCATTTGGGGCAAATAAATATTTACTTCAGGCCTACACTGGTTCAGGCCCTGTGAGATACGCCCTCTACATTCAGGGGTTTGATTGAGGGATTTGATATATAGCCATTTGAAATACAGCCATTTTGGGCAAAGAAATATTTACTTCAGTCCTACACTGGTTCAGACCGTGTGAGATACACCCTCTACATTCAGGGGTTTGAATCAGGCATTTGAAATGCAGCCATTTTGGGCAAAGAAATATTTACTATAAGCCTACACTGGTTCAGACCGTGTGAGATACCCCATCTACATACAGGGGTTTGATTCAGGGATTTAAAATACAGCCATTTGAAATACAGCCATTTTGTGCAAAGATAAATTTAATTCAGGCCTACACTGGTTCAGGCCCCGTGACATACTCCCTCTACATACAGGGGTTTGAATCAGGCATTTGAAATACAGCCATTTGAAATACAACCATTTTGGGCAAATAAATATTTACTTCAGGCCTACACTGGTTCAGACCGTGTGAGATACTCCCTCTACATACAGGGGTTTGAATCAGGGATTTGAAATACAGCCATTTGAAATACAGCCATTTTGGGCAAAGATATATTTACTTCAGGCCTACACTTGTTCAGGCCCTGTGAGATACTCCCTCTATATACAGGGGTTTGATTCAGGGATTTGAAATACAGCCATTTGAAATACAGCATTTTGGGCAAAGAAATATTTACTTCAGGCCTACACTGGTTCAGGCCCTGTGAGATGCTCCCTCTACATACAGGGGTTTGATTCAGGGATTTGAAATATAGGCATTTGAAATACAGCCATTTTGGGCAAAGAAATATTTACTTCAGGCCTACACTGGTTCAGACCGTGTAAGATACCCCCTCTACATACAGGGGTTTCAATCAGGCATTTGAAATACAGCCATTTGAAATACAGCCATTTTGGGCAAAGATATATTTACTTCAGGCCTACACTTGTTCAGGCCCTGTGAGATACTCCCTCTATATACAGGGGTTTGATTCAGGGATTTGAAATACAGCCATTTGAAATACAGCATTTTGGGCAAAGAAATATTTACTTCAGGCCTACACTGGTTCAGGCCCTTGTGAGATACTCCATCTACATACAGGGGTTTGATTCAGGGATTTGAAATATAGGCATTTGAAATACAGCCATTTTGGGCAAAGAAATATTTACTTCAGGCCTACACAGGTTCAGACCGTGTAAGATACCCCCTCTACATACAGGGGTTTCAATCAGGCATTTGAAATACAGCCATTTGAAATACAACCATTTTGGCCAAAGAAATATTTACTTCGGGCCTAAACTGGTTCAGGCCCTGTGAGATACTCCTTCTACATATAGGGGTTTGATTCAGGGATTTGAAATATAGCCATTTAAAATACTGAAATCTTGGGCAAAGAAATATTTACTTCAGGCTTACATTTGTTCAGGCCCTGTGAGACACTCCCTCTACATACAGGGGTTTGATTCAGGGATTTGAAATACAGCCATTTGAAATATGTACTTCAGGCCTACACTGATTCAGACCATGTGAGATACACCCTCTACATACAGGAGTTTGAATCAGGCATTTGAAATACAGCCATTTGAAATACAGCCATTTTGTGCAAAGATAAATTTAATTCAGGCCTACACTGGTTCAGGCCCTGTGAGATACCTTCCTCTACATACAGGGGTTTGATTTAGGGATTTGAAATACAGCCATTTGAAATACAGCCATTTTGGGCAAAGAAATATTTACTTCAGGCCTACACTGATTCAGGCCCTGTGAGATACTCTCTCTACATACAGGGGTTTGATTCAGGGATTTGAAATATAGGCATTTGAAATACAGCCATTTTGGGCAAAGATAAATTTAATTCAGGACTACACTGGTTCAGGCCCCGTGAGATCCTCCCTCTACATACAGGGGTTTGAATCAGGCATTTGAAATACAGCCATTTGAAATACAACCATTTTGGGCAAATAAATATTTACTTCAGGCCTACACTGGTTCAGACCGTGTGAGATACTCCCTCTACATACAGGGGTTTGAATCAGGCATTTGAAATACAGCCATTTGAAATACAGCCATTTTGGGCAAAGATATATTTACTTCAGGCCTACACTTGTTCAGGCCCTGTGAGATACTCCCTCTATATACAGGGGTTTGATTCAGGGATTTGAAATACAGCCATTTGAAATACAGCATTTTGGGCAAAGAAATATTTACTTCAGGCCTACACTGGTTCAGGCCCTGTGAGATACTCCATCTACATACAGGGGTTTGATTCAGGGATTTGAAATATAGGCATTTGAAATACAGCCATTTTGGGCAAAGAAATATTTACTTCAGGCCTACACTGGTTCAGACCGTGTAAGATACCCCCTCTACATACAGGGGTTTCAATCAGGCATTTGAAATACAGCCATTTGAAATACAACCATTTTGGCCAAAGAAATATTTACTTCGGGCCTAAACTGGTTCAGGCCCTGTGAGATACTCCCTCTACATATAGGGGTTTGATTCAGGGATTTGAAATATAGCCATTTAAAATACTGAAATTTTGGGCAAAGAAACATTTACTTCAGGCCTACATTTGTTCAGGCCCTGTGAGACACTCCCTCTACATACAGGGGTTTGATTCAGGGTTTTGAAAAACAGCCATTTGAAATATGTACTTCAGGCCTACACTGATTCAGACGTGTGAGATACACCCTCTACATACAGGAGTTTGAATCAGGCATTTGAAATACAACTATTTGAAATACAGCCATTTTGTGCAAAGATAAATTTAATTCAGGCCTACACTGGTTCAGGCCCTGTGAGATACCTTCCTCTACATACAGGGGTTTGATTTAGGGATTTGAAATACAGCCATTTGAAATACAGCCATTTTGGGCAAAGAAATATTTACTTCAGGCCTAAACTGGTTCAAGCCCTGTAAGATACTCACTCTACATACAGGGGTTTGATTCAGGGATTTGAAATGCAGCCATTTGAAATACAGCCATTTGGGGCAAATAAATATTTACTTCAGGCCTACACTGGTTCAGGCCCTGTGAGATACGCCCTCTACATTCAGGGGTTTGATTGAGGGATTTGATATACAGCCATTTGAAATACAGCCATTTTGGGCAAAGAAATATTTACTTCAGTCCTACACTGGTTCAGACCGTGTGAGATACACCCTCTACATTCAGGGGTTTGAATCAGGCATTTGAAATACAGCCATTTTGGGCAAAGAAATATTTACTATAAGCCTACACTGGTTCAGACCGTGTGAGATACCCCATCTACATACAGGGGTTTGATTCAGGGATTTAAAATACAGCCATTTGAAATACAGCCATTTTGTGCAAAGATATATTTAATTCAGGCCTACACTGGTTCAGGCCCCGTGAGATACTCCCTCTACATACAGGGGTTTGAATCAGGCATTTGAAATACAGCCATTTGAAATACAACCATTTTGGGCAAATAAATATTTACTTCAGGCCTACACTGGTTCAGACCGTGTGAGATACTCCCTCTACATACAGGGGTTTGAATCAGGGATTTGAAATACAGCCATTTGAAATACAGCCATTTTGGGCAAAGATATATTTACTTCAGGCCTACACTTGTTCAGGCCCTGTGAGATACTCCCTCTATATACAGGGGTTTGATTCAGGGATTTGAAATACAGCCATTTGAAATACAGCATTTTGGGCAAAGAAATATTTACTTCAGGCCTACACTGGTTCAGGCCCTGTGAGATGCTCCCTCTACATACAGGGGTTTGATTCAGGGATTTGAAATACAGGCATTTGAAATACAGCCATTTTGGGCAAAGAAATATTTACTTCAGTCCTACACTGGTTCAGACCGTGTAAGATACCCCCTCTACATACAGGGGTTTCAATCAGGCATTTGAAATACAGCCATTTGAAATACAACCATTTTGGCCAAAGAAATATTTACTTCGGGCCTAAACTGGTTCAGGCCCTGTGAGATACTCCCTCTACATATAGGGGTTTGATTCAGGGATTTGAAATATAGCCATTTAAAATACTGAAATCTTGGGCAAAGAAATATTTACTTCAGGCCTACATTTGTTCAGGCCCTGTGAGACACTCCCTCTACATACAGGGGTTTGATTCAGGGATTTGAAATATAGGCATTTGAAATACAGCCATTTTGGGCAAAGAAATATTTACTTCAGGCCTACACTGGTTCAAACCGTGTAAGATACCCCCTCTACATACAGGGGTTTCAATTTGGCATTTGAAATACAGCCATTTGAAATACAGCCATTTTGTGCAAAGATAAATTTAATTCAGGCCTACACTGGTTCAGGCCCCGTGAGATACTCCCTCTACATACAGGGGTTTGAATCAGGCATTTAAAATACAGCCATTTGAAATACAACCATTTTGGGCAAGTAAATATTTAGTTCAGGCCTACACTGGTTCAGACCGTGTGAGATACTCCCTCTACATACAGGGGTTTGAATCAGGCATTTGAAATACAGCCATTTGAAATACAGAAATTTTGGGCAAAGATATATTTACTTCAGGCCTACACTTGTTCAGGCCCTGTGAGATACTCCCTCTATATACAGGGGTTTGATTCAGGGATTTGAAATACAGCCATTTGAAATACAGCATTTTGGGCAAAGAAATATTTACTTCAGGCCTACACTGGTTCAGGCCCTGTGAGATACTCCCTCTACATACAGGGGTTTGATTCAGGGATTTGAAATATAGGCATTTGAAATACAGCCATTTTGGGCAAAGAAATATTTACTTCAGGCCTACACTGGTTCAGACCGTGTAAGATACCCCCTCTACATACAGGGGTTTCAATTAGGCATTTGAAATACAGCCATTTGAAATACAACCATTTTGGCCAAAGAAATATTTACTTCGGGCTTAAACTGGTTCAGGCCCTGTGAGATACTCCCTCTACATATAGGGGTTTGATTCAGGGATTTGAAATATAGTCATTTAAAATACTGAAATCTTGGGCAAAGAAATATTTACTTCAGGCCTACATTTGTTCATGCCCTGTGAGACACTCCCTCTACATACGTGGGTTTGATTCAGGGATTTGATATACAGCCATTTGAAATATGTACTTCAGGCCTACACTGATTCAGACCATGTGAGATACACCCTCTACATACAGGAGTTTGAATCAGGCATTTGAAATACAGCCATTTGAAATACAGCCATTTTGTGCAAAGATAAATTTAATTCAGGCCTACACTGGTTCAGGCCCTGTGAGATACCTTCCTCTACATACAGGGGTTTGATTTAGGGATTTGAAATACAGCCATTTGAAATACAGCCATTTTGGGCAAAGAAATATTTACTTCAGGCCTACACTGATTCAGGCCCTGTGAGATACTCTCTCTACATACAGGGGTTTGATTCAAGGATTTGAAATATAGGCATTTGAAATACAGCCATTTTGGGCAAAGAAATATTTACTTCAGGCCTACACTGGTTCAGACCGTGTAAGATACCCCGTCTACATACAGGGGTTTCAATCAGGCATTTGAAATACAGCCATTTGAAATACAACCATTTTGGCCAAAGCAATATTTACTTCGGGCCTAAACTGGTTCAGGCCCTGTGAGATACTCCCTCTACATATAGGGGTTTGATTCAGGGATTTGAAATATAGCCATTTAAAATACAGAAATTTTAGGCAAAGAAATATTTACTTCAGGCCTACATTGGTTCAGGCCCTGTGAGACACTCCCTCTACATACAGGGGTTTGATTCATGGATTTGAAATACAGACATTTGAAATATGTACTTCAGGCCTACACTGATTTTGACGTGTGAGATACACCCTCTACATACAGGAGTTTGAATCAGGCATTTGAAATACAACCATTTGAAATACAGCCATTTTGTGCAAAGATAAATTTACTTCAGGCCTACACTGGTTCAGGCCCTGTGAGATACTTCCTCTACATACAGGGGTTTGATTCAGGGATTTGAAATTCAGCCATTTGAAATACAGCCATTTTGGGCAAAGAAATATTTACTTCAGGCCTAAACTGGTTTAAGCCCTGTAAGATACTCACTCTACATACAGGGGTTTGATTCAGGGATTTGAAATGCAGCCATTTGAAATACAGCCATTTGGGGCAAATAAATATTTACTTCAGGCCTACACTGGTTCAGGCCCTGTGAGATACACCCTCTACATTCAGGGGTTTGATTGAGGGATTTGATATACAGCCATTTGAAATACAGCCATTTTGGGCAAAGAAATATTTACTTCAGTCCTACACTGGTTCAGACCGTGTGAGATACACCCTCTACATTCAGGGGTTTGAATCAGGCATTTGAAATGCAGCCATTTTGGGCAAAGAAATATTTACTATAAGCCTACACTGGTTCAGACCGTGTGAGATACCCCATCTACATACAGGGGTTTGATTCAGGGATTTAAAATACAGCCATTTGAAATACAGCCATTTTGTGCAAAGATAAATTTAATTCAGGCCTACACTGGTTCAGGCCCCGTGAGATTCTCCCTCTACATACAGGGGTTTGAATCAGGCATTTGAAATACAGCCATTTGAAATACAACCATTTTGGGCAAATAAATATTTACTTCAGGCCTACACTGGTTCAGACCGTGTGAGATACTCCCTCTACATACAGGGGTTTGAATCATGCATTTGAAATACAGCCATTTGAAATACAGCCATTTTGGGCAAAGATATATTTACTTTAGGCCTACACTTGTTCAGGCCCTGTGAGATACTCCCTCTATATACAGGGGTTTGATTCAGGGATTTGAAATACAGCCATTTGAAATACAGCATTTTGGGCAAAGAAATATTTACTTCAGGCCTACACTGGTTCAGGCCCTGTGAGATACTCCCTCTACATACAGGGGTTTGATTCAGGGATTTGAAATATAGGCATTTGAAATACAGCCATTTTGGGCAAAGAAATATTTACTTCAGGCCTACACTGGTTCAGACCGTGTAAGATACCCCCTCTACATACAGGGGTTTCAATCAGGCATTTGAAATACAGCCATTTGAAATACAGCCATTTTGGGCAAAGATATATTTACTTCAGGCCTACACTTGTTCAGGCCCTGTGAGATACTCCCTCTATATACAGGGGTTTGATTCAGGGATTTGAAATACAGCCATTTGAAATACAGCATTTTGGGCAAAGAAATATTTACTTCAGGCCTACACTGGTTCAGGCCCTTGTGAGATACTCCCTCTACATACAGGGGTTTGATTCAGGGATTTGAAATATAGGCATTTGAAATACAGCCATTTTGGGCAAAGAAATATTTACTTCAGGCCTACACTGGTTCAGACCGTGTAAGATACCCCCTCTACATACAGGGGTTTCAATCAGGCATTTGAAATACAGCCATTTGAAATACAACCATTTTGGCCAAAGAAATATTTACTTCGGGCCTAAACTGGTTCAGGCCCTGTGAGATACTCCCTCTACATATAGGGGTTTGATTCAGGGATTTGAAATATAGCCATTTAAAATACTGAAATTTTGGGCAAAGAAATATTTACTTCAGGCCTACATTTGTTCAGGCCCTGTGAGACACTCCCTCTACATACAGGGGTTTGATTCAGGGTTTTGAAAAACAGCCATTTGAAATATGTACTGTACTTCAGGCCTACACTGATTCAGACGTGTGAGATACACCCTCTACATACAGGAGTTTGAATCAGGCATTTGAAATACAACTATTTGAAATACAGCCATTTTGTGCAAAGATAAATTTAATTCAGGCCTACACTGGTTCAGGCCCTGTGAGATACCTTCCTCTACATACAGGGGTTTGATTTAGGGATTTGAAATACAGCCATTTGAAATACAGCCATTTTGGGCAAAGAAATATTTACTTCAGGCCTAAACTGGTTCAAGCCCTGTAAGATACTCACTCTACATACAGGGGTTTGATTCAGGGATTTGAAATGCAGCCATTTGAAATACAGCCATTTGGGGCAAATAAATATTTACTTCAGGCCTACACTGGTTCAGGCCCTGTGAGATACGCCCTCTACATTCAGGGGTTTGATTGAGGGATTTGATATACAGCCATTTGAAATACAGCCATTTTGGGCAAAGAAATATTTACTTCAGGCCTACACTGGTTCAGACCGTGTAAGATACCCCCTCTACATACAGGGGTTTCAATTAGGCATTTGAAATACAGCCATTTGAAATACAACCATTTTGGCCAAAGAAATATTTACTTCGGGCTTAAACTGGTTCAGGCCCTGTGAGATACTCCCTCTACATATAGGGGTTTGATTCAGGGATTTGAAATATAGTCATTTAAAATACTGAAATCTTGGGCAAAGAAATATTTACTTCAGGCCTACATTTGTTCATGCCCTGTGAGACACTCCCTCTACATACGTGGGTTTGATTCAGGGATTTGATATTCAGCCATTTGAAATATGTACTTCAGGCCTACACTGATTCAGACCATGTGAGATACACCCTCTACATACAGGAGTTTGAATCAGGCATTTGAAATACAGCCATTTGAAATACAGCCATTTTGTGCAAAGATAAATTTACTTCAGGCCTACACTGGTTCAGGCCCTGTGAGATACCTTCCTATACATACAGGGGTTTGATTTAGGGATTTGAAATACAGCCATTTGAAATACAGCCATTTTGGGCAAAGAAATATTTACTTCAGGCCTACACTGGTTCAGGCCCTGTTAGATACTCTCTCTACATACAGGGGTTTGATTCAGGATTTGAAATATAGGCATTTGAAATACAGCCATTTTGGGCAAAGAAATATTTACTTCAGGCCTACACTGGTTCAGACCGTGTAAGATACCCCGTCTACATACAGGGGTTTCAATCAGGCATTTGAAATACAGCCATTTGAAATACAACCATTTTGGCCAAAGCAATATTTTCTTCGGGCCTAAACTGGTTCAGGCCCTGTGAGATACTCCCTCTACATATAGGGGTTTGATTCAGGGATTTGAAATATAGCCATTTAAAATACAGAAATTTTAGGCAAAGAAATATTTACTTCAGGCCTACATTGGTTCAGGCCCTGTGAGACACTCCCTCTACATACAGGGGTTTGATTCATGGATTTGAAATACAGACATTTGAAATATGTACTTCAGGCCTACACTGATTTTGACGTGTGAGATACACCCTCTACATACAGGAGTTTGAATCAGGCATTTGAAATACAACCATTTGAAATACAGCCATTTTGTGCAAAGATAAATTTACTTCAGGCCTACACTGGTTCAGGCCCTGTGAGATACTTCCTCTACATACAGTGGTTTGATTCAGGGATTTGAAATTCAGCCATTTGAAATACAGCCATTTTGGGCAAAGAAATATTTACTTCAGGCCTAAACTGGTTTAAGCCCTGTAAGATACTCACTCAACATACAGGGGTTTGATTCAGGGATTTGAAATGCAGCCATTTGAAATACAGCCATTTTGGGCAAATAAATATTTACTTCAGGCCTACACTGGTTCAGGCCCTGTGAGATACACCCTCTACATACAGGGGTTTGAATCAGGCATTTGAAATACAGCCATTTGAAATACAGCCATTTTGGGCAAAGAAATATTTGCTTCAGGCCTACACTAGTTCAGACCATGTGAGATACTTCCTCTACATATAGGGGTTTGATTCAGGGATTTGAAATACAGCCATTTGAAATACAGCCATTTTGGGCAAAGAAATATTTACTTCAGGCCTACACTGGTTCAGACCGTGTAAGATACCCCCTCTACATACAGGGGTTTCATTCAGGAATTTGAAATACAGCCATTTGAAATACAGCCATTTTGGGCAAATAAATATTTACTTCAGGCCTAAACTGGTTCAGGCCCTGTGAGATACTCCCTCTACATACAGGGGTTTGATTCAGAGATTTGAAATACAGCCATTTGAAATATTTACTTCATGCTACACGCACAAGGTGAAACCCCTCTAATTCAGGTGTTTGAATCAGGCATTTGAAATACAGCCATTTAAAATACAGCCATTTTGTGCAAAGAATATTTATTTTAGGCCTACACTGGTTCAGGCCCTGTGAGATACTTACTCTACATACAGGGGTTTTATTCAGGGATTTAAAATACAGCCATTTTGGGCAAAGAAATATTTACTTCAGGCCTACACTGGTTCTGGCCCTGTGAGATACACCCTCTACATACAGGGGTTTCAATCAGGCATTTGAAATACAGCCATTTGAAATACAGCCATTTTGGGCAAAGAAATATTTACTTCAGGCCTACACTGGTTCAG
The DNA here is from genome assembly GCF_905171765.1 of Bufo bufo. NCBI lineage: Eukaryota > Metazoa > Chordata > Amphibia > Anura > Bufonidae > Bufo > Bufo bufo. The sequence continues at coordinate 522,690,959 of NC_053393.1, forward strand.
GACCTGTGAGATACACCGTCTACATACAGGGGTTTGATTCAGGCATTTGAAATACAGCCATTTTGGGCAAAAAAATCTTTTATTGTGGCCTAGTCTGGCTCAGGCCGTGTGAGATACACCCTTTACATACTGTCGGTCTATTCTACTATTATTAAACACCCATTGAGAGCGTCAAATAAGGGACGTGGCCCAGGTCGTGGTGCTGCTGGGGGAGCTCCTGTTCCAGGGAGAAAACGTGGTCGATCTGTTCCAGCTTAGTGTTGAGCGCGAATATTCGAATTGCGAATTTTTTTCTCGAATATCGCAATTTCGAGATTTCGCGAATATTTAGAATATCGTTCTATATATTCGCGAAATAGAATATTCGTTTTTTTTCTTTTTTTTTTTTTATTATATTTTTTTCTTTCCCACTTCCCTAAAGTTGTTCTTACCTGTCCTTTGGATTCCTGGCTTCCTGGCTGCTCCAGTCAGTGGCGCTTTCAACTTACTGCTATATTCCATATTAGCTAAATTACAATCTAATCTATATGTGTATTTTACGAAATTTCGCAATAGTCGCAATTGCGATGCGAGTAATATAACACGAAATATTCGCATGAAGATTTCAACTTAGCACTGCTATACTCCATATTCTATCCCAATATGGAATATAGCTGTGCTAAGTTAGCACTGCTATATTCTATATTAGGCTAGAATATGGAGTATAGCTGTGCTAAGTTGAAATCTTCATGCGAATATTTCGTGTTATATTAGTCGCATCGCAATTTAATAGAACGCATCGAGTAATATAACACGAAATATTCGCATGAAGATTTCAACTTAGCAGCGCTAAGTTGAAATCTTCATGCGAATATTTCGTGTTATATTAGTCGCATCGCAATTTAATAGAACGCATCGAGTAATATAACACGAAATATTCGCATGAAGATTTCAACTTAGCACTGCTATACTCCATATTCTAGCCTAATATGGAATATAGCTGTGCTAAGTTAGCACTGCTATATTCCATATTAGGCTAGAATATGGAGTATAGCTGTGCTAAGTTGAAATCTTCATGCGAATATTTCGTGTTATATTAGTCGCATCGCAATTTCGACTTTTTCAAATGTTCTTAATATTGCTCTAACTTCGTCTTTTAGAAATTTCGTAATATTGCTCTAACTTCGTCTCTTAGAATATTACGAATATTCTAAAAGACGAAGTTAGAGCAATATTACGAAATTTCTTAAAATACACATATAGATTGTAATTTAGCTAATATAGTGCTATAATCCCTTTTTTTTCCTGTAATTTTTTTTGCCTCTTCTGAACTTAAGTTTTGTAAAATATGTACACTATTAAAAATTATTACTATAGCAGTATATTAGCTTAAATACAATCTATGTGTATTTTACGAAATTTCGTAATATTGCTCTAACTTCATCTTTTAGAATATTACGAATATTCTAAAAGACGAAGTTAGAGCAATATTAAGAACATTTGCAAAAGTCGAAATTGCGATGCGAGTAATATAACACGAAATAGTCGCATGAAGATTTCAATTTAGCACAGCTATATTCCATATTCTAGCCTAATATGGAATATAGCAGTGCTAACTTAACACAGCTATATTCCATATTAGGCTAGAATATGGAATATAGCAGTGCTAAGTTTAAATCTTCATGCGACTATTTCGTGTTATATTACTCGCATCGCAATTTCGACTTTTGCAAATGTTCTTAATATTGCTCTAACTTCGTCTTTTAGAATATTCGTAATATTCTAAGAGACGAAGTTAGAGCAATATTACAAAATTTCGTAATATACACATATTAGCCTAGCCATAGTCATTAGCATAGGAACGTTGCCTTATACTATCAAGATAAATTTTCGCAATATGCGAAAAATAATTTCGCGATAATTGGAATAATTGCGAATATTCGATTTCGACGAATATAACACGAATATTCATGCGAATATTCGCGAAATATCGCGAAACCGAATATGGCACCTCCCGCTCATCACTATTCCAGCTACACGCACAAGTGAAACCCCTTTCTCAGGTGCGAGTAGGCGACAAAACCTGCAGCGGTATTTGGTCGGGCCTAGTGCTGCTCTACGTATGGTGAGGCCTGAACAAGTACAGGCGATAGTAGATTGGGTTTCTGACAGTGGATCCAGTTCCTTCACATTGTCTCCCACCCAGTCTCCTGCTGAAAGACCACAGTTGGCACCTGCAGCCGATGTCCATCAGTCTTTCACCTCACCCTTTTGCAAATCAGCCAAGCAGTCTGAGCCCCAAGTCATGCAGCAGTCTCTTCTGCTTTTAGATGACTATGTTAGCAGGATTCCCCAGGGCCATCCACCTAGCCCTACCCCAGAAGTGGGAGAGATTGAGTGCACCAATGCCCAACTACTTATCTTTCAAGATGAGTACATGGGGGGACCATCGCAGCACGTCTCGTAAGATGACGAAACACATGTGCCAACTGATGGGGCTTTCGAAAGTGTGTAGACCGACAAGGAAGGCAGGGGTGAAGACTGGGTGGAAGATGATTTGGAGGACAATGAGGTTCTCGACCCCACATAAAAATCAAGGTTATGCGAGTGACCTATGTAGTTCGGAGCAAGAGGCGGTGGTCGCACAGAGCCACCAGCACAGCAGAAGAGGGAGCAGTGTGCAAAAGCGGAGCGGCCGTCCTCTAGACAGTACGCCTCCTGCTGCCCACCGCAGCAAGGGACCGAGCACACCAAAGCCAGCTCCAAGGATTTCCCTGGCGTGGCAGTTCTTCAGATAAAATGCTGATGACAAGACACGAGTGGTTTGCATGCTGTGCAATCAGAGCCTGAAGTGAGGCATAAACGTTCTCAACCTGAGCACAACCTGCATGACAAGGCATTTAAGTGCAAAGCACGAGCTGCAGTGGAGTAGACACCTCAAAAACCAAGAAAGGTCTCTGGCTCCTCCTGCTTCCTCTTCTGCTGCAGTCGCGGCCTCTTCATCCACCTCTGGAGTGACAGTGCCACCTGCCACCCCGCAAACAGAGGATCTGCCAGCAACACCAACACCTGGGTCACCAAGCATCTCCACAATGTCCCACGGAAGCGTTCAGCTCTCCATATCCCAAACACTGGAGAGGAAGAGGAAGTGTAACATCCCAGAGTATGTCACTAAAACTCTGTCTCCCTGCTACAACATGTTGAGTCTATTGTCCCTTATTTTGTGTAATCCGAAGTGTGCATTTTCCTGTATATGTATTTTCCAGGCTTGTGATGTATATTTGCTGTAATTCTCAATGTACACCAGCAGGTGGCAGCAATATGTAAGCAGACCATGGTTAGTTAATAGATCTAGACTGGAATAGACCATTCCAGGCTAGCTTTCCCCTTTCTGAGGAGGAGTGGAATGTTCCCACATCCTACTTCAGGGGGAGGAAAGAAAGTTCTAGTCAGTGTAACCAGCCCCCCTGCTGGGGTAGGCTGTGTTAGTAGGAGCTCCCAGAAACAGGGACCCCAACCTAGTATCCAAGCCTTGGCTGAGGCCCAAGATCAACCTTCCCAGCCTGAGTCCCTTACCTCAGCTGGTGGACAAAAAAAGCAGCCCTTCTCAGATGTATAGATCTCCAGGAAGACAACACCATTCCCTGCGAGCAGTTCTGTAAGTACAGATCCAAAGACAAAGAGAAGATAAGTACCTCTTCAGCTAGTCAGGCGCAAACTAAGCAGACTAAAGACAGAGCAGAAGATAGATACCTGCCAGTTTCTCTAGGCATATGATCAGATGCAGAATACATATAAATTCCTGCCACATATTGCCAATACCAGCTGGGACCCCAGACTATTGCTGTAACTTGTATGGATCAAAGCTGCATATCACCAAGTAAAGACAAGTTGGACCCTATTATCTGTGTGGAATCCCATCATTCCTCAATTACTCCTATTAACCACACTCAATTTGTTGCATATGAGCCAGGATACAGGAGTCCAGCCGTACCAAGGTAGGAGACACCATTGACACTACCATATCTGCTATACAGAGACATTATCCCCCTCTGGCATTCCTCACCTGGTACATGAGCTATAACATCTTAAAGGGCCCTGCTACAGTACCTGCGCTAGCTGCAATTGGCGTCATGAAATTATATACATACAAACTGACCCACTGCATAGCATTCCCACTGACCCATTGTCCTGCTCATTGCATCAAGTGGCGTCACGAACAGGATCGGATTGAATTGTGTGTCCATCCCTAACAACAGAACTGCATCCAATTGTGCGCTAAAAAACGGACTTTAACCGCATGTTTCACAGTATACTAAGGGCTGAAGATTGTGAAGAAATCGCTAAAAAAAGTGACTTTCTTACTTGTATTGTTGTGCCAAGAAAGCCTTGGACGTGCGCTCCTGCATACAAAGAGTTAATTCGGCATTGTGGAATTCGCCATATTCGTTTAAAATGGCGCCTCATCTTCATGCCCAAAGATAAAGAAACATAGGAACGCCATCTCAGGAGCGCGAAAATGCTGTCTACACCCCCCAGAAGCGGGAAAAACTAGCAACACCCCCTCAAGAACGGCGCAAAGATGTCGAATACGCCCCTTCAGGAGCGGAAAAAATAGAGACTGCCCACTGTGAACCGCCTATTGGAGACAGAGGTAATAAAAACTCCTCCTTCTGTGCCGCCCCCTTAGAACTGACACCCTGTTGGACTGAGCGGATTGCGAAGATGGCGTTCCCTCAGCCACGCTGGAATCAGATGGCAATCGGAGGCGTACCTGTGTATGAGGATCGCGCCCCAGAAATATGAGTTTCCCACCTTGTGAAGAAGACTGGTCCCTTAGTATTTGGTACCATGTCGGAGGCTGTGGATTCCTCCCTGCAGCAAAGAACCAAGTCACCTACCTTACCGAGCATACCGGAGGTGATGGAAAAGGTTGCTGAAGAAGTCCCGGTTTCTGCTGTGAAGAACCCGGACCTGATGATCGAGTTCCAGGAGGCTGTGGATTCCTCCGCACCCGCGGGTCAAGACGTGCCTGCCGGGATGGAGATCGGCGTCGAGCCAGCACCCGCGGAGGACGTCGTTACTTCAGCTAACCACCAGTCTGCGGTGCAGATGAAGATGGCGTTCCCAGATCGTCACCAGGAGGCACCGGAACCGGCCACCCGGCCGCGACAGCAGGTAGGAGCTAACCCGCTCCCTGAGGCCCAGGCCGGTCCGAGTCCGCCCCTGCACCGCGTCCTGAGACCCCAACACCTGCCATCAGTCTTAGGCCAACAAAGCCACGGCCACCTACTGGTGCAGCGGAGGCGGCTGGTGATTCCACTCCGCCGCCCAGCTATGAGAAATTGAGGAGCCTTAACCCTGAGGTGCCCCATGAGATCACGGCCTTTGCCCAGACCGCCTGGGAATATAAGTCAGCGGTTGAAGAATGGGTCAAGCAGGTCATTGATAGCCCCCAGTCAGGAGACCCCAAATTGGCCCGGCGTACTGGAACTGTATTGTGGTTCTCTGTAGAGCGGGGTGTAGGGTTCCTGCAGGACAACCACTCGGGCACTGAAGTCTTTGTGGGCCGCCGCTCAGTAAAACGGCATTATCTGCCCCAGGAAAGACACAACCTTTATGTAGGAGACCAGGTGAAATACACCCCCATGCGGTCCATGCAGGGACTCTTTGCCGCTGGAGTCACCTTACTGCAGAAGCCACTTTCCCCTGCCATTACCCCAGAGACCTGGCAGGAGGATCCAGGCTCTGCGGGCAGGACCAGATGTCTACAAGAAGCTCCGGATGGCCACTTGTTATTTAAAGAAAAGGTTCAACCTGCACCGGCACCATTGATACAGGACCTGTCAACACCGCCAGGGTAGGACAAATCAACAATAGTGTCCTGACATTTAACCCCAAGGTTCAGCCATGTTTTATGCCGCCTTACATGCTGCCCTGGAAGCAGCCTTCACAATCTGCTCCAGGCCTTCCTGAGCCTCTGCAGCCAGAAGTTCTGCCCCTCCCTGCACCGGCAGTGGATTCCAGATTGCAGAGAGTTACAGCCGCGTTTACCAGGATGTCTGCACAGCCAACCCCTACCGCAACCGGTAGAGGGCAGTGGCGCACCACCACCAACACTACCCTGAGCTACCAGCAGAGGCTAGAGCAACCTCTAATGCACTTCAGCAGCTCTAGTAGTGACGAGGAGCTGGACACCTACCTGTAAGGTAGGTGTCCATTCAGCAGTGCAGTTATATGTTCTAAAGACCTTTTTGTCGTGTATTAGTGGCAAAATGAAAATATATTTTCCGCTCAGCAGTGCAGTTATATGTTCTCAAGCCCTATTTGTCGTGTAATAGTGGCAAAATAAAAATATATTTGCCGTTCAGCGGTGCAGTTATAGGTCCTAAAGCCCTTTTTGTCGTGTAATAGTGGCAAAATAAAAATATATTTGCCGTTCAGCGATGCGTTATATGTTCTAAAGCCCTTTTTGTCGTGTAATAGTGGCAAAATAAAAATATATTTGCCGTTCAATGATGCAGTTATATGTTCTAAAGCCTTTTATGGCGTGTATAAGTGGAAAAAAATAAGGGACTTTTTGCCGTTCAGCGATGCAGTTATATGTTCTAAAGCCATTTTTGTCATGTAATAGTGGCAAAATAAAAATATATTTTCCGTTCAGTGGTGCAGTTATATGTTCTAAAGTCCTTTTTGTTGTGTATTAGTACCAAAGGTAAAATATATTTGCGTTTAGTGGTGCAGTTATATGTTCTAAAGCTCTTTTTGTCGTGTATTTGTTTCAAAATAAAAATAAATTTGCCATTCAGCAGTGCAGTTATTTGTTCTAAAGCCCTTTTTGTGTATTAGTTGGGGGGGGGGGGGCTTATTGTGTGGTGAAGTGAGAAAATTACAGACTTTTTTGGGGTGTTTTAATTTCCTTTTTATTTATTTATTTGATCTAACAGTATGTCAGACAGACAAGTTCCAGGCCCTGCACAGGGGAGTGGCAGAGCCCTAAATGTTTCTGGCGCAGGTACAGGTCGCAGCAGAGTAAGAGGGCATGACAGCAGGAGTCGCAGTGAGAAGCCTGAGCTCCTGGTGTCATCTAGCAATCGTGTGTTGACCAGCAACCCAGTGGTTCTTAAATGGTTGACTCGATCATCTACTTCATCTCAAGTGACATCAGACACCCCCAGCCAAGAGTCGGTGGATTAGTCAGACACAACCCTTAGTTGGCATGGCCCTGAAGCAGGCCCTGTGCCCTCACCTGTCCTCAACCTGCCTCTGTCCTTTTCTGTTCCATCAGCCAGAGAAGTATTGAATGCTGTGGGCTCAGCTCCACTATACAGTGAGGACAAGCTACTAGAAGACAGTCAGCAGCTACACGGTAAGCCAAGATGTGGAGGAGACATCCGCCGCTTCCTCCACTAGGCGGGCAAGTAGTGATGAGGAGAATGGCATGGGAGCTGGTGTTGCAAACTGTCAGGCTCCTGAACCATAAACCGTTGAGGAGGACATCAGTGACGTGCAGACAGTACTCGATGATGATGTAGCTGATCACACTTGGGAGTCGGGTGACGAATGGGCTTCATCATCAGGAGAAGAGGATAGCAGCTTGCCCGTGAGGCAGCGGCAGAGCCAGCAAGTCTCTAGCAAGGCCGAGAGTCAGCAGGGTGCCAGCAGTGGGAGGTCGGTAGCTAAACGTGCCCGGGGTAGACCACCTGCTTTGCAGGAGCCTACCTGCACGGGAAGTAATGGTGCAGGGGTTCACGGAGGCAGCGGCGGTAGCATAGTGCATAGTGTTGAGGGTAAAATCACCTACTCTGCGATGTGGCAGTTTTTTGTTAAGCCGCCGGAGGAGGGGAACATGGCCAAATGTAGAATCTGTGGGCAGAGGGTGAAGGTGGCCAGGGTGCCAATGCTGGCACTACGGCCCTGCGTCAACATATTAGCGTCACCATAAAGTGGCCTGGGAGAACCGTGGCTCCGATGTGGTGGTCCAGCCTGCCGCAGCAACCGCTGCATCACCCTGTGGCATGCAGCCGATTTCAGGCTGTCAAGGCTCCACCACCTCAGGCGAAGGGAGCTGTCTGTCTACCGATCCTGATGCTCCTGCTCCTCTTACTCCTCATCACTCATTCCGTCAGCAATCGATCACCGAAGCGATTGCCAAGAGACAATAGTATGCGGGCACTCATCCAACGGCGCAGAAGCTGAACGTGCTCCTGGCCGAGTTGCTGGTGCTGCAGTCCCCCCATTTCCAAGTGGAGGACTCTGCACCCTTCAGAGAACTGATGGCTTGTTCCCGAGCCGAGGTGGAGAGTCCCAAGCCATCATTTCTTTACCAAAAAGGCAGTACCAGCCCTGTACACACAGAAGGTGGGCCAGTCCTTGAGCCTATCGGTGTCTGCCAAAGTGCATGGCAGCGCCGATGTGTGGAGCTGTAACTACGGTCAGGGACAATACATGTCCTTTACGGCCCACTGGGTGAATGTGGTTCCTGCATAGCTACACCAGCAACTTGGCCAGTTGACACCGCTTCCGCCTCCTGGTTTTCACGCCGTTGGTCCTGCGACATTGTCCGCCTCAGCCTCCACTGCAGGGACAAATCACAGTGACCCTCCAGCATACCACATGTGCAGGACACGGCAGTGTCAAGCTGTTCTGCAACTCGTTTGCCTGGGCGAACGGAGTCACACAGGGGAGAAACTGCTCCATCTCTTTCATCAAGAAATCGAATCCTGGCTTTCTCCTCGACTACTGAAAATCGGAACCATGGTGACCGACAACGAGAAGAACATGGTGTCAGCGCTGCATCAAGGAGGGCTGACCCATGCGCCCTGCATGGCACATGTGTTCAATCTGGTTGTCAAGCGGTTCCTGAAGTCTTCCACCCATCTGCAAGACATCCTAAAAATGGCCAAGAAACTTTGCATGCACTTCAGCCACTCGTACACCGCAAAGCATACTCTCCTTGAGCTGCAGTGGCAGAATGGCATCCCCCAACATAGGCTGATATGCAGGGCCGGTGCAAGGATTTTTGCCGCCCTAGGCAAAGATCCATTTTGCCGCCACCTCATGTCACTCACTCACTGACAGACAGACACACACACACTCACTCACTGAATGACGTACACAGAAACTCACTGACAGACATACTCACTGACAGACATACACCTACCCACTGAAACACACACACGGAAACTCACTGACAGACACTCACTCACTGGCAGACAAACACACACATATACTCACTGACAAACATACACATACTCACTGACAAACACACAGACACTTACTGACCGACAGACATCCACACTCACTGACATACACACACAGACACTCAATGGCAGACACACATACATTTACTGACCGACAGACATCCACACTCACAGACATACACTCACTCACTGACATACACTCACTCACTGACATACACACACAGACACTCAATGACAGACACACATATATTTACTGACAGAAAGACAGACATACATACACTCACTCACTGACATAAATACGCAGGCAGACACTCACTCAGTCAAACACTTAAACACTCACCTCCCTGGGGTCCAGTGTGGTGCAGCTCCTCAGTCCTCCAGCGCGCCGCTTAGTATGCCGGGGCCGGAATGACGTCATACTCCGGCATCACAGAGGGCGCACGAGGGAGGAGTGGGGAGCTGCTAGAACAGCCTCCCTTGCCGCCCGCCTCCTCCCCTCTGGTAATTTACTGGCAGAGCAGGTACCTGTCATCAGGGTAAGCAGATGCCTGCTCTGCCATATTTAAGAAGGACCTCCACCTCCTGGCCTCCCTGTAACGGCGCAGGGGGCGGCTCAAGAGCCGCTCGCCCTGTCGCCCAGGGCTGCAGCCCCAGTCAGGGGGAGCCCACCAGGGCGTCCCCAGCAGGCCGGCGCCCTATGCGAACGCCTAGTTCGCCTATATTGTTGCGCCGGCCCTGCTGATATGCAATGCTTCCACCTGTTGGAATTCCACCCTCCATATGTTGGAAGGCCAAAAACAATTTCTTGATGATTCAAGTGGACAGGAGTACTCCCCTGTGTAACTTCGATGTCAGCCAGTGGCAGCTCATGCGTGACACCTTCCATTTGCTCAGGCCCTTTGAGAAGGCCACGTTATTTGTCATTCGCCAGGACTACGGGATGAACAACATAATTACACTGCTTCATGTCCTGGAACAGATGCTTGTAAATCTGGCTAGTCAGGGGACTGGAGACGTGGTGCCTAGATCTCACGACCACATGAGCCCTGTGGAAGCTGAACTGGAGGAGGAGGTGGAGATTGGAGCACAAGCAATGTGTAGCAAAATTGTTGTTTTTTATACACAGGTGACAGGAGAGGAGGAGCAGGAGCAGCCAGAGGAGCTACTGGGCGATGAGGAAGACAAGGCAGAGGACTCAGACACACAGTGGCAGTATGTAGTGGAGATGGAGGCAGGGTGTCCCTCCGAGTCACTTGCACAAATGGCCTGATGTATGCTCACTTGCTTGCGTAGTAACAACCAAATTGTAACCATTCGGCAGAGGGATGACTTCTGGCTCTCCACCTTGTTGGGCTCTCGCTTCTAGTCCAAAATGGGGGCCTTATACCCGCTGAGAGGGAGGACAAACTGAACTACTATAGAGACATCCTATGTAGTGAGTTGGCCGCTGCCTATCTGTGCCATCGTCCATCCTCTTGCAGGTCTTACCAGGGGGCCCTCTGCACTCACCTTCAAGTGCCATGGCTGCTGTGGCAGGGTGGGGGGGTAGGAGAGGTTCCAGCTCCATCAGCAGCAACTTGAGTCTAGAGTCGCTGGTGAGCAGCTTTCTTCACCCGCCTAGTGAAGAAACTACACACCAGCAGCATCTAGACCTGAAGTAGAACCTTAACCAGCAGGTGGTGGCATACTTGGACAGCACCCTGCCACCCCACATTGAAGATCCGCTGGACTACTTGGTAGCCAATTTGGATTTGTGGCCGCAACTGGCCCAGTTCCCTGGAAAAGCTGTCCTGCCCAGCCAGTAGTGTGGCATCAGAACGGGTGTTTAGTGAGGCGGGGGCCATAGTTACCCCAAGAAGAATTTGCATGTCCACCCAAAAGACTGACCTTTGTCAAGATGAATCAGGCGTGGATCAGCCAGGATTTCCACCCACCAATGCCTGATGCATTAGACTAGATCATCCATAGTGCCACACCAACACTTTGATAAAAGAGATTGGTTTCTTCTGGCTACCTGCCTCAGCTACTATTCTGATGCTGCCACCCGCCTGATGCCACACATCTGATGCCAAGTGTTCCTTCTTTCACCCACCATCTTCAGCTGGTACTGGTATTGCCACTCACATCCCCACTCTGTCCTTGGGTCACTCTGTGGTCACCTGATGCTGCTGCCGCCTCCACACTATGTTACCTTGCCACTCTGTGGTCTCCTGATGCTGTTGCCACCTCCACACTATGTCACCTTGCAACTCTGTAGTCTCATGATGCTGCTGCCACCTCCACACTATGTCACCTTGTCACTTTGTGGTCTCCTCATGCTGCTGCCAGCTCCACACTATGTCACCTTGCAGTGTCCCACTCAGTGATGGTCGTGGGAACTTTAAATTCTTGCATGCTTATCAAATGTCTTTCTGTATTTATCTGTAATTCCTATTAACAGGCTGGTTAGGGTGTCTTTTCATTCATCCACCCCAGCATAGCACAGACCAGAGAGTCTACGTCTGGATATAGAGAAAGTCTAGTGAGTAGTGATTAAAGGGAGGTGCCATATTCGATTTCGCTATATTTCGCGAATATTCGCATGAATATTCGTGTTATATTCGTCGAAATCGAATATTCGCAATTATTCCAATTATCGCGAAATAATTTTTTCGCATATTGCGAAAATTTATCTTGATAGTATAAGGCAACGTTCCTATGCTAATGACTATGGCTAGGCTAATATGTGTATTTTACGAAATTTTGTAATATTGCTCTAACTTCGTCTCTTAGAATATTACGAATATTCTAAAAGACGAAGTTAGAGCAATATTAAGAACATTTGCAAAAGTCGAAATTGCGATGCGAGTAATATAACACAAAATAGTCGCATGAAGATTTAAACTTAGCACTGCTATATTCCATATTCTAGCCTAATATGGAATATAGCTGTGCTAAGTTAGCACTGCTATATTCCATATTAGGCTAGAATATGGAATATAGCTGTGCTAAGTTTAAATCTTCATGCGACTATTTCGTGTTATATTACTCGCATCGCAATTTCGACTTTTGCAAATGTTCTTAATATTGCTCTAACTTCGTCTTTTAGAATATTCGTAATATTCTAAAAGACGAAGTTAGAGCAATATTACGAAATTTCGTAAAATACACATAGATTGTATTTAAGCTAATATACTGCTATAGTAATAATTTTTAATAGTGTACATATTTTACAAAACTTAAGTTCAGAAGAGGCAAAAAAAAATTACAGGAAAAAAAAGGGATTATAGCACTATATTAGCTAAATTACAATCTATATGTGTATTTTACGAAATTTCGTAATATTGCTCTAACTTCGTCTTTTAGAATATTCGTAATATTCTAAGAGACGAAGTTAGAGCAATATTACGAAATTTCTAAAAGACGAAGTTAGAGCAATATTAAGAACATTTGAAAAAGTCGAAATTGCGATGCGACTAATATAACACGAAATATTCGCATGAAGATTTCAACTTAGCACTGCTATACTCCATATTCTAGCCTAATATGGAATATAGCAGTGCTAACTTAGCACAACTATATTCCATATTAGGCTAGAATATGGAGTATAGCAGTGCTAAGTTGAAATCTTCATGCGAATATTTCGTGTTATATTACTCGCATCGCAATTGCGACTATTGCGAAATTTCGTAAAATACACATATAGATTAGATTGTAATTTAGCTAATATGGAATATAGCAGTAAGTTGAAAACGCCACTGACTGGAGCAGCCAGGAAGCCAGGAATCCAAAGGACAGGTAAGAACAACTTTAGGGAAGTGGGAAAGAAAAAAATATAATAAAAAAAAAAAGAAAAAAAAAGAATATCCGATTTCGCGAATATATAGAACGATATTCTAAATATTCGCGAAATCTCGAAATTGCGATATTCGAGAAAAAAATTCGCAATTCGAATATTCGCGCTCAACACTACTAGTGAGGTTAGAGCTAAATTAGCCAATGGACTTCACAAGCACAAGTGACCGGGAGAAGCCTAAAAGCGCCTGGACACAACCGGATGATTATTGCACAGAATGGAGCAAAAGACTGATGCCTGCCGTTAGGGAGACCACCCTGTGTATTGCTACTTACCAGTAAGAGTTTATTATATCCAGTACATGAGTGCTAGAGTATGGACAAAGTATAGCTAAGTCTAGAGTAAAGGAAAGCTTCTCAACTTACAATTCCCAACCCTGTTATAAGGAATACAGCTGAACCAATACTTGCCTTTCCATATACATAAGCTGTACAATTGTAGACAAGTGATTTAGTAAAAGTTCAACTGTTTTACTACAACTGACTCCTCATCTTTTCCATCACCTATCTTTGCACCTAACGGTGCTGGCGTCATGAACACAGGGGCCCAGCCACCAAAGCACCCTAAGCATATCCATTACCATCAAGGGCATCTCAACTTCCATATGGCTGTTGTTCCCTGCAATAGAAAGTGCCCCAGAGGATTTTGTGCTGTCTTCCTCATCATTGCACACCTACACAGGGAGGATCTGCTAACCGTGAGTACCGACTACTATTACCCCCATCGGCCCACTGTGCGCTCACGTGTTGCCCCTGCAGTCCGGTCCGCTGCAACATTGCCACTCTGTGGTCTCCTTATGTTGCTCCCACCTCCACACTATGTCACCTTGCCACTCTGTGGTCTCATCATGCTGCTGCCTACTCCACACTATGTCACCTTGCCACTCTGTGGCCTCCTCATGCTGTCGCCTCCTCCACACTGTCATTGTTCCACTCTGTGGCCTCCTCCTGATGCTGCTGCCACCTCCACACTGTCATTCGGCACTCTGTGGCCTCCTCCTGATGCTGCTGCCACCTTCAGACTCTGTCATAGGGCCACTCTGTGGACTTCTCATGCTGTTACCACCCTCCCCACTTCATGACTGGGCCACTATTTTGCCTTTTGGCCTGGCTGACATCATGATTTATTTAAATCTTCTTCTGATCTGTCAGAAGGAAGTTAAAATGAGTCGCACAACGGATCCTGTCTATGTAGAGCGACGCCTGTCATCTGCATGTCATAATGACTCACAGTATTATTTCACTACCACAGCAGACTCTCTATGCGTGTTATTGCAAGGCACAGTGTTCTACACCACTATACAGGCTCTCTGCAGCCAGGAAATAGCAGTTTTTAACACAATTCACCGCAAATAAATTTGGATCTAACCGAATGTTTTCAAAAAATTTGTCAAACCGGCCGAATATAATTTTTGAAAAAGTCGCTCATCTCTATTAGTCAGAAAATCCCAGTGCGTGTGTTATACAGAGCCTTCTCTCTAGTGAAGAATACTGCCATAACATGTTCTGTATGGCTGGTAGGCAAAAATTCATCCACTAAACAGAGCATTGCTTCTATTGGAGAATATTTATAAAAGGAAAAAACAAGCACTCACACCATCTTTATCATAGATTCAAGGTATAAAAAATAAATTTATTAAAAAACACCTCTATTCCAAAAAAGCATACATAACAAATAAAATAGAATACATTTCCCAGCAAAAATTTACCTAAAAAAAATACGGTACTACTTTACCATTGGGTATATTGTATGTACTAATTCATCTACAGTACAGACCAAAAGTTTGGACACACCTTCTCATTCAAAGAGTTTTCTTTATTTTCATGACTATGAAGGCATCAAAACTATGAATTAACACATGTGGAATTATATACATAACAAACAAGTGTGAAACAACTGAAAATATGTCATATTCTAGGTTCTTCAAAGTAGCCACCATTTGCTTTGATTACTGCTTTGCACACTCTTGGCATTCTCTTGATGAGCTTCAAGAGGAAGTCCCCTGAAATGGTTTTCCAACAGTCTTGAAGGAGTTCCCAGAGATGCTTAGCACTTGTTGGCCCTTTTGCCTTCACTCTGCGGTTCAGCTCACCCCAAACCATCTCGATTGGGTTCAGGTCAGGTGACTGTGGAGGCCAGGTCATCTGGCGCAGCACCCCATCACTCTCCTTCATGGTCAAATAGCCCTTACTTTCAAAGTTTTCCCAATTTTTCGGCTGACTGACTGACCTTCATTTCTTAAAGTAATGATGGCCACTCGTTTTTCTTTACTTAGCTGCTTTTTTCTTGCCATAATACAAATTCTAACAGTCTATTCAGTAGGACTATCAGCTGTGTATCCACCTGACTTCTCCTCAACGCAACTGATGGTCCCAACCCCATTTATAAGGCAAGAAATCCCACTTATTAAACCTGACAGGGCACACCTGTGAAGTGAAAACCATTTCAGGGGACTACCTCTTGAAGCTCATCAAGAGAATGGCAAGAGTGTGCAAAGCAGTAATCAAAGCAAAAGTGGCTACTTTGAAGAACCTAGAATATGACATATTATCAGTTGTTTCACACTTGTTTGTTATGTACCGTATTTATCGGCGTATAACACGCACTTTTTCCCCCTGAAAATAGGGGGCAAATGATATATGCGTGTTATACGCCGATATAATGTTACAGGGGTGTGGAATTCCTATCGCCCGACGCCCGGGACATGCAGTTCCGGGCGCCGGGCAGGTAGTTTGTGCAGGCAGCTTAGCCCTGCGGGCAAGTAGCAGGGCTAGGGTTTTGCCGGGTTTTCCTCTAATACACAGCCCGGTGCAGCAAGTCCGGGCTGCTTACCGCAGTGTTATCAGCGCTCCTGTGCAGGCTGGAAGTCGGGCGCCGCGGGCCGGAAGTCAGCTCCCAGTGGAGGCACAAGTTAGTCAGCGGCTGTAGTAGGAGCTCTTGACATGGTGGCAGCCTGTGCCGTGATAGATAGCGCAGCAGGTAGTGTGTGTGGTGACTGCTCTGGGTCAGCTATGCTCTGCTGTCAGGCTGCCGCTCTGCTTCTTCTCCCTGGCATTGAAGTGTCAATAGGAGTGCTGCCAGGTTCCAACTTCCAGCCACTCACCCTCCATGAATAGGGGGTGGACGGGGACTTCCCCATACTAACGTCTCCCTCTTGCCCCCATACAGTATAACGTCACCTTGGGGCTGCCCTAGTGCCCCATACAGTATAACGTCACCAAGCGGCTGCCCCCGCACAGTATAATGTCACCCTGTGGCCCCTGCCCCCATACAGTATAACGTCACCCTGTGGCCCCCGCCCCCATACAATATAACGTCTCCCTGTGGCCCCCACCCCCATACAGAATAACATCTCCCTGTGGCCCCCGCCCCCATACAATATAACGTCTCCCTGTGGCCCCCGCCCCCATACAGCATGACGTCTCCTTGTGGCCCCCGCCCCATACAGCATGACATCTCCTTGTGGCCCCCGCCCCATACATGCTTCAAAGTTCTTTATTTGAGATTTTAATTTTTTTCCTGAAATTTCCCTCTTAAAATTAAGGTGCGTGTTATACGCCTGTGCGTGTTATACGCCGATAAATACGGTATATAATTCCACATGTGTTAATTCATAGTTTTGATGCCTTCAGTGTGAATCTACAATTTTCATAGTCATGAAAATAAAGAAAACTGAATGAGAAGGTGTGTCCAAACTTTTGGTCTGTACTGTATATTGAATCCAAATGGGCGTATTTGCATTCACTAAATGGTAAACCATTACAACCAGGTAGCTTGTATAATATATTACAAATCCATAGTAAAAACACCTTGTAGAAAATAAGGGATATTTAAGGAATATTTTCAATCCTTAAAAAACTTTAGTGAGTGATATATAAATTTAAATTATAAAATATTCCAAAGTAACCGTGACAAAATGGAAAAAAATCTCTTGTGTTGTTTCAGATTGTGATTATATAGAAGCTGAATACATAGAAATAGTGGTTACTACCACATCCAAGTGTCCTATTGTATTTGATCCAACTGGGGGAAACCAACGTGTCTTTATATTGTCTTTGCTGAGTATATAAAGGCTGGGTACATAGATGCCGAGTACATAAAAATATTGATTGTAACCACATCAAAAATGTCCTCTTATTTTTGATCCAATTTGAGAAAGCCATTGTAACTTTCTATTAGTTAAAAAATATGCAGGTCTTATAATTGGGGGTAAAGAGTTGATGTATGCCCAAAACAATGTATAAATCAATTGCGCTGTAGTTGAGTTGTTAGTGGGTTAGTTTATAAGTCTCTACTCACAGGAGACTATTTCATAAGCAGGTTGACAGCGGGGGCGTCCCACCCGATGTATAACCACTCACCCGACCTTGTTCTTCTATGCGGCGCCGCTTCTCTGTACCGGTCGGTCTGTGTTTGCAGATCCCGCGGTGAGGCTGGCGTCCCACGTGGGTTGAAGTGGATCACGGGATACAAGAGTAGGTCATGTGATGTTCCTACTCGTAGTGCGTAGCCTGCAGATGCTTTTGGGAATATTCAAAGAAAGGGGTATATTTCCAATCGCCCTAAGGTTATATAAAAGCTGACGTCAGATGAATTATGCTGAGTGATTCAGTCTTATGGCTTTCCAGTATTTGGAGAATACTCTGGAAATATGGTGCCATACCGATCACTGATTCTAAGGAAGAATACCCCAGTAATATAGCACCATGCAGAACATTACTTCAAGGAGTGAATACCCTATAATATGGTGCCATATGGAGGTACCATATGGCAGCTTTGTAATGAAAAATGGAGGGGCTATGTTTGACATTTATCTACAGTAACTCAACTTAGGTCCGTATTTTCGGAATCTCACCATGGATATTTATCCTTTTAGCTTCTCTTCCACAAACTAATGGTTAAACTTTTTATTTCAGAGAAAAGCAACTGCGTCTGTGCTTTTCATGTCTGTGATAAACAAGCTTTTGTGTCCTCATATTCCACCAAGGTTGAATACAACATTATACATCTCTTTAATAAAACTTGACATAAAACATCTTTTCTGCTGTTTTGTTAAGCAGGGGAAAAAAAAAAAAGGTCAAGAAATGGTCCCGTTGCTGTTTGCTTAGAATTCGTGTATACATCACGGCTTGATTGCTGCTCGAATCCAAATATTCAATCTTTTATTTATGACGGAAATTACATTTGTTTTTGCAAATTGCACAACTCATTCCATTCACTCTAAGCAAAGGATAAGTAAGTGTCTTGCTTATTACCCATCCTGCCCCTGTGAAGCGTCTACCCGCTATTCTAACAGCATTGACTCCACATATTTACTGATTCCCAGCTATTGTTTTCTTAGCCTGTCTACTTACCACCATGAGAGAGGAAATTTACGTAATTTGTAGAATTTGCATCAAGTCTTTTTCACAATAAAATCTCAGTCACATTTATGTAAATGGGGTTGAGCTACAATATCTAACATAGCCACTATACAATGTGCTGTATAGTGGCACGGCTCATTCAGTCACCTGACCGAAGGGGGTGTGGGGGTTGGACCCCTACCATTCTAATATTGATGACCTATCCTATTCTGAACCACTTTTATTCCTTCGCTACCACTCTGATGCTCTCCATAGCTACAGCTATGGTATCTATGATGTCTATGACTGCTGTGAACTCGGACAACCAATTTAATAGTGCTGCCTATTATTTATAGTACCATCTGGCTTCCCTCCAAACAAAAGAATGATGATTTGTGCAAGAACCACACTGCAGGTCTATGTAGTGCAGGTCAGGACAGATCCTCCAGGAACAGACATTCATACTTTTGGCCAAGAGATGATCTAGAACAGAGGAACCTGCTTCTTGCCTGGGCTGCCCTCTGCAGACTTCCTATCCTCCCTGATCTGTCCATCCCCACAGAGCTT
Organism: Bufo bufo; assembly: GCF_905171765.1. Classification (NCBI taxonomy): domain Eukaryota; kingdom Metazoa; phylum Chordata; class Amphibia; order Anura; family Bufonidae; genus Bufo; species Bufo bufo. The sequence continues at coordinate 522,709,885 of NC_053393.1, forward strand.
CTGCTTGGATCAAGTTACAACAGCTGGCAAGAAACTCAGGCTGCAATAACTTAAAGGAGTTCTGCAGTGGCATAAAATTGATATTCTTAAGGTAGGTCATCAATATTTGATAAGGGGGGAGGATCTGACTTCGAGCACCCCTACTGATCAGCTGTTTGAAGGGGCGGCAGTGCTTTATTGTCTTCAATATTGCCTGTATGCCGTCTTCATTGTAGCGGCAGTGCAGTGTAACTACAACTGCTTGTCCTGTTCAATTGAATTTCAAAGGAAACAATGTGCAGTTAAATATTGAAAAGGACAAAGTGCTCTCATTAGTGCCGCGACCCCTTCAAACAGCTAATATTATTTACCTATCCGTAGTATAGACCATCAATTTATATACCACCACACAACCCCTTTAAATGAGACTGTCAGAAGAGGGAGGGGAATGGAAGGATCTTTGGACACTCACTCCTTCACCTTTCTCCAGATATCTACTTAACTGCACCCGAGGCATGTGCCACACCTGCCAACCTTATATTTAGCTGTGCCCTCACGGATCCAGGCCAATTCTGTAGAAGAGTAAATGTAGGAAAAATCGCTGAAAAACCTCATGGACATGTTCAGAGGTCTTGTGGAGTGCATGCCTTGATTGGTCAGAGCTGTTATGCTGGCTTTAGGGAAACTTGAAGAATATTAGGTTTTAATGCTATGACTGATTATGTATATGTTATGGCTGATTATGTATAGCTGTAAGAAAATGTTCACACAGGCTAAATACTCATTGCCTATGAATCTGCACACTACCACTGTCATGGCCCCTCCCATGACAGAGGTGAGAAGATCGGGTAGATTGGCAGCAAGTGAGGCTATCTGATAGTCTCTGTTCTCACCTTGCAGTTTGTTGTTTAATGATGACCACACCCCTTGTCAGGTGCAGCCTGTGGTCATTACTGAGGCTCTATTTAGTTCTTACTCACATTGCTTACCATATGGTTGATATTTCCTGCTTGATGTTTGTTGAGCCGGTGTGTTGTTCCTGTGGATCGCCGACTTCTCCATTCCCTCTTTAAAGGTAAGTGCATTTGTTTTTGCATTTTGTTGGGACACTTGTGTGATGGTTTTCAAGGCCTCAGGGAGATGCTGGGTACTTCACCTGGGAAAGAACCAGTAGTCTCATTCCCTGCCACCGTTTCTAGGGCTTTCCAGGGTCTCCAGGGCCTAGGTTCCGGTGTATGAGTATTTCCACCTTCAGGGTCTACTCATACTGGCAGGAGTCAGGGAGAGGTCTAGGGATTCCTAGGAGGTCAATATAACAAAACAATAACAAACACAAGTGCACTCTGCAGTCTCACTAAATCCTCAAACTGATTTTAAAATTGAGAGATTAGTCAACATGTCCTACGGTGTAGAACATGTCTAAGCCCGGACACCACGACAAGGTTTCTCAAGTAGCCCGGGACCCTACACTCTCCTACCTGAGCCGTATGGGCGATACCAGGAGCCAGTGGCCAAATTACAGGAGCATAAGGCCGACTCACAAACAACTCACCAGTTACCTCCAGCATGTGGCCATGCTTGCAATGGGAGGAGGGAGGAATCTGTGAGTCCCACTCAAGACTTGCTGATATGTCCCAGGCCTCACAGGTGCACCTAAATGTGACCTGTAGATGGAAAACAGGCACATTTAAATAGGAGTTTATACACCTCCAGGAATCTATATATACAAACTAAGAAGACAGGTTGGCATTAGCAGGAGGTGCTCAAACCCACATGCAGTTGTGCATATATATAGGGGAGCAAATCCTGCACTTGTGGCCCGTTGCTAATGGCAATCCCCAGCAAAATGCATACAATGGAGGATGCCCGCGGCGAACCACAAGTGCCACAATAGACATCCTACACAAGGTAACAAGTGCGGATGTCATAATTAACCACTTAAGGACCACAGGTTTATACCCCCCTAAAGACCAGGCCCTTTTTTACAAATCGGCACTCCACAACTTTAGCGGTTTATTGCTCGGTCATGCAACTTACCACCCAAATGAATTTTACCTCCTTTTCTTCTCACTAATAGAGCTTTCATTTGGTAGTATTTCATTGCTGCTGACATTTTTACTTTTTTTGTTATTAATCGAAATTTAACGATTTTTTTTGCAAAAAAATGACATTTTTTCACTTTCAGTTGTAAAATTTTGCAAAAAAAACGAGATCCATATATAAATTTTGCTCTAAATTTATTGTTCTACATGTCTTTGATAAAAAAAAAATGTTTGGGTAAAAAAAAATGGTTTGGGTAAAAGTTATAGCGTTTACAAACTATGGTACAAAAATGTGAATTTCCGCTTTTTGAAGCAGCTCTGACTTTCTGAGCACCTGTCATGTTTCCTGAGGTTCTACAATGGCCAGACAGTACAAACACCCCACAAATGACCCCATTTCGGAAAGTAGACACCCTAAGGTATTCACTGATGGGCTTGGGTAGTTCATAGAACTTTTTATTTTTTGTCACAAGTTAGCGGAAAATGATGATTTTTTTTTTTTTCTTACAAAGTCTCATATTCCACTAACTTGTGACAAAAAATATAAAGTTCTATAAACTCACTATGCCCATCACGAAATACCTTGGGGTCTCTTCTTTCCAAAATGGGGTCACTTGTGGGGTAGTTCTACTGCCCTGGCATTCTAGGGGCCCAAATGTGTGGTAAGGAGTTTGAAATCAAATTCTGTAAAAAATGACCAGTGAAATCCGAAAGGTGCTCTTTGGAATATGGGCCCCTTTGCCCACCTAGGCTGCAAAAAAGTGTCACACATCTGGTATCTCTGCATTCAGGAGAAGTTGAGGAATGTGTTTTGGGGTGTCTTTTTACATATACCCATGCTGGGTGAGATAAATATCTTGGTCAAATGCCAACTTTGTATAAAAAAATGGGAAAAGTTGTCATTTGCCAAGATATTTCTCTCACCCAGCATGGGTATATGTAAAATGACACCCCAAAACACATTCCCCAACTTCTCCTGAGTACGGAGATACCAGATGTGTGACACTTTTTTGCAGCCTAGGTGGGCAAAGGGGCCCACATTCCAAAGAGCACCTTTCGGATTTCACTGGTTATTTTTTACAGAATTTGATTTCAAACTCCTTACCACACATTTGGGCCCCTAGAATGCCAGGGCAGTATAACTACCCCACAAGTGACCCCATTTTGGAAAGAAGAGACCCCAAGGTATTCGCTGATGGGCATAGTGAGTTCATGGAAGTTTTTATTTTCTGTCACAAGTTAGTGGAATATGAGACTTTGTATGAAAAAAAATAAAATAAAAAAAATCATCATTTTCCACTAACTTGTGACAAAAAATAAAAAATTCTAGGAACTCGCCATGCCCCTCACGGAATACCTTGGGGTGTCTTCTTTCCAAAATGGGGTCACTTGTGGGGTAGTTATACTGCCCTGGCATTTTCCAGGGGCCCTAATGTGTGGTAAGTAGGTAAATGACCTGTGAAATCCGAAAGGTGCTCTTTGGAATATGGGCCCCTTTGCCCACCTAGGCTGCAAAAAAGTGTCACACATCTGGTATCTCCGTACTCAGGAGAAGTTGGGGAATGTGTTTTGGGGTGTCATTTTACATATACCCATGCTGGGTGAGAGAAATATCTTGGCAAAAGACAACTTTTCCCATTTTTCTATACAAAGTTGGCATTTGACCAAGATATTTATCTCACCCAGCATGGGTATATGTAAAAAGACACCCCAAAACACATTCCTCAACTTCTCCTGAATACAGAGATACCAGATGTGTGACACTTTTTTGCAGCCTAGGTGGGCAAAGGGGCTCATATTCCAAAGAGCACCTTTCGGATTTCGCTGGTCATTTTTTACAGAATTTGATTTCAAACTCCTTACCACACATTTGGGCCCCTAGAATGCCTGGGCAGTAGAACTACCCCACAAGTGACCCCATTTTGGAAAGAAGAGACCCCAAGGTATTCGCTGATGGGCATAGTGAGTTCATGGAAGTTTTTATTTTTTGTCACAAGTTAGTGGAATATGAGACTTTGTATGAAAAAAAAAAAAAAATCATCATTTTCCACTAACTTGTGACAAAAAATAAAAAATTCTAGGAACTCGCCATGCCCCTCACGGAATACCTTGGGGTGTCTTCTTTCCAAAATGGGGTCACTTGTGGGGTAGCTATACTGCCCTGGCATTTTCCATGGGCCCTAATGTGTGGTAAGTAGGTAAATGACCTGTGAAATCCGAAAGGTGCTCTTTGGAATATGGGCCCCTTTGCCCACCTAGGCTGCAAAAAAGTGTCACACATGTGGTATCTCCGTACTCGGGAGAAGTTGGGGAATGTGTTTTGCGGTGTCATTTTACATATACCCATGCTGGGTGAGAGAAATATCTTGGCAAAAGACAACTTTTCCCATTTTTTTATACAAAGTTGGCATTTGACCAAGATATTTCTCTCACCCAGCATGGGTATATGTAAAATGACAACCCAAAACACATTCCCCAACTTCTCCTGAGTACGGAGATACCAGATGTGTGACACTTTTTTGCAGCCTAGATGCGCAAAGGTGCCCAAATTCCTTTTAGGAGGGCATTTTTAGACATTTGGATACCAGACTTCTTCTCATGCTTTGGGGCCCCTAGAATTCCAGGGCAGTATAAATACCCCACATGTGACCCCATTTTGGAAAGAAGACACCCCAAGGTATTCAATGAGGGGCATGGCGAGTTCATAGAAATTTTGTTTTTTGGCACAAGTTAGCGGAAATTGATATTTTTTATTTTTTTCTCACAAAGTCTCCCTTTCCGCTAACTTGGGACAAAAATTTCAATCTTTCATGGACTCAATATGCCCCTCACGGAATACCTGGGGGTGTCTTCTTTCCGAAATGGGGTCACATGTGGGGTATTTATACTGCCCTGGCATTCTAGGGGCCCTAAAGCGTGAGAAGAAGTCTGGAATATAAATGTCTAAAAAATTTTACACATTTGGATTCCGTGAGGGGTATGGTGAGTTCATGTGAGATTCTATTTTTTGACACAAGTTAGTGGAATATGAGACTTTGTAAAAAAAAAAAAAAAAAAATTCCTCTAACTTGGGCCAAAAAAATGTCTGAATGGAGCCTTACAGAGGGGTGATCAATGACAGGGGGGGGATCAATGACAGGGGGGTGATCAATGACAGGGGGGTGATCAGGGAGTCTATATGGGGTGATCACCCCCCTGTCATTGATCACCCCCCTATAAGGCTCCATTCAGATGTCCGTATGTGTATATGGGGTGATCACCACAGTCATTGATCATGCCCCTGTAAGGCTCCATTCAGATGTCCGTATGTGTTTTGCGGATCTGATCCATGTATCCGTGGATCCGTAAAAATCATACGGACATCTGAATGAAGCCTGACATGGGGGGTGATCAATGACAGGGGGTTGATCAGGGAGTCTATATGGGGTGATCACCCCCCCTGGAAGGCTCCAGGGAGACGCCTGTATGTGTTTTGCGGATCCGATCCATCTATCAGTGGATCCGTACAAATCATGCGGACATCTGAATGGAGCTTTACAGGGGTGTGATCAATGACAGGGGGTGATCAGGGAGTCTATATGGGGTGATCACCACAGTCATTGATCACGCCCCTGTAAGGCTCCATTCAGACGTCCGTGTGCGTTTTGCGGATCCGATCCATCTATCAGTGGATCCGTAAAAATCATACGGACATCTGAATGCAGCCTGACAGGGGGGGTGATCAATGACAGGGGGGTGATCAGGGAGTCTATATGGGGTGATCACCCCCCCTGGAAGGCTCCAGGGAGACGCCTGTATGTGTTTTGCGGATCCGATCCAGCTATCAGTGGATCCGTAAAAATCATGCGGACATCTGAATGGAGCTTTACAGGGGGGTAATCAATGACAGGGGGGTAATCAATGACAGGGGGGTGATCAGGGAGTCTATATGGGGTGATCACCACAGTCATTGATCACGCCCCTGTAAGGCTCCATTCAGACGTCCGTATGCGTTTTGCGGATCCGATCCATCTATCAGTGGATCCGTAAAAATCATGCGGACATCTGAATGGAGCTTTACAGGGGTGTGATCAATGACAGGGGGGTAATCAATGACAGGGGAGTGATCAGGGAGTCTATATGGGGTGATCAGGGGTGATCAGGGGCTAATAAGGGGTTAATAAGTGACGGGGGGGGGTGTAGTGTAGTGTAGTGGTGCTTGGTGCTACTTTACTGAGCTACCTGTGTCCTCTGGTGGTCGATCCAAACAAAGGGGACCACCAGAGGACCAGGTAGCAGGTATATTAGACGCTGTTATCAAAACAGCGTCTAATATACCTGTTAGGGGTTAAAAAAAACACATCTCCAGCCTGCCAGCGAACGATCGCCGCTGGCAGGCTGGAGATCAACTCTCTTACCTTCCGTTCCTGTGAGCGCGCGCGCCTGTGAGCGCGCGTTCACAGGAAATCTCGGCTCACGCGAGATGACGCCTATTGGCGTTAGTGTGACCTGGGAGCGCCGCAGAAATGACGCCTTTCGGCGTTAGCGTGACGGTAAGTGGTTAATATAACAATATAACAAAACAATAACAAACACAGGTGCACTCTGCAGTCTCACTAAATCCTCAAACTGATTTTAAAATTGAGAGATTAGTCAACATGTCCTACGGTGTAGAACATGTCTAAGCCCGGACACCACAACAAGGTTTCTCAAGTAGCCCGGGACCCTACACTCTCCTACCTGAGCCGTATGGGCGATACCAGGAGCCAGTGGGCAAATTACAGGAGCATAAGGCCGACTCACAAACAACTCACCAGTTACCTCCAGCATGTGGCCATGCTTGCAATGGGAGGAGGGAGGAGTCTGTGAGTCCCACTCAAGACTTGCTGATATGTCCCAGGCCTCACAGGTGCACCGAAATGTGACCTGTAGATGGAAAACAGGCACATTTAAATAGGAGTTTATACACCTCCAGGAATCTATATATACAAACTAAGAAGACAGGTTGGCATTAGCAGGAGGTGCTCAAACCCACATGCAGTTGTGCATATATATAGTGGAGCAAATCCTGCACTTGTGGCCCGTTGCTAATGGCAATCCCCAGCAAAATGCATACAATGGAGGATGCCCGCGGCGAACCACAAGTATCACAATAGACATCCTACACAAGGTAACAAGTGCGGATGTCATAATTAATATAACAATATAACAAAACAATAACAAACACAGGTGCACTCTGCAGTCTCACTAAATCCTCAAACTGATTTTAAAATTGAGAGATTAGTCAACATGTCCTACGGAGGTCACCATCACTCTTCCTTAGCTTTGAAGCCTAGACTCTTGTCTGTTTCCTTGTTGTATTGCCTCCACATTATGTGTGACAACTACGCCATTTAATGTGACTAATTAGTGGTTGACCACCAGTCACGGTCTCAGCACTGTTTACAGTGTAGAAACCATGGCAAGAAAGGGCAGAGTGCTTTTTTTCAGTACGCTAAACTGTAGAAGTATTAATTAGAGTTGAGCGAACACCTGGATGTTTGGGTTCGAGAAGTTCGGCCGAACTTCCCGTAAATGTTCGGGTTCGGGATCCGAACCCGAACCGAACTTCGTCCTGAACCCGAACCCCATTGAAATCAATGGGGACCCGAACTTTTGGGCACTAAAAAGGCTGTAAAACAGCCCAGGAAAGAGCTAGAGGGCTGCAAAAGGCAGCAACATGTAGGTAAATCCCATGCAAACAAATGTGGATAGAGAAATGAATTAAAATAAAAATTCAAAAAATAAAAATGAACCAATATCAATTGGAAAGAGGTCCCATAGCAGAGAATCTGGCTTCACGTCAGCAGAGAATCAGTCTCTTCATGCCATAGCAAAGAATCTGGCTTCATGTCAGCACAGAATCAGTCTCTTCATGCCATAGCAGAGAATCTGGCTTCATGTCAGCACAGAATCAGTCTTCATGTCATAGAAGAGAATCAGGCTTCACGTCACCCACCACTGGAACAGGCCACTGTCACACATTTAGGCCCCGGCACCCAGACAGAGGAGAGAGGTCCTGTAACAGAGAATCTGGCCTTATGTCAGCACAGAATCTGTCTTCATGTCATAGCAGAGAATCAGGCATCACGTCACCCACCACTGGAACAGGCCACTGTCACACATTTAGGCCCAGGCACCCAGGCAGAGGAGAGAGGTCCTGTAACAGAGAATCTGGCCTTATGTCAGCACAGAATCTGTCTTCATGTCATAGCAGAGAATCAGACATCACGTTACCCACCACTGGAACAGGCCACTGTCACACATTTAGGCCCAGGCACCCAGGCAGAGGAGAGAGGTCCCGTAACAGAGAATCTGGCCTTATGTCAGCGCAGAATCTGTCTTCATGTCATAGCAGAGAATCAGGCATCACGTCACCCACCACTGGAACAGGCCACTGTCACACATTTAGGCCCCGGCACCCAGACAGAGGAGAGAGGTCCTGTAACAGAGAATCTGGCCTTATGTCAGCACAGAATCTGTCTTCATGTCAAAGCAGAGAATCAGGCATCACGTCACCCACCACTGGAACAGGCCACTGTCACACATTTAGGCCCAGGCACCCAGGCAGAGGAGAGAGGTCCCGTAACAGAGAATCTGGCCTTATGTCAGCACAGAATCTGTCTTCATGTCATAGCAGAGAATCAGGCTTCACGTCACCCACCACTGGAACAGGCCACTGTCACACATTTAGGCCCAGGCACCCAGGCAGAGGAGAGAGGTCCCGTAACAGAGAATCTGGCCTTATGTCAGCGCAGAATCTGTCTTCATGTCATAGCAGAGAATCAGGCATCACGTCACCCACCACTGGAACAGGCCACTGTCACACATTTAGGCCCAGGCAGAGGAGAGAGGTCCCGTAACAGAGAATCTGGCCTTATGTCAGCACAGAATCTGTCTTCATGTCATAGCAGAGAATCAGGCATCACGTCACCCACCACTGGAACAGGCCACTGTCACATATTTAGGCCCAGGCACCAAGTCAGTGGTGTAGTACAGTCGATATGAACCACATGAAGTTTCACCAAATATCCAGTCTGCAGGTTTGCAATAGGGTCATACCAATATACAGGAGCTGCAGCAATGATCACTTGTTAAATATAGTTCCATATATTCATAAGCTGTTAGCAGAGAGTCAGGACATGCTAAATAAACCTCTTCAAATGTGCTATTAGATAACTGAGGAAAGTTTTAACAGAGAGAGTCTTTACAGTGGACTCTTCCAGAAAGCCCCCTGTGTATTCTGCTACTTGGTTTGGTCTCCTCAGTGCAGACATTTACTGTGAAGGAGGTAGGATCTCTGTCTAAGTTCTCTAAAGCTAAAGTTCATTTATCTATTGTAAAAAGTTATAATATATACCCATAATAGTTCTGTAGAATGTAAAGAGGTGACTGTATGTTTTTTAGCAGCCTTTAAACCCTGCAGCACATGCTAGGCTGAGTAGATGATGTACAGTTAAAGAGACATGTGTTCTTCCTAAAATGGCTGCAAGACATGCTGTATTCCAGGTCACCCTGTTGCAATATCTTTGTAAATGATTTTCTCTTGTTCATTTTTCTGTATGCTTTGTTATATCCTGTAACATGTATGTGGGAATGTAATATAATGACTGCCTGTTATGATATAGGTGGGCTGGTGACTAGTGTTGAGCGCGAATATTCGAATTGCGAATTTTTTTCTCGAATATCGCAATTTCGAGATTTCGCGAATATTTAGAATATCGTTCTATATATTCGCGAAATAGAATATTCGTTTTTTTTCTTTTTTTTTTTTATTATATTTTTTTCTTTCCCACTTCCCTAAAGTTGTTCTTACCTGTCCTTTGGATTCCTGGCTTCCTGGCTGCTCCAGTCAGTGGCGCTTTCAACTTACTGCTATATTCCATATTAGCTAAATTACAATCTAATCTATATGTGTATTTTACGAAATTTCGCAATAGTCGCAATTGCGATGCGAGTAATATAACACGAAATATTCGCATGAAGATTTCAACTTAGCACTGCTATACTCCATATTCTAGCCTAATATGGAATATAGCTGTGCTAAGTTAGCACTGCTATATTCCATATTAGGCTAGAATATGGAGTATAGCTGTGCTAAGTTGAAATCTTCATGCGAATATTTCGTGTAATATTAGTCGCATCGCAATTTAATATAACGCATCGAGTAATATAACACGAAATATTCGCATGAAGATTTCAACTTAGCACTGCTATACTCCATATTCTAGCCTAATATGGAATATAGCTGTGCTAAGTTAGCACTGCTATATTCCATATTAGGCTAGAATATGGAGTATAGCTGTGCTAAGTTGAAATCTTCATGCGAATATTTCGTGTTATATTAGTCGCATCGCAATTTAATATAACGCATCGAGTAATATAACACGAAATATTCGCATGAAGATTTCAACTTAGCACTGCTATACTCCATATTCTAGCCTAATATGGAATATAGCTGTGCTAAGTTAGCACTGCTATATTCCATATTAGGCTAGAATATGGAGTGTAGCTGTGCTAAGTTGAAATCTTCATGCGAATATTTCGTGTTATATTAGTCGCATCGCAATTTCGACTTTTTCAAATGTTCTTAATATTGCTCTAACTTCGTCTTTTAGAAATTTCGTAATATTGCTCTAACTTCGTCTCTTAGAATATTACGAATATTCTAAAAGACGAAGTTAGAGCAATATTACGAAATTTCGTAAAATACACATATAGATTGTAATTTAGCTAATATAGTGCTATAATCCCTTTTTTTTCCTGTAATTTTTTTTGCCTCTTCTGAACTTAAGTTTTGTAAAATATGTACACTATTAAAAATTATTACTATAGCAGTATATTAGCTTAAATACAATCTATGTGTATTTTACGAAATTTCGTAATATTGCTCTAACTTCATCTTTTAGAATATTACGAATATTCTAAAAGACGAAGTTAGAGCAATATTAAGAACATTTGCAAAAGTCGAAATTGCGATGTGAGTAATATAACACGAAATAGTCGCATGAAGATTTCAATTTAGCACAGCTATATTCCATATTCTAGCCTAATATGGAATATAGCAGTGCTAACTTAACACAGCTATATTCCATATTAGGCTAGAATATGGAATATAGCAGTGCTAAGTTTAAATCTTCATGCGACTATTTCGTGTTATATTACTCGCATCGCAATTTCGACTTTTGCAAATGTTCTTAATATTGCTCTAACTTCGTCTTTTAGAATATTCGTAATATTCTAAGAGACGAAGTTAGAGCAATATTACGAAATTTCGTAATATACACATATTAGCCTAGCCATAGTCATTAGCATAGGAACGTTGCCTTATACTATCAAGATAAATTTTCGCAATATGCGAAAAATAATTTCGCGATAATTGGAATAATTGCGAATATTCGATTTCGACGAATATAACACGAATATTCATGCGAATATTCGCGAAATATCGCGAAACCGAATATGGCACCTCCCGCTCATCACTACTGGTGACCTGGCTGTATACCACATAGTGGCAGTGTTTCCCTGTTGTATTACAGGCTCCAGCCAAGTGCACTACACCTCAATAAAGCTTTAAACCACAGAAGACCTGAGTGTCGTCCCTTAGAGTCCACTTAGAGTTTATGCCTGGAGGAGCTGGTGACCGAGTGAGTGTGAAAGCTGGAGGTGTCGCAGATGGTGCAAGGAAAAGAGGGTTACATTTGGTGCCGTGACTCGGATGTCATCATTCTGCTCAAAGTGACCAGTGAAGATACCTAAAGTCACCAGTGTGCGAGTTCTGAGGTGATTGTGCCACGGCGGAGCTGCTAGGCGGCAGATTGACCTTATTAGCGGTTTATATCCTCTCAGGAATAGAAGATGAGTGGACGAGCCAGAGCCCGCGGAAGAGCACGTGCCAGGGGGCAGCCCAGCCAAGGACAGCCTGGACAGGAGCAAGAGGCTCAAGAACCTAGACGCATTGAAAGACCCCAGCAGCCACCAGCCGAGCCTTTGCTTGTGGGAAGAGGGCGCCAGAGAGGCCCGCCAGTAGTGGAGAGACCTCCGACTGATGTTCTGCAGCTTTCAGCTGGATTTCAGGACATATCCCTCGGAGAACGGGGTGGCCGCAGGCGTGACTTCCATGACCTTGGAGTGAACACCCGGCAGACCATTGAATAGAAATGTGAGACCTGTTTTTTTTTTGCACTGTGTGACAGGTTAAGGTTTAATCACAGAATTAGACTTCTATCTGCACGGTAGCGTGTGTCTTAGGTTTTTCTGAATGACACTATCAGTACCTTCAATGTAAGATATCCTTTTTGGGATAGATTTCAAGTAGGCCTCAAATACCAGAAACTAGTTATTTTGAGAATGGCAAATTTGGGAATAGTTTTTCAATCCAGAAAAAAAAGTGTGCTTTTACGGTCACTACAAATAACTTGAGCAGCTAAAACAGTACAGATTTGCTTGAATAGAAATGTGAGACCTGTTTTTTTTTGCGCTGTGTGACAGGTATAGGTTTAATCACAGAATGACACTTCTATCAGCACGCTAGCGTGTGTCTTAGGTTTTTCTGAATGACACTATCAATACCTTCAATGTAAGATTTTCTTTTCAAGATAGATTTCAAGTAGGCCTCAAATACCAGAAACTAGTTATTTTGAGAATGGGAAATTTGGGAATGCTTTTTCAACCCAGAACAAAAAGTCTGCTTTTACGGTCACTACAAATAACTTGACCAGCAAAAACAGTGCAGATTTGGTTGAATAGAGATGTGAGACCTGTTTTTTTTTGCGCTGTGTGACAGGTATAGGTTTAATCACAGAATGACACTTCTATCAGCACGCTCGCGTGTGTCTTAGGTTTTTCTGAATGACACTATCAATACCTTCAATGTAAGATTTTCTTTTTAAGATAGATTTCAAGTAGGCCTCAAATACCAGAAACTAGTTATTTTGAGAATGGGAAATTTGGGAATGCTTTTTCAACCCAGAACAAAAAGTCTGCTTTTACGGTCACTACAAATAACTTGACCAGCAAAAACAGTGCAGAGTTGGTTGAATAGAGATGTGAGACCTGTTTTTTTTTGCGCTGTGTGACAGGTATAGGTTTAATCACAGAATGACACTTCTATCAGCACGCTAGCGTGTGTCTTAGGTTTTTCTGAATGACACTATCAATACCTTCAATGTAAGATTTTCTTTTTGGGATAGATTTCAAGTAGGCCTCAAATACCAGAAACTAGTTATTTTGAGAATGGGAAATTTGGGAATGCTTTTTCAACCCAGAAAAAAAAAGTGTGCTTTTACGGTCAATACAAATAACTTGACCAGCTAAAACAGTACAGATTTGGTTGAATAGAAATGTCAGGTCTATTTTTTAGGCGCTGGGTGACAGGCTCAACTTGCCCCTGATGTAATTTATGGCCAAAAAATAACCACACTGTTGATGGTTAAATGCACTTGGGTGACACAGGCTCAGCCTGCACCAGATGTAGTATATGGCCAAAAAATAATCAGACTGTTGATGGTTAAATGCACTTGGGTGACACAGGCTCAGCCTGCAGCTGATGTAGGATATAGCACAAAATAACCACACTATCGATGGTTAAATACACTTGGGTGACACAGGCTCAGCCTGCAGCTGATGTAGTATATGGCCAAAAAATAACCAGACTGTTGATGGTTAAATGCACTTCGGTGACACAGGCTCAGCCTGCAGCTGATGTAGGAAATAGCACAAAATAACCACACTATCGATGGTTAAATACACTTGGTGATAGCTCGTGCTGGCGCACCACAAGTCACAAAATGGCCGCCGATCACCCCAGAAAAAAAGTGATCTAAAAACGCTCTGGGCAGCCTCAAAAAAGTGAGCAAGTCAATAATAGCACTTCAATGATCCACAGCTGCAGATCGATCACAGAATGAAGTCTTTTGGAGGAGTTAATCTGCTTAATCTCGCCCTAACGTCGCAGCTGCAACCTCTCCCTATACTGATCATAGCAGAGTGACGTGCGGCGCTACGTGACTCCAGCTTAAATAGAGGCTGGGTCACATGGTGCACTGGCCAATCACAGCCATGGCAATAGTAGGCATGGCTGTGATGGCCTCTTGGGCCAAGTAGTATGACGCTTGTTGATTGGCTGCTTTGCAGCCTTTCAAAAAGCGCCAAGAAAGCGCCGAACACCGAACCCGGACTTTTACGAAAATGTTCGGGTTCGGGTCCGTGTCACGGACACCCCAAAATATACAGTTCGGGTTCGCTCATCCCTAGTATTGATCACTATCTCCCATTGAAAACACTAGGAGAGAGATTTGAGGCATTCCAACACGATTTCGGAATTAGTGTAAAATAGCTCTGTGTGAGCGAAAACTTGTGTAGGGCTCTTCTTATCTACCATACAGAGTTTCCGAGGCAGTGTGAAGATTATTCCATAGTTGTCAAGTTTAAAACTAGAGTTGAGCGGACACCTGGATGTTCGGGTTCGACGGGTTCGGCCGAACTTCGGAGAAAAGTTCGAGTTCGGGACCCAAACTTGACCCGAACTTGACCCCGAACCCAAACCCCATTGACGTCAATGGGGACCCAAACTTTTGAACACTAAAATGGCTGTAAAAATGTCATGGAAAGGGCTAGAAGGCTGCAAATGGTGTCAAAATGTGGTTAAGAGCATGGCAAGTGTGGATAGGGAAATGACTTTAAATAACATAAAATACGTAAAAATAAAAAATAATAATCTTGATCTAGGAGGACCAGGTCCATATGGAGAAGGAGGTTGTGGAGGCGGTGGATGTGGCGGTGTAGGTGGAAGCAGCGGTGGAGGAGGAGGTAGCCTACACTGGTTTTTGGTTTTAAATTCTTTTTTTAAAATTAGGGTACACCCCAAAACATTGGGAAATATAACCTGTGATAACCCCCTCCAGTCATGCTAAAAACACGTTCAGACAATACACCTCCAAGGGGTAAAGGGCAAGCTCAGGCCATGTGCCCAATTTGGAGACCCAGAAGTTGCAGGGGCTGACCCCTGTCAGTCAGTTCGTGTAGGCGTGTGCACACTTACTGCCCCACCATGTCGCACGTCCCCGTGATGTTCATGATCCAATTTGATATCTGCTCTATCAACTTTTGATGTTCTTTTATGCGCCTACCATGGTGATCACGGGTGGCGGGGAATCAGGGTTCCAGGTCAGAGAGGGAGCGTGAGAAAGAGAGACCACATCCAATGGAGGATTCATTTTTTCAAATTTAAAATTAGAGTTGAAATATGGGAGAAATTATTAAAGCATAAAAGTGTGACAACTTTTCAAAGTTTAACCCCTTAAGGACTTAGGACGTACCGGTACGCCATGTTTTCCGAGTCCTTAAGGACCCAGGACGTACCGGTACGTCCTAACTTTAAAACTACATTGCAGCGCGGCGGGGGTTAATCGGAACAGGATGTCCGCTGAAATCATTCAGCGGGCATCCTGTCACAACGCCGAGGGGGCATGTGACCCCACCGCATCGGCAATCGCAGCAAACTGCAGGTCAATTCAGACCTGTGGTTTGCTGCGTTTCCGGTCCATTCGGGTCTCCGGTGACCCGATGAACCGGAAAAGGACGGTGATTGGTGGTGTGATTACACACCACTAATCATAGTCTGAGCATTTGGGGGCGGCGGTGCTGTCCTTGGTGCTGGCAGTGCTGTCCTTGGTGCTGATTGGTGCAGGGGGAGAGGCGGGAGATTCAAACTCCCGGCGCTCCTCTGTCCCCTCCTCTTCCTGCTGCTGAACCTGCACCATCCTGCACCGTTCTGCACCAGCTCCTGCGAACCCCCCGTCGGCACCCATCACCCTCCTGCACCCATCACCCTCCGGGTAGGTTAGGGTCAGTGAGGGAGAGGCACGATTAGGCAGGGATAGAAGGGAGAGTTAGTTAGGGGGAAAAAACAAACAAACTTTATCTGATTTATTGTCTCTGGTGGTTGGGGTCCACAGCACTTAGCTTTGAGACCCTAGACCCACCCAGGAGTGCTGCCACTCTTAGGGTCCGGCGACTGTTAGTGCATCGCCCGCCCCACCGCTGATCAGCAAGTTTGAACTTTTTTTTTCTAACACTTGTCCATTTTTTTTTTTTACTAAAAAGTACGTGAACACCCGTGCCCCCACACACACGCACATACAATAAAGTTTTACACGCACATACACACGCACACACACATACCCATGGCCCGCCGGACGTTTTCGGCCGAGGAGGCATACGCCCAGCTTGCCTCCGACTCCGAGAGCCCCAGTGAGGATGAGGATGCCCCCACGTTCCTCTTGTCATCCACATCCTCCTCATCATCATCTGATGACTATGAGCCCCCAAGGCGGCGGAGACGTGCTAGGGACCCTGTGGCCCACACCAGTACGAGCCGCCCTGGGCCTTGTACTGGTTTTCCGGCCCCCCGGAGCCCCCTACCAGTGAACTTAGCTGGTGTCCCCCAGTGGATTTTGAGCCCGAGATTCCAGATTTTGTTGGCAATCCAGGAATCCAGATTCCCACAGTGGGCTTCACTGAAATGGACTTTTTTTTTCAGTGATCCATTTGTGAATCTGATGGTGGAGCAGACGAACCTGTACGCCAACAGTTCGTTGCTCAGCACCCGGGCTCCTTTTTGGCTAGACCTGGAGGCTGGATGCCGGTCAGTACAGCCGAGATGAGAACGTTTTGGGGCCTCGTGCTGCACATGGGTCTAGTGCAAAAACCCAGTGTCAGGCAATACTGGAGTGGGAACGTCCTCTACCAGACCCCACTCTACAGTATGGCCATGACACGCCCCCGGTTTGAGGCCATCCAGAAATGCCTGCATTATGCAGATAATGCAGCATGTCCCCCCCCGAGGTAATCCTGCCTATGACCGTCTGTATAAGATATGGCTGGTCATCGATCACTTTGCGGCCAAATTTGCACAGGCCTACGTACCTGGAAGGGAGGTCGCGGTTGATGAGTCTCTCGTTGCGTTCAAGGGGAGACTCAGTTTCCGCCAATACATTCCCACTAAGCGGGCGAGGTATGGCGTGAAAATGTACAAAATTTGTGAGAGTTCCTCAGGGTACACTTACAAATTTTGTGTGTACGAGGGGCGAGATTCCCGTATTGAACCCCCAGAATGTCCCCCCACTCTGGGTGTTAGCGGAAAACTCGTGTGGGACCTTATGCACCCACTGCTAGATAAGGGTTACCACTTGTACATGGATAACTTTTATACTAGCATTCCCTTGTTCAGGTCCCTTGCCGCCAGATCCATGTCTGCTTGTGGGACCGTGCGGAAAAATCTACGCGGCCTCCATACCTACCCCCTCCAGGTACCTATCCCCAGGGGTGAGACCCGTGCCTTTACCAGTGGAAACCTGTTGCTGGTCAGGTATAAGGACAAGAGGGATGTCCTTATACTGTCCACAATCAACGGTAACAGCATCCCCCCTGTCCCTGTGCGAGGTACCGCGGCAACGGTCCTCAAGCCCGATTGTATCGTCGACTACAATCGGTATATGGGAGAAGTTGATCTCTCTGATCAAGTCCTCAAGCCATATAATGCCATGCGCAAAACCCGGGCATGGTACAAAAAAAGTTGCGGTCTACTTGGTACAATTTGCCTTGTACAATGCTTTTGTACTATTTCGAAGCTCTGGCAGCACAGGGACATTCCTCCAATTCTATGAGGCAGTCCTCAAGGACCTGATTTTTTCTGACTGTGAAAGAGCAGGCCGGAGTACCTCGGGAATTGGAGGTGCCTGGATCGTCCCTGGCCAACACTTTCCAGGTGTGGTCCCCCATACTGGAAAGAAGGGACGGACCCAAAAAAAGATGCAGAGTGTGTCACAGGAGGGGGATACGGAAGGACACCACCACTCAGTGTGACACTTGCCCCGATCATCCGGGCCTCTGCGTTATCAATTGCTTCAGGGTGTATCACACTTCCATGGAGTACTACATTTTTGTAATCCCCACAGTCCCCTAGAGAACATAAAAAACTATGGCTCTCAGACTTTGGAGACACGGAAACAATTTTTTTCCCCAAAAATTTTAGTGCAGGCATCCTCAAACTGCGGCCCTCCAAATGTTATAAAACTATAACTCCCAGCATGCGCAGACAACCTACATCTATCAGCAGGGCATGGTGGGAATTGTAGTTTTACAACATCTGGAGGGCCGCAGTTTTTAGGATGCCTGCTTAGTGTCTCCAAAGTCTGAGAGCCATACATATTGGGCATCGCCGCGTCCGTAAAAATCTTCTCTTTAAAAATAACATTTAACCCAACCTTTCCGGATGAACAGCATTAACCACCTCAGCCCCCAGTGCTTAAACACCCTGAAAGACCAGGCCACTTTTTACACTTCTGACCTACACTACTTTCACCGTTTATTGCTCGGTCATGCAACTTACCACCCAAATGAATTTTACCTCCTTTTCTTCTCACTAATAGAGCTTTCATTTGGTGGTATTTCATTGCTGCTGACATTTTTACTTTTTTTGTTATTAATCGAAATTTAACATTTTTTTTGCAAAAAAATGACATTTTTCACTTTCAGTTGTAAAATTTTGCAAACAAAACGAGATCCATATAGAAATTTTGCTCTAAATTTATAGTTCTACATGTCTTTGATAAAAAAAAAATGTTTGGGTAAAAAAAAAATGGTTTGGGTAAAAGTTATAGCGTTTACAAACTATGGTACAAAAATGTGAATTTCCGCTTTTTGAAGCAGCTCTGACTTTCTGAGCACCTGTCATGTTTCCTGAGGTTCTACAATGGCCAGACAGTACAAACACCCCACAAATGACCCCATTTCGGAAAGTACACACCCTAAGGTATTCGCTGATGGGCATAGTGAGTTCATAGAACTTTTTATTTTTTGTCACAAGTTAGCGGAAAATGATGATTTTTTTTTTTTTTCTTACAAAGTCTCATATTCCACTAACTTGTGACAAAAAATTAAAACTTCTATGAACTCACTATGCCCATCACGAAATACCTTGGGGTCTCTTCTTTCCAAAATGGGGTCACTTGTGGGGTAGTTATACTGCCCTGGCATTTTAGGGGCCCAAATGTGTGGTAAGGAGTTTGAAATCAAATTCTGTAAAAAATGACCTGCGAAATCCGAAAGGTGCTCTTTGGAATATGGGCCCCTTTGCCCACCTAGGCTGCAAAAAAGTGTCACACATCTGGTATCTCCGTACTCAGGAGAAGGTGGGGAATGTGTTTTGGGGTGTCTTTTTACATATACCCATGCTGGGTGAGATAAATATCTTGGTCAAATGCCAACTTTGTATAAAAAAATGGGAAAAGTTGTCTTTTGCCAAGATATTTCTCTCACCCAGCATGGGTATATGTAAAATGACACCCCAAAACACATTCCCCACCTTCTCCTGAGTACGGCAATACCAGATGTGTGACACTTTTTTGCAGCCTAGGTGGGCAAAGGGGCCCATATTCCAAAGAGCACCTTTCGGATTTCACAGGTCATTTTTTACAGAATTTGATTTCAAACTCCTTACCACACATTTGGGCCCCTAGAATGCCAGGGCAGTATAACTACCCCACAAGTGACCCCATTTTGGAAAGAAGACACCCCAAGGTATTCCGTGAGGGGCATGGCAAGTTCCTAGAATTTTTTATTTTTTGTCACAAGTTAGTGGAAAATGATGATTTTTTTTTTTTTTTTTTCATACAAAGTCTCATATTCCACTAACTTGTGACAAAAAATAAAAACTTCCATGAACTCACTATGCCCATCAGCGAATACCTTGGGGTCTCTTCTTTCCAAAATGGGGTCACTTGTGGGGTAGTTATACTGCCCTGGCATTCTAGGGGCCCAAATGTGTGGTAAGGAGTTTAAAATCAAATTCTGTAAAAAATGACCTGTGAAATCCGAAAGGTGCTCTTTGGAATATGGGCCCCTTTGCCCACCTAGGCTGCAAAAAAGTGTCACACATCTGGTATCTCCGTACTCAGGAGAAGGTGGGGAATGTGTTTTGGGGTGTCATTTTACATATACCCATGCTGGGTGAGATAAATATCTTGGTCAAATGCCAACTTTGTATAAAAAAATGGGAAAAGTTGTCTTTTGCCAAGATATTTCTCTCACCCAGCATGGGTATATGTAAAATGACACCCCAAAACACATTCCCCACCTTCTCCTGAGTACGGAGATACCAGATGTGTGACACTTTTTTGCAGCCTAGGTGGGCAAAGGGGCCCATATTCCAAAGAGCACCTTTCGGATTTCACAGGTCATTTTTTACAGAATTTGATTTCAAACTCCTTACCACACATTTGGGCCCCTAGAATGCCAGGGCAGTATAACTACCCCACAAGTGACCTCATTTTGGAAAGAAGAGACCCCAAGGTATTCGCTGATGGGCATAGTGAGTTCATGGAAGTTTTTATTTTTTGTCACAAGTTAGTGGAATATGAGACTTTGTATGAAAAAAAAAAAATCAGCATTTTCCACTAACTTGTGACAAAAAATAAAAAATTTTAGGAACTCGCCATGCCCCTCACGGAATACCTTGGGGTGTCTTCTTTCCAAAATGGGGTCACTTGTGGGGTAGTTATACTGCCCTGGCATTTTCCAGGGGCCCTAATGTGTGGTAAGTAGGTAAATGACCTGTGAAATCCTAAAGGTGCTCTTTGGAATGTGGGCCCCTTTGCCCACCTAGGCTGCAAAAAAGTGTCACACATGTGGTAGCGCCGTATTCAGGAGAAGTTGGGGAATGTGTTTTGGGGTGTCATTTTACATATACCCTTGCTGGGTGAGAGAAATATCTTGGCAAAAGACAACTTTTCCCATTTTTTTTATACAAAGTTGGCATTTGACCAAGATATTTCTCTCACCCAGCATGGGAATATGTAAAATGACACCCCAAAACACATTCCCCACCTTCTCCTGAGTACGGCGATACCAGATGTGTGACACTTTTTTGCAGCCTAGATGCGCAAAGGGGCCCAAATTCCTTTTAGGAGGGCATTTTTAGACATTTGGATACCAGACTTCTTCTCACGCTTTGGGGCCCCTAGAATGCCAGGGCAGTATAAATACCCCACATGTGACCCCATTTTGGAAAGAAGACACCCCAAGGTATTCAATGAGGGGCATGGCGAGTTCATAGAATTTTTTTTTTTTTGGCACAAGTTAGCGGAAATTGATATTTTTAATTTTTTTCTCACAAAGTCTCCCGTTCCGCTAACTTGGGACAAAAATTTCAATCTTTCATGGACTCAATATGCCCCTCACGGAATACCTGGGGGTGTCTTCTTTCCGAAATGGGGTCACATGTGGGGTATTTATACTGCCCTGGCATTCTAGGGGCCCTAAAGCGTGAGAAGAAGTCTGGAATATAAATGTCTAAAAAATTTTACGCATTTGGTTTCCGTGAGGGGTATGGAGAGTTCATGTGAGATTTTATTTTTTGACACAAGTTAGTGGAATATGAGACTTTGTAAGAAAAAAAAAAAAAAAATCCGCTAACTTGGGCCAAAAAAATGTCTGAATGGAGCCTTACAGAGGGGTGATCAATGACAGGGGGGTGGTCAATGACAGGGGGGTGATCAATGACAGGGGGGTGATCAATGACAGGGGGGTGATCAATGACAGGGGGGGTGATCAGGGAGTCTATATGGGGTGATAACCACAGTCATTGATCACGCCCGTGTAAGGCTTCATTCAGACGTCCGTATGCGTTTTGCGGATCCGATCCATCTATCAGTGGATCCGTAAAAATCATGCGGACGTCTGAATGGAGCTTTACAGGGGGGTAATCCATGACAGGGGGGTAATCAATGACAGGGGGGTGATCAGGGAGTCTATATGGGGTGATCACCACAGTCATTGATCACGCCCCTGTAAGGCTTCATTCAGACGTCCGGATGCGTTTTGCGGATCCGATCCATCTATCAGTGCATCCGTAAAAATCATGCGGACATCTGAATGGAGCTTTACAGGGGGGTAATCAATGACATGGGGGTGATCAGGGAGTCTATATGGGGTGATCACCACAGTCATTGATCACGCCCCTGTAAGGCTTCATTCAGACGTCCGGATGCGTTTTGCGGATCCGATCCATCTATCAGTGGATCCGTAAAAATCATGCGGACGTCTGAATGGAGCTTTACAGGGGGGTAATCAATGACAGGGGGGTAATCAATGACAGGGGGGTGATCAGGGAGTCTATATGGGGTGATCACCACAGTCATTGATCACGCCCCTGTAAGGCTTCATTCAGACGTCCGGATGCGTTTTGCGGATCCGATCCATCTATCAGTGCATCCGTAAAAATCATGCGGACATCTGAATGGAGCTTTACAGGGGGTTGATCAATGACAGGGGGGTGATCACCACAGTCATTGATCATGCCCCTGTAAGGCTTCATTCAGACGTCCGGATGCGTTTTGCGGATCGGATCCATCTATCAGTGCATCCGTAAAAATCATGCGGACATCTGAATGGAGCTTTACAGGGGGGTGATCAGAGAGTCTATATGGGGTGATCACCACAGTCATTGATCATGCCCCTGTAAGGCTTCATTCAGACGTCCGGATGCGTTTTGCGGATCCGATCCATCTATCAGTGGATCCGTAAAAATCATGCGGACGTCTGAATGGAGCTTTACAGGGGGTAATCAATGACAGGGGGGTAATCAATGACAGGGGGGTGATCAGGGAGTCTATATGGGGTGATCACCACAGTCATTGATCACGCCCCTGTAAGGCTTCATTCAGACGTCCGGATGCGTTTTGCGGATCCGATCCATCTATCAGTGGATCCGTAAAAATCATGCGGACATCTGAATGGAGCTTTACAGGGGGGTGATCAATGACAGGGGGGTAATCAATGACAGGGGGGTGATCAGGGAGTCTATATGGGGTGATCAGGGGTGATCAGGGGCTAATAAGGGGTTAATAAGTGACGGGGGGGGGTGTAGTGTAGTGTAGTGGTGCTTGGTGCTACTTTACTGAGCTACCTGTGTCCTCTGGTGGTCGATCCAAACAAAGGGGACCACCAGAGGACCAGGTAGCAGGTATATTAGACGCTGTTATCAAAACAGCGTCTAATATACCTGTTAGGGGTTAAAAAAAACACATCTCCAGCCTGCCAGCGAACGATCGCCGTTGGCAGGCTGGAGATCAACTCTCTTACCGTCCGTTCCTGTGAGCGCGCGTGCCTGTGTGCGCGCGTTCACAGGAAATCTCGGCCATCGCGAGATGACGCGTATATGCGTGACTGTGCGCAGCGCTGCCACCTCCGGAACGCGATCCTGCGTTAGGCGGTCAGGAGGTGGTTAAAAAAAAAAAAAAAACGTGTAAAAAAAAAACACCTAACATCACAAAAAGTGTAATAGCGAGCGATCAAAATGTCATATGCACCCCCAATTAGTGCCAATAAAACCGCCATCTCAACATTAGATAGTCGCCCAAAAAAACAAACAAACTGTAGCTCTCAGGCTATGGAGATACTAAAATAATTTTTTTTTGTTCCTAAAATGATAATATAGTGTAAAATTTAAATAAATTTTAAAATGGAGACATATTAGGTATCACCGGGTCTGTAAGAATCTGCCCTATAAAAATAACATTTGACCAACCCCCTCGGATGAACAGCGTTAAAAATATAAAATAAAAACGGTGCTAAAAGACACATTTTTTGGCAAAATTTCCATTTGAATCATTTTTTCCGGTAATAAAGCAAGGGTTAACAGCCAAACAAAACAAAATATTTATTGCCCTGATTCTGTAGTTTGCAGAAACACCCCATATGTGGTCGTAAATGGCTATATAGCCACACGGCAGGGCATAGAACGAAGGGAACGCCATATGGTTTCTGGAAGGCAGATTTTGATGGACTGGTTTATTTACACCATGTCCCATTAGAATCCCTTCTGATGAAGCCTAGACTAGAAACTCCAAAAAAGTGACCCCATCTAAGAAACTACACCCCTCAAGGTATTCAAAAGTTACTTTAAAAACTTTGTTAACCCTTTAGGTGTTCCACAAAACTAAATAGCGAATGTAGAAACAATTTTAGAATTAAACTTTTTTGTTACCTTGCCTCAAAAAAGTGTAATATAAGGCAACCAAAAATCATATTTACCCTAAAATAGTCCCAAAACAACAACCACCTTATCCTGTAGTTTCCTAGATGGGGTCACTTTTATGGAGTTTCTACTTTAGGGGTGCATCAAAGGGGCTTGAAAGGGTACATGGTGTAAATAAACCAGTACAGCAAAATCTGCCTTCCAAAAACCATATGGCATTCCCTTCTTCTATGTCCTGCCGTTTAGCCAAATAGTAGTTTACAACCACATATGGGGTGTTTCTGAAAACTACAGAATCAGGGCAACCCATATTGAGTTTTGTTTGGCTGTTAACCCATTTTTTCCAGTAATAAAGTAAGGGTTAAAATGGAAAATTTTCAAAAAAATAGAAATTCCAAAATTGTTTCTCCATCTGCCATTAACTCTTGTGGAACACCTAAAGAGTTAACAAAGTTTGTAAACCCAGTTTTGAATACCTTGAGGGGTGTACTTTCTTAGATGGAGTCACTTTTTTGGAATTTCTATTCTAGGGGTGCAACGGGGGGCATGAAATGGGACATGGTATAAACAAAACCAGTCCTGCAAAATCTGCCTTCCAAAACCCATATGGCGTTCCCCTCCTTCTATGTCCTTCCGTTTGGCCAAACAGTAGTTTAGGACCACATATGGGGTGTTTCTGCAAACTACAGAATCAGGGCAACCCATATAGAGTTTTGTTTGGCAGTTAACCCTTGCTTTGTTCCTGGAAAAAATGGATTATGGGTTATTGTGGATAGCTCACCACCCTCCTCTGTGTGGCAAGGGTGCTCTAGTCAAAAACTGATCACCCAATCAGTCAAGAGAAATAGTAAATTGAATAAAAAGACGACTCACACTCACTATGTGGGTCACATCAAACAGCATTTAATAGCCGCCAGCTCAACAGTATAGTATAAGCAGCAGAATTTATACAACATATAATTAAAACAACACGATCTCCAGAATGATCTCAAATGTTAAAATAACTTAAAATACCCCTAAAAAATATAAAATATGAAAAGTACAATGCACTGATGGTGGGATCCTGTGTGCAAAAAAGGATCCTCTGTATATAACGCAATCTGGTGGGTCACCTAGATATAATCTCAATTTTCCACTTTTACTGATCTTTGTGCTCAGTAAGCACTATAATACCGCTAGCAACAATCTTCCTTAGGATAAAAACAATGTATGTCCGAATATTTGGTATTAAAGATACTGTCCCTTTAAACAAAGGTAAGTGATGTTAACTTACAAGGTCCGTTTGTTTGTTTCCCAATGTCCGCAATATATAACATATGACAGTCCAGACCTAATGGGACTTTGAGAACCTCAGTATCTTCTGGTGCTAGATGCTGCAGGGAAATATCGCTTACCGGTCTATATAAGTCTCCGGCTATCCCGTTATACAGCTGGTCGGACCGCTCGGCTGAAGTTGCTTCTGGCGTCCTCGCAGCAAGAATCTGGAGATGATTGAGACTACATAAATCATTTTTCAAATTTGGAGCGCTCCATTTTTCATCTAACGTGAGTACCTCGATCTTAAGTAGGGTCTCATTTTATTATTTTATTACTATGTATTACAGAAGTAGAGAAACTGAAACTTTGAACTTTGCAAATTGTTCCAAATTTTTGGTAAATTTGGTATTTTTTACCGAATTTTAGCAGTGTCATGAAGTACCATATGTTACAAAAAAACAATCTCAGAACGGCCTGGGTAAGTCAAAGCGTTTTAAAGTTATCAGCACTTAAAGTGACACTGGTCAGATTTGCAAAAAATGGCCAAGTCCTTAAGGTGAAATAGGGCTGAGTCCTTAAGGGGTTAAACATTGAAAGTAAGGATGTGGTGCGCATTAATTACTGAATAATTTATAAAATTTTATTCCCTGTCACCTATGCATAGCAGGTGTTTATTCACGTCTAAAATTGTATAATGTCAACCCAAGAATGTAACAGAAAAATTATTGAAATTTATTAAACTGTCAACTAGGTATAGCAGTGGTACATCACACCCAAAAATTGGTGAATTTCACCAGAAAATATAACTGACAATATATATTTTTTTTAACCTGTCTACTAGGTATAGCAGTGGTACTATACACCCAAAAATTTGTTTATTTCGCCAGAAAATGTAACTGACAATTTTTTTAATTTTTTTTTACCGTTCCACTAGGTATAGCAGTGGTACTATACCCCTAAAAATTGGTGGATTTCACCAAAAAATGTAAATAACTATTTATTTATTTTTTAACCGGCCTACTAGGTATAGCAGTGGTACTATACACCCAAAAATTGGTTAATTTCACCCGAAAAAGTAAATGACAATTTTTTTTTTTGTTTAACCTGTCTACTAGGTATAGCAGTGGTACTATACACTCCAAAATTTGTTAATTTCACCCGAAAATGTAAATGATAATTATTATTATTTTTTTTAACCTGTCTACTAGGTATAGCAGTGGTACTATACACCCAAAAATTGGTTAATTTAACCTGAAAAAGTAAATGACAATTTTTTATTTTTTGTTTAACCTGTCTACTAGGTATAGCAGTGGTACTATACACCCAAAAATTTGTTAATTTCATCATAACATGTAACTGACAATTTTTTTATTTTTTTTTACCGTTCCACTATGTATAGCAGTGGTACTATACACACCAAAATTGGTGAATTTACCCCAAAAAAGTAAATGACAATTTTTATTTTTATTTTTTTACCGGTCTACTAGGTATAGCAGTGGTACTATACACCCAAAAATTGGTGAATTTCACCAGAAAATTTTAATGACAAAGTAGTGAAATGATATAAACTAAAACACGTACAAAAAAAAAAAATGCATTTATGAGGTGGAGTTTCATATGGAGTAGGAGTTTGAGGAGGCGGTGGACGTAGCGGTGTAGGTGGAAGCGGCGGTGAAGGAGGACGAGATACCCAACACAGGTTTTTGGTTTTTATTTAATTTTGTAAAATTAAGGTACACTCCAAAAGAGTGTGAAATATACAAAATACAAACATGAGCAATTGCGCTGCAGTATAACAATGGCTGCTTAGTGCCGGTATACATGTCTATTCTGCACAAGGTACGGACAAGTCCTGAGGGATCCATGCCTGGTTCATTTTAATGAATGTGAGCTTGTCCACATTGGCTGTGGACATGTGAGATTGTGGATAAGCTCTGCCTGTATGATATTTATGTTTAAATTGTATTGGAGCTGTCATTTGGCATTCCGGGCACTAGAGGCCACTGTTTTGCAGCACAGTCAGCACACTCTGGGATCTGCATATGCAAAGCAGATGATTACTCATGTTTCAGTGTGAACCAGGAAGTGTTGATCTGACATGGTGGAAGGATTGTGCTGTGAGGGACTGAATCCGATTCCATCCTGGCTTGCGGATGTCCGGCAGTGAATGGACACTCAAAGGAAGGAGAGTATCTGCTGTCCCCTGTCTGGATCGAGCTCTTTGAAAGAGAGGTTGTCCCAGGAAGACCAGTTCCAGTGTGTGGACAGAAAACCTTATCAACAAGCAAGGCCGCACGGTTGCTGAGAGCTTGGTGGCCATCCCGGGTAAGTGGCATCCTAGGGCCCAGAACGGACGCAGGTCTGTACACCTGATTACCAATTATACTTTACTGTTTGGAGCCTAAAGTAACAGAGACTAGCCTAGTCCTTGTATTAGCTAGTTAGATAGGGTTATAGCTTTGTTAGGCCTTACTGTACTGGACTGCAGCGCAGTAATTGACTTGCAGGCTCTGCTGCGTCTGCCACCGGTTAGGTGTGTCCTCGATAGCGGCACAGTACGACTTGTAGGCTCTGCTGTGTACGCCAACGGGCTAGGCCTGTCCCTCGGACAGGGACGGTGACTGTGGGCCTGGGGTATTACTTATACTGTTTGTACTTGTGTTTCCAAAGTAAAGTTTATATTCTTGTATATATAGCTGGTGTCAGTGTCGCTTTCCTTGTCTGTGACTTTGCTGTATCCTGGGGAGCCCACCCCGGTACATGGCTTACAACTTGGCGTAGTCGGCAGAATACAGCGACCGTTATGGACGGGAACGCGGCGGGAGATCGTCCCCCGGTGCCAGTGGTGCCGGATCAGGACCCAGCCCAGGGTGCACAGGCGCAAGTCCAGCTTGCCCCCAACAATATGGCTACCCCAGTAGGATACATCTCTGTAGGGGCACTGCTGCGTCATCTGCCAAAGTATGACGGTAGAAACATGACATTGCAGGACTGGACTGAAAGGGTGCGAAGGGCGGTTAAAATGTGTAACCTGACCCCCGAACTGCATCCCGAGGTTGCGTTGGGAGCCCTAGAGGGTGATGTCAGGCGGACAGTGATGGTAAGGCCTGACTCTGAGAGAGAAACCCTAGAGAAGATATTCTCCCTGCTAGAGAGAGCCCAAGGGGGGTGGGCCAAAATGGTACAGTTACGCAGTCACTCCTTTAACCGACCCCAGCGAGAGGGCGAGACCCTGATGCAATATTCCAATGCTCTACAGGAGACACTGAATGAGATACAACGACGAGACCCTGAGGCCATGGGCGCCTTCCGGGAGGTGGACCGGCTTCTACGAGATCAGTTCATAGTGGGGCTCTCCAATAAATTCTTACAAGATAAATTACAAGAGATGACCCGAACAATGGCTGATATAACATTCTACAGTGTCTACTTAGCTGCCGTAGAGAGAGAGGAAGAGCCCATACCTGCGGCAGCGAGAGTGGTGAATAGCACGCATGTTACAAGGGACCGGCGAGGGTCTGAAGAATCGGAGTCCTTAAAGGAAGTGGTCCAGGCCCTGCGGGCGGAATTGAAAGGCAGATGAAGGCAGAACCGCCCCGGCCTCCGGAAACGGTCCCCGCACCTCGTGCCACTCCACCCAGAACAACCCCGGTGAGGGGGGCGGTCAGAAGAGGGCCCCTCTGTTGGGCTTGCGAAATGGCCAGAGAGTGCCCAGAACAGGAAGCGTCTGAGCCAACGTTAAACTTCCGACCGCTGCAGTAGCTGGGCGTCCTGCGGCGGTGCACCAGAAGTTAAGCCCTCTGTGTGAAGAACGTGATCTGTATGCCAGCAGCCCTGTATTAGAAGCCGAGTTGGAAGGCCGAAAGGTCTGCTGCCTAGTTGATACAGGGTCAGAGTGCACCCTAATGCCTCTGGAGTTCTTCGAGAGACACTTCGGGCATATGATGGAGCCCGAAGATGGGAGCGTCATCAGGCTGACGATAATAGAGAGATGGATGTTCGAGGGATAGTCTGGATGCGGGTCCGACTGTTTGGGCAAGACATCGGCAAGAAAGGGGTCGTGCTGGTGGACCATTCGTCCCGGAAAGGAATGGACGTGACCCTGGGCATGAATATACTGAGAGATCTAGACCATCAACTCTATGCCAAGGAAGGGCCGAAGTACTGGCAACGGGCCACTGCACACCGGCCTACCCAGAAGGTCCTACAACAAATGGTGAGGAGCTGTAGCGTGCAAAAGAGTAACCTGTCCGGACGGGCCATTGGAGACGTGAGGGTGCTACGGAGGACTCCGTTGAAGATCCCACCTCGACTGGAGCGAATATTATTGCTGCCAGTGTGTGCTGGGCGACGACTGAATGGACTGGAGGTCCTGATCGAGCCCGCTTATCAAGAAGAGACGCAGATTCGCCCACTGGTAGCCCGGGCCCTCGCCGTTGTGAAGGACGGATGTGTGCCTATACGTTGCTGTAATGTTGAGGACTGCGAATTAACCATCCCTGCAAACACCCTGCTGGCCAAAGTTTATGTGTCCGAAGGTGGTATCGCTCGACGAAGGGGCTTCACGCTGCAGCCGGATAGGAGATCAGCCTGGACCTATGCTGTGGAGATCCATTCAAGGGAAACCCCGACAACGGAATGGAACGGTCGAGCGATCATGGCCCGTATGGGGGTGGACTGCAGAACCCTGACCCCGGGGGAACGAAAGCTGCTGGAAGACACCCTCTGGGAATTTCAGGAGGCCTTCTCAAGACATGATGAGGACTTTAGGTGTGCTACTGCCATCGAACATGAAATCCCAACCGGCGATGCCGTGCCAATCAGGGAACGTTACCGGCAGATCCCACCTAAGATGTATCAGGAGGTGAAAGACATGGTGGCCAGCATGTTGGAGAACCGGGTGATCCAGGAGAGTCAAAGTCCGTGGGCTGCTCCGGTAGTCTTGGTGCGGAAGAAAGACGGGAGTCTCCGGTTCTGTGTGGATTATCGGAAGCTGAATGCTCAGACCGTCCGCGATGCCTACCCCCTTCCACGGATTGAGGAGTCATTATCAGCCCTAAGCCAAGCAAAGGACAAAGCCAAGACGGCCTTCATTCTACCTATGGGACTCTACGAGTTCAACCGGATTCCCTTCGGCCTCTCCAATGCTCCGGGGACATTCCAGCGATTGATGGAACACTGTCTGGGGGACCTCAACTTCGAATCAATATTGATATACCTGGATGACATAGTAGTGTTCGGGGCTTCCTTTAAAGATCACCTCCAGAAGCTGCGACAAGTCTTGGGATGGCTACGAGACCATGGGCTCAAGATCAAGCCAAAAAAATGCCAGCTGTTCCGACAGCAGATAGAGTACTTAGGACATGTGGTCACCCAGGAGGGGGTAAAACCGGCCCCCAGCAATGTGGAGGCCGTTCAGAAGTGGCACCGGCCAAGTACGCTACGGGAGGTACGGGCATTCGTGGGACCGGCTGGCTAGTACAGGAGGTTTATACCCAAATTCGCTCATCTGGTGGGCCCGTTGAACGAGTTGCTAAGAGGCACGGCTGGGGGCCTGAAGAAATGCCCCGTCGACTGGGGGCCCCGACAACAAGAGGCCTTTGAAGCGGTGAAAGTGGCGCTGACCAATGCGCTAATCCTGGCTTACGCGCGGTTTGATACCTCATTCCTGCTGTATACTGATGGAAGCCTACATGGTCTGGGGGCCGTATTGTCCCAAGTCCAGGATGGACGGGAGAGAGTCATCGCCTATGGGAGCCGGTCCCTAAGAGAGTCAGAACGCAACCCTGATAACTATAGCTCCTTTAAACTGGAACTGCTGGCACTGGTGTGGGCAATGACGAAAGGTTTGCAGAATACCTGACTGGTGCAGAAGTGACCGTGATGACGGACAACAACTCGTTGGCACACCTGGAGAATGCCAAGCTCGGAGCACTCGAGCAAAGATGGTTGGCCCGCCTTTCTAAGTACCAATACCGTATCAAGTTCCGGTCCGGTAGGGAGAATGGCAACGCCAATGCACTCTCTCGAGTTCCAGTAGGACAGTCGACTCAGAGAGCCGATGAGGAGTTAGAGGATACTGAAACTCCTGACCTTGGTCGCTTACCTCTGTTCCCGGATGTGGCACATTCAAGTGGGGTGGCGTCTGGAATGACGCTGGTGCTGGGGAAAACATTGACTGATTGGGAGAGAGTCCAGGATAGCTGCCGAGACTTGTGGAAAGTGAAAGAATGGGTTCGGAGCAAGATCTGGCCTCGGCCAGAAGAACGAGCCTGCCTGACCCCAGAGGGTCAGAAGTTGTTGAGGCAGTGGGATAAGCTGACAATTACCCAGGGCCTCCTGTGCCGTATCGTATACTTACAGTCAGAGCTGCAGTACCGGCAACAGATTGTCATTCCCATGTCGTTGGGACCGGAGGCCGCCAGGGAAGCTCATGAAAAGGGAGCTCATTTTGGGAGCGACAAAACGTTCAAGTGGCTCCAACGGCTGGTATACTGTCCAGATCTGGCCGACATGGTGGCCGCGGCATGTCTTAAGTGTCGATCCTGTGGGTTGAGTAAGAGTACTGAACAGCGGGCTCCTGTGCAGACCATCCGTACCTCAGCGCCCCTAGAACTTCTGATGATCGATTACAGATTGGATACTCTACCTCGGGACACTCGTACTGTCTAGTTATGACAGATCACTTTACCAAGTATTCGGTGGCTGTGCCCACCAGAGACCAAACCGCAGAGTCGGCCGCCGAAGCTGTTTGTAAACACTTTATACAGGTGTTCTGGTGTCCACGGAGGATACATTCTGACCAGGGAGCATGCTTTCAGGGTACTCTAATGAATGAACTGTACCAACTGTATGGGATTGAACGCTCCCGCGCCACACCGTATCACACACAAGGAAACGGGGCGTGCGAACGCTTCAATCGCACCTTTCTTCAGATGCTGCGGACTCTGGAAGACAGTCAAAAAGCCCAGTGGCCCGCGTACCTACCTGAGTTGATGTGGGCCTATAACAACAGAGTACACAGTACCACCGGATACTCTCCACATATGCTTATGTTTGGACGAGCCGGACGGGAGATTGAAGATCTCCACATGCCCAACCCGATGGAGCCCCCACCGAGAAGTACCACCGCATGGGTGCAGGAGCACCGCCGCCGGCTGAGAGCGGTCCACAAGGTTGTGGGGGAGCGCCTGGGACAGGTGGTACACCCTAACCCAAGACCAGTGCAGAAAGATGGGTATGTCCCTGGTGATCGGGTGATGGTCAAAGCCAAACGGCCGTCAGAGAAGTTGGATGGACGGTGGGAGGCAGTTCCATACACATAAGAAAATCCGCCTTCTGGAGTGGCCCAGTCAGAGTCCTGACCTCAACCTGATTGAGATGCTGTGGCATGACCTCAAGAAAGTGATTCACACCAGACATCCCAAGAATATTTCTGAACTGAAACAGTTCTGTAAAGAGGAATGGTGAAGAATTACTCCTGACCGTTGTGCACATCTGATCTGCAACTACAGGAAACGTTTGGTGGAAGTTATTGCTGCCAAAATTATTAAATCCAAGGGTTCACATACTTTTTCCACCTGCACTGTGAATGTTTACATAGTGTGTTCAATAAAAACATGGTAACATTTAATTCTTTGTGTGTTATTAGTTTAAGCAGACTGTGATTGTCTATTGTTGTAACTTAGATGAAGATCAGATCACATTTTATGACCAATTTGTGCAGAAATCCATATCATTCCAAAGGGTTCACATACTTTTTCTTGCAACTGTATACTGCTCCACCATGTTGGTGAAATGCTTCCTCCTGCTAAGACGTTCCATATCAGCTGGTGGTGCTGGTTGTTGTGGCGTGCGGACAAAGCTTTTCCACATTTCTGAGGTGCTGGCGGTGCCCCAGCTGCGTTGGCGACCTCTTCCTCGTCCTCTGCCTTCGCCTTGTGCTTCCACTGTGCCCCCGCTGTCAGGTAAGAATGCCACCAGCAGCGCGTCTACCAGCGTGCGCTTGTACTCGCGCATCTTACGATCACGCTCCAGGTCACGGAATTAAGGACGGTACGTTGTCCTTGTAACAGGGATCCAGCAGCGTGGCCACCTAGTAATTAGCACAAGTTAGAATGTGGGCAACTCAGCGGTCGTTGTGGAGACGCTGCAGCATGTAATCGCTAATGTGTGCCAGGCTGCCCAGAGGCAATGAAAAGCTGTCCTCTGTGGGCGGTGTATCGTCTGTGTCCTCTTTATTCCCCCATCCACGCACTAGTGATGGCCATGAGCTGGTCTTGGTGCCACCCTGCTGTGAACATGGTTCCTCCTCCTGTATCTCCTCCTCCTCATCCTCCACCTCCTCATCCTCCAGAACTGTGCCCTCGCTGGGCAATTGTGTACCTTGGGTTTGTGAGTGCAGGAACCCACCCTCGGAGCCACTTGGGAATGACTGTCCGGAAACCCTACGAAATGATCCCTCTTCCTCCTCCTCCTCCTCCTCCTCCTCCTCCTGTGCCACATCCTCTTCCATCATTGCCAGGAGCGTTTTTTCAAGGAAGCATAGAAGTGGGATAGTAACGATGAGAACGGCGTTATCGGCACTGGCCATGTTGGTGGAGTACTCAAAACAGCGCAACAAGGAACACAGGTCTCGCATGGAGGCCCAGTCATTGGTGATGAAGTGGTGCTGTTCCGCCGAGCGACTCACCCGTGCGTGCTGCAGCTGAAACTCCACTATCACCTGCTGATGCTCGCACAGTCTGGCCAGCATGTGCAAAGTGGAGTTCCACCTTGTGGGCACGTCGCATATGAGGCGGTGAGCGGGAAGGCCGAAGTTACGCTACAGCGCTGACAGGCGAGCAGCAGCAGGGTGAGAACGCCGAAAGCGCGCACAGACGGCCCGCACTTTATGCAGCAGCTCTGACATATCGGGGTAATTTTTAAGGAATGTCTGCACCACCAAATTCAGCACATGCGCCAGGATGTGCGTCAAACCGGCTAGTCCCAGAGCTGCTACGCGAGATTTCGCCCACACCACCAGGCCGGGCTTGAGGCTGACTGGCACAAACCACTCATCGGTCTGTTGTTCAAGGCCCATCCACAGCTCCTGCGTGGTGTGGGGTTTGTCCCCCAAACAGATACGTTTTAAAACTGCCTGCTGTCGTTTACCCCTGGCTGTGCTGAAGTTGGTGGTGAAGGTGTTACGCTGACTGGATGAGGAGCTGGTAGAGGATGAGGAAGCAGAGTAGGAGGAGGAAGCAACAGGAGGCAAACTGAAGCGCCCTGCAATCCTCGGTGGTGGAAGGACCTGCCTGGCCAAACTGCTATCCGCCTCAGGCTCAGCCGCCACTGCATTTACCCAGTGTGCTGTACTATGGAGATATAACAGCCCTGACCATGCTTACTGGTCCACGTATCCGTAGTCAGGTGCACCTTGCCACAGATGGCGTTGTGCAGTGCACACCTGATTTTGTCCCCTACTTGGTTGTGCAGGGAAGGGATGGCTCGCCTTGAAAAGTAGTGGCGGCTGGGCACGACATACTGTGGGACAGCCACCGCCATATGGCCTTTAAAACTATCCGTCTCCACCAGACAGAATGACAGCATTTCAAAGGCCAGTAATTTAGAAATGATGGCATTCAGAGCTAGGGATTGCGGGAGGGTAGGGGGGTACTTCCTCTTCCTCTCCAGCGTTTGGGATATGAAGAGTTGAACGCTTCCGTGGGACATTGTGGAGATGCTTGGTGACCCAGGTGTTGGTGTTGTTGGCAGATCCTCTGTTTGCGGGGTGCCAGGTGGCACTGTCACTCCAGAGGTGGATGAAGAGGCCGCGACTGCAGCAGAAGAGGAAGCAGGAGGAGCCAGAGACCTTTCTTGGTTTTCTAGGTGTCTACTCCACTGCAGCTCGTGCTTTGCACTTAAATGCCTGGTCATGCAGGTTGTGCTCAGGTTGAGAACGTTTATGCCTCGCTTCAGGCTCTGATTGCACAGCGTGCAAATCACTTGTGTCTTGTCGTCAGCACATTGTCTGAAGAACTGCCATGCCAGGGAACTCCTTGGAGCTGGCTTTAGTGTGCTCGGTCCCTTGTTGCGGTGGGCAGTAGGAGGCGTACTGTCTAGAGGACGGCCGCTCCGCTTTTGCACCTGGGGTGTAAAAACCCAAGAGCAGAATTTAAAATCAGTGATACAGTCCTAACCTCAGTATCTGAGGAAAGGGATTTAGGGATCATTATTTTAGAAGACTTAAAGGTAGGCAGACAATGTCATAGAGCAGCAGGAAATTCTAGCAGAATGCTTGGGTATATAGGGAGAGGAATTACCAGTAGAAAGAGGGAGTTGCTCATGCCGCTCTACAGAGCACTAGTGAGACCTCATTTGGAGTATTGTGCTCAGTACTGGAGACCATATCTCCAGAAGGATATTGATACTTTGGAGAGAGTTCAGAGAAGAGCTACTAAACTGGTACATGGATTGCAGGATAAAACTTACCAGGAAAGATTAAAGGACCTTAACATGTATAGCTTGGAAGAAAGACGAGACAGAGAGGATATGATAGAAACTTTTAAATACATAAAGGGAATCAACAAGGTAAAAGAGGAGAGAATATTTAAAAGAAGAAAAACTGCTACAAGAGGACATAGTTTTAAATTAGAGGGGCAAAGGTTTAAAAGTAATATCAGGAAGTATTACTTTACTGAGAGAGTAGTGGATGCATGGAATAGCCTTCCTGCAGAAGTGGTAGCTGCAAATACAGTGAAGGAGTTTAAGCATGCATGTGATAGGCATAAGGCCATCCTTCATATAAGATAGGGCCAGGGGCTATTCATAGTATTCAGTGTATTGGGCAGACTAGATGGGCCAACTGGTTCTTATCTGCCGACACATTCTATGTTTCTATGCAGATCTGGAAAATACTGTTTTTTGGAGAAAAAAAAGGGTGTTTTTTAAACTACAGAAAATGATGGGTGTATTTCTAGCTTAAATTGCACACTGACTAATACAGATGTTGTAGATTGCCAAAAAGTCTTTTTTTGATAAAAGAATATGAAAGCTGTATATTTTAAACTTGAATTTAACTCTTGCAGATCTGGAAAATACTGTTTTTTGAAAAAAATTGTGTGTTTTTAAAACCCCAGAAAATGATGGGTGTATTTCTACCTTAAATTGCACACTGACTAATCCAGATGTTGTAGTTTACCCCCAAAAAATGGTGATTTGCAATGTCCCAAAAGCTCAGATGCTGTGCTGGTGCACTGAGCATGCATAAAATGGCCACCCACCTAACTAACAGAATTATAAAAGTTTTTTTTTTTTTGGTCAATGGCCTCAGGGCAGAGTAAAACGATTGTGTCCTGCACCCACACAACTATTTCTAGGTAGATCGCTGAGTTAGATTCTCTTCTATTCTCTCCCTGAAATCACAAGTCCAGCAGCATCCTCTCCCTACACTTGTAACAGCAGAGTGATGTGCAAGACTTCGAGACTCAAGCTTATATAGAGCCTGGGTCACATGCTGCTCTGGCCAATCACAGCCATGCCATTAGTAGGCATGGCTGTGATGGCCTCTTGGGGCAAGTAGTATGACGCTTGTTGATTGGCTGCTGTGCAGCCTTTCAAAAAGCACCAAGAAAGCGCCGAACACCAAACGCGAACCCAAACTTTTACAGTAATGTTCGAGTTCGGGACCGGGGTCCAAAAATCCAAAAGTTCGGTACGAACCCGAACTTTACAGTTCGGGTTCACTCAACCCTATTTAAAACCACTTCATGGCCTGCAGATTTTACCTGATCATAGGTTTAGCGCAGTCTCTGTTGATCCTGGACTTTTCCAGATTGTCTCATTGTTGCTGACTCTTCGACTTCACTCTGTCCCGTTTATTGCTTGTTCCATGGATTTGATTACAGCTTGTTCAAGACCTTGTCACTTTCTCTGACCTTGGATTGCAAATAATTGTGGTTCCAAAGCTTTGACCCCGGCTTGCTCAAGACTTGATTACACTTTCTACATTTGGATTGATGCCATTTGTGGTTCATCACTGACCTCAGCTTTGTTATTCCTACGACTACTACTACTACTGGGCAGATGGCTGGTGCTGCTAGCTGTTAGCACTGTTACCCTTCTTCTTACTCTCGAATGATGAGACATGGATCTTGTGTTTTCTATTCATCCGTTTACTAGACCATTTTTTTATGAGGCCTATATAAAAGTAAAGTCACAGGTTTGGTACACAGGTTATTAATTAGCAATTTTTCTTCCTGTCATTTACAGACAGAGGAGCAATTAAACATCTGTACTCTTCTACAAACACAATGCACAGGGGTATTGACAATTTACAATGGTAATAATGCAGTTATTGCAGTAAAATGCATTTGCTGTAATTGTATCTTTAAGTAATACAACACATTAACTAAAACAATTATACTAATGCAGATATTTCAATAATATTTGCTGTAACTGCACATTATCTTGAAACAATACAACACATTCACTAACATAGGTATACTAATGCATTTATTTCAGTAAAATGTGTTTGCCCTAACTGCTTGGTATCTTGAAGTAATACAATGTGTTTGCTAACACAAGTATAATAATGCAATTATTGCACTAAAATGCATTTGCTCTAACTGCACGGTATCTTGAAGTAATGCAATGTGTTAACTAAAACAAGTATACTAATGCAGTAACTGCAATAAAATGCTATTACAAAAAACAAAATGGCTGCACACCGTTATATATAC
Organism: Bufo bufo; assembly: GCF_905171765.1. NCBI lineage: Eukaryota > Metazoa > Chordata > Amphibia > Anura > Bufonidae > Bufo > Bufo bufo. The sequence goes on from NC_053393.1 coordinate 522,747,942, forward strand.
AAACAATAGAGCTAAGAAATGGGGGTCATTCTAGATAAAAGTGGTACAATACCGACTATAAATGAATAATGGAAGCTCTTAGCGCACATACGTGTCGGGCCCATCTACCAGGCGTCAAGGTGGCTTCCGCAGATGGGTCCCTATCACTAAATGTACTGCCTCACTTTGGACTTACTTAAGCCCACAATATTCATTTTGTTTTTTTGTAATTATGTTCGCTTCATGGATATGCACCTGTGATTCTGAAGGTTCTAGTCTAGATTTTCTTGCAATATATTGAGGGTAGCACCTCTTTTAGACTGAACACGCCCATCTACCTGGGATTTCTGAGCAGAGTACGTTTGTAGCTGGTTCCTACACTGCCCAGAATATTGTGGGCTTAAGTAAGTCCAAAGTGAGGCAGTATATTTAGTGATAGGGACCCATCTGCGGAAGCCACCTTGACGCCTGGTAGATGGGCCTGACACGTATGTGCGCTAAGAGCTTCCATTATTCATTTATAGTCTGTATTGTACCACTTATATAGAATGACCCCCATTTCTTAGCTCTATTGTTTGTATATATAACGGTGTGCAGCCATTTTGTTTTTTGTAATTATGTTCGCTTCATGGATATGCACCTGTGATTCTGAAGGTTCTAGTCTAAATTTTCTTGCAATAAAATGCTTTCACCAACACTGGTATATTAATGCAGTTATTGCAGTAAAATGTGTTCACTAACACATGTATACTAATGCAGCTATTGCAATAAAATGCCTTTGCTGTAACAAAATGAGTATACTAATGCAGTAATTGAAGGAAAATGTATTCACTAACATGGGTCTACTAATTCAGTTATTGTATTAAAATGTGCTTACTGTAACTGCACGGTACTGTTTCTTGAAGTAATACAACATATTACTGAAATGCTCTGAAATACCCAATTATAAATGGTGGAGAAATTTGAAAACTGATTTTTAGAAAAAAAGGGGTGGGGGTGCAATTACTCAGCATTTGCAGCAAAATGTATGCTATTGATGCTGGAGGTGCTGGCCTATGACCTGTAGAAACTTAAGGTGTTCAATTTATAGAAAAATAGTTTTTTTGTGGAATTTTTTAATGCAGAACCTACCAGCAGCTGGATGAAACACAAACACACAATTCTGAGTGACCTGTCCCTTAGTGATGAGCGGCAGGGGCAATATTCGAATTCGCGATATTTCACGAATATTTGGGCGAATATTCGCTATATAGTCGAGAATTTGCGAATTCATGATCTCCAGGCATTATTTTCTTGATTGCGAAAATTCGCATATTCTGAATATATTTTGCGATATTCTAAATATTTGCGAATTCTCGAAGTGCCGATATTCACGATTAAAATTCGCAATTTGAATATTTGTGATCAACACTACTGTCCCTTACTCTCTATGTTTCCCTGATAGAACTCTAAGTCTATCTTATTATGTCCATATACTCTCCCTATTCTCTCCCCTCTACTCTCCAAATCACACCTAGAGTGCTAGCTTTTGTCTGCAATTGCTTTTTGGCAGACACAGTCAAAACACCTGCCTTCAGACCACAAGCTGTCCACAGAATGGCGTTTTGCTCATTCTGATTGGCTGATCATGCTGTCTGTCAGCCTCTGAGCCAATTGGGGCAAGCCCCTCCCACTCCCAGTGGCATGTGATCATCTTCATCCTCCCTCCTATTTTCCTACCTAATTTTTACAGTAAAATGGCACTGGTGCCATTTTTGCGTGATTCGTCCAAAACAAAAAGCCAAAACTTGAGATTCATTTGGCCGATTAATTTTTGTGAAATTTGTAACACATCAGATTTATTTTGAATTGATTTTTTTATATCTAGTTCAGACACAAATCAAATTGCCCAACTAATTTGGCCAAACAAATCCAAACTGAAATTCAAGAAATTGGCCCAACACTACTTATTATAGCTAAATTCTTCTCAAATGGATAAGAATTTAACCACTTGCCATCCGGGCCATTTGCCCCCTTCCTGACCAGGCCAAATTTTGCAAAACTGACATATCTCACTTTATGTGGTAATAACTTTGGAACGCCTTTATTTATCCAAGTCATTCAGAGATTGTTTTCTCGTGACACATTGTACTTCATGATAGTCATAAATTTGAGTCAAAATATTTCACCTTTATTTATGAAAAAATCCCAAATTTACCCAAAAACTTGAAAAAAAATTCGCAATTTTCTAAATTTCAATTTCTCTGCTTTTAAAACAGAAAGTGATACCTCATAAAATATTTATTATTTAACATTCCCCATATGTCTACTTTATGTTGGCATCATTTTGGAAATGTCATTTAATTTTTTTAGGATGTTAGAAGGCTTAGAAGTTTAGAAGCAATTCTTCAAATTTTTAAGAAAATTGCCAAAACCCACTTTTTAAGGACCAGTTCAGGTATGAAGTCACTTTGTGGGGCCTACATAGTGGATACCCCCATAAATGACCCCATTGTAGAAAATACACCCCTCAAGGTATTCAAAACCGATTTTACATACTTTGTTAACCCTTTAGGCGTTCCACAAGAATTAAAGGAAAATGGAGATCAAATTTTTAAATTTCACTTTTTTAGCAGATTTTCCATTTTAATCAATTTTTTTCTTTAACACATCGATGGTTAACAGCCAAACAAAACTCAATATTTATTACCCAGATTCTGCGGTTTACAGAAACACCCCACATGTGGTCATAAACTGCTGTACGGGCACACGGCAGGGCGCAGAAGAAAAGGAACTCCACATGGTTTTTAGATACCATGTCCCATTTGAAGCCCCCTGATGCACCCTTACAGTAGAAACTCCCAAGAAGTGACCCCATTTTGGAAACTAGGGGATAAGGTGCCAGTTTTATTAGTACTATTTTTGGGTACATATGATTTTTTGATCATTCATTATAACACTTTATGGGGCAAGGTGACCAAAAAATTGGTTGTTTTAGCACAGTTTCTATTTATTTATTTTTACAGCGTTCACCTGAGGGGTTCTGTCAAGTGACATTTTTATAGAGCAGATTGTTACGGACGTGGCGATACCCAATATGTATACTTTTTCTCATTTATTAAAGTTTTACACAATAATAGCATTTTTGAAACAAAAAAATTATGTTTTAATGTGTCCATGTTCTGAGAGCTATAGTTTTTTTATTTTTTGAGAGATTTTCTTATGTAGGGGCTCATTTTTTGTGGGATGAGGGGACGGTTTCATTGGTACTATTTTGTGGGACATACGCATTTTTGATCACTTGGTGTTGCACCTTTTGTGATGCAAGGTGACAAAAATTGCTTGTTTTGACACAGTTTTTTTTTTTTTTTTTTTTTTACGGTGTTCACCCGAGGGGTTAGGTCATGTGATATTTTTATAGAGCTGGTTTTTATGGACGCGGCAATACCTAATATGTATACTTTTTTTTATTTGTTTCACTTTAACACAATAATAGCATTTTTGAAACCAAAAAAATGATGTTTTAGTGTCTCCATGTTCTAAGAGCTATAGTTTTTTTTATTTTTTAAGAGATTTTCTTATGTAGGGGCTCATTTTTTGCGGGATGAGGTGACGGTTTTATTGGTACTATTTTGTGGGACATACGCGTTTTTGATCACTTGGTGTTGCACCTTTTGTGATGCAAGGTGACAAAAATTGCTTGTTTTGACAGTTTTTTTTTTTTTTTTACGGTGTTCACCCGAGGGGTTAGGTCATGTGATACTTTTATAGAGCTGGTTTTTACGGACGCGGCGATACCTAATATGTCTATTTTATTTAATTTTTTCTATTTTTAATTTTTTTTAATTTTTTTTTTTTATTCCTTACTATTTTTTCAACCCTTTATTATTTTTTATTTTTTTACACTTTTCGTCCCCCATAAGGTCATACAAGACCTCTGGGGGACATTTGCTTCACTTTTTCTTTTTTTTTCACAGTTGATTTCTCCTGTAACTCGGGCTGACATAGTAGCCCCAGTTACAGTGGAAATGCACCCCTATAGAGGCTGTACAGCAGCAATCTAGCGCTGTACAGCCTCACAGCAGGGCTGATCGAGGTCTCTGAGAGACCTCACACAGCTCCTGCACACTCCGCCGGGCCGGAACAGGAAGCGCACTCGGTGTCTGCAGCGATCGTGAAGGCAGGGACACCTGGGCACTGTCCCTGCCTCCTCTCTGGGTTGCCCTGCTGTCACTGACAGCGGGCAACCCGATCTGCAGCTGCACGATTAGCGTGCAGCTGCTATTTCTGACAGGACGTTCTAAAACGTGCTGTCAGAAATAGACGTCCACCCATAGGACGTTTATATCCTATGGGCGGACGGGAAGTGGTTAACTATAATGAGTGTTTATGAGTTTTCGGGAACTACAGATCAAGCTTTCAGAGCAGCTATCTGACGATTCACTGAAAAGGTGGAGAAAATAGTCTGAGGTTGCAGTGAAATTGAAAGTTGTAAAGAAAAAACTGTTGAAAATATTTCATAAAGACCAACTAAAAATATGATTTTAGCCCAAAAGAATGTTATGAAATTCGTTCACGCTTCATTTAGTGGTAAAATCAGAATTGCATTATGGATTCCGTTACCACGGACCATAACACAATTCTATGACGGAATGCATAACGGAATGCCTTTAGAGTTATTTCGTTATTCATTCCGTCATAATAGAAGTCTATGGACTGTAAAACAGATCCGTCCCGATTCCGTTATGAAGGGGAGTCCTTTCCTGCATAACGGAAACGGGGTGGATCCGTTATGCAGGCCATAGACTTCTGTTATGACTAAATGAATAACGGAAGGCCTCTAAAGGCATTTCGTTATGCATTCCGTCATAGAATTGCCTTATGGTCCGTGGTAACTGAATCCATAATGCTGTTCTGCTTTTACCACCAAACGAAGTGTGAACGAATTTCATAACATGAAATTCGCTCATCTCTAAAAGCAAAAATAAAAAATCACCCAACGTTGTCCATAACCTTTAAAGGGCACCATAAACTAGTGACAGATCTCCTTAGCAAAATGCTGGGTCACTTTCTTTAATTGCTAAAGTCTTGTGCTAAACAGCTCCAGCACATGCCAATGGGTCCCCATATTCATGAGCTCCTGGCTCTTCCCACCCACCTGCTGCTAATTCGTCATTGAAAGAGACCGCTGGATTTATATGCAGCGATCTCCACAGTATGGGAAGGAGCGATCGCTAATGCATTAGCTTGTTCCCAACCTGAATCATTGTTTGCCAGCTGCATAGTGTGTTTAGACGGCATGATCTGCTGCTAGCAAACGATGATTTAGGTGACCTCACAAACAATCATATTACCCAATGAACAAGCATTTTGCTCATTCATTGGGTAATCAGTAGCACTTTTACACCGGCAAATCATCGCTAACAATCGCTTCTATGAATGTTTGGTAGCGTTTATCTGGCTGGTGCTCGGCCATTGTAACGCGGCCTTAACAGATACATAGGAGGCTCCTATAATCTTCAAAAGCTGTGTAGAAGAAGCTCTGTTATCAGGCTCAATATCTCAGATAGCTCTACCACGCCCCCACTTCCTCTCAGCCATCTTCTGAGTCTCAGTTACCTGGGATGGATCCTGCATCTGACAACATTCAGTGGACTACAACTTAGGTGGAAGTGAGACCCCTAGAGGCCATGTGTCACGACCGCTACCCCAGCAGCAGTCGTGTCGCACCAGACGGAGGGGAAGGGGGACCCTTATTTACGGATGGGAATAGTATGGCCACCCCTGACTAACCCTAAGCTGGCACCTGTCTGCCCTGATACCCTAGACGGGGTGTGAACCCGTGCGGCGAGCAGGATGCCTAAACCCTCAGTCACCCTAACAAGCCTAGAGTGGGGAAAGGCCGATGGGAGCACTAGTCACCATCACTCATGTCTAGGAGAACAGCAGGGGAAGACAGCAACAAACAAACTATATCAGAGATAGACTTATCCAGTCACGAGCAGAGAAGGCAATCCCAATCACGACAGTCCACGCCGGACAAGAGCTCCACAGCAACACCATCAAACGATCTCCTTCAAAGGTCAGAATAGAACTGGAAGTAAGGACTATATCTGGCAATGACTGCAAGTGAAAGTGAAACTAATATAGTAGCTGGGAGTGGCAGACAGGACTCACCTGAGAAGGATGCCTACAAACTCCCAGTCAGGACAAAAAGGTTCACAAGGCAAAACCCAGATGACATACCCTGAACCACGGAGCAAACTCACAAGCTATCGCGAGTAGCAAGTCGCTGCGACCTTCTCCTCCCAGACCTGTCTGGATCAGTCACAGTCGTGACAGTACCCCCCTTTCTACGAGGGACCCCTGGACCCTCAAGACCAGGCCTCTCCGGATGGGAGCTATGGAAAGCCCGAATGAGTCTGTCCGCTTTTATCTCTGATGCTGGAACCCACATTCTCTCTTCGGAACCATAACCTTTCCAGTGCACCAGGTACTGAAGAGAGCGGCGAACATATCGTGAATCAACAATCTTTTCTACCTGAAACTCGAGACTGCCATCAACAACCACCGGTGGAGGCGGTAGTGGCAATGGTTCAGGAGGTTCTACATATCTCTTAAGCAGAGATCTGTGGAAGACATTATGGATCCTTAGAGTCTGAGGTAGCTCCAGACGAAAAGCCACCGGGTTAATGATCTTAATTACCCTATAAGGACCAATAAATCTCGGACCTAATTTCCACGAGGGAACCTTCAACTTGATATTTCTGGTAGACAACCACACCAAGTCATTCACCGCAAGGTCCGGACCTTCAGAGCGCTTCCTATCAGCCGCACGTTTGTATCTACCACCAATTCTCTTCAAACTTTCTTGCACACTCTGCCACACTGAAGAAAGTGAAGACGCAAATCGTTCCTCCTCGGGAATCCCAGACGGCCCACCCTCACTAAACGTACAAAACTGAGGATGGAAACCATACGCACCAAAAAATGGTGACATCGGTGGATTCTTGACAACGATTATTAATGGCAAACTCGGCTAACGGTAAATAAGATGACCATTCCTCCTGATTTTCGGAAACAAAGCATATCAAATATGTCTCTAGGTTTTGATTGGTACGTTCAGTCTGACTGTTGGACTGTGGATGGAAAGATGAAGAAAACGACAGATGAACCCCTAAACGAGAACAAAAAGCTTTCCAAAATTTAGAAACGAATTGGGTACCACGATCCGAAACAATATCGGAAGGGACCCCGTGAAGCTTCACGATGTGGTCAATAAAAACCTGAGCCAGTGTGTTAGCATTAGGCAATGCGGCAAGAGCAATAAAGTGCACCATTTTACTGAATCTGTCAACAACTACAAGAATAACAGTCTTCCCCGCTGATACTGGTAGATCCGTAATGAAATCCATTGACAGGTGCGTCCAAGGCCTGTTGGGGATGGCCAGAGGTAAAAGACGCCCTGCCGGACGAGTATGATCTAGAACGAGCACAGGTAGCACATGCAGACACAAAATTCAACACCTCCTGGCGCCATTTAGGCCACCAGAACCGACGAGACACTAACTCAGAGGTTGCCCTACTACCTGGGTGTCCTGCCAGTGTGGAGTTATGGTGTTCTTTTAGTATCTCCAGTCGTAAATTTTCTGGCACAAACAGTTTACCCGAGGGGCAGGAGGCCGGGGAGTCCCCCTGAGCTTCCAACACCCTCCCCTCCAAACCTGAGTGTAATGCAGAGACCACCACCCCCTTTTGCAAAATGGGCTCTGGTACCTCAACATCACCCCCTCCAGGAAAACTTCGAGACAATGCATCCGCCTTAGTATTTTTTGCCCCCGGGCGATAGGTTATTACAAAATTAAACCTAGTAAAAAATAACGACCACCGAGCCTGTCTAGGGGTGAGACGTTTAGCAGACTCCAGATATAATAAGTTTTTGTGATCAGTAATCACCGTGACGGGATGAACCGCCCCCTCCAAAAAATGACGCCACTCCTCAAAAGCCAACTTAATAGCCAAAAGTTCCCTGTTGCCAATATCATAGTTCCTTTCTGCAGTAGACAATTTCTTCGAAAAGAAAGCACACGGACGCCATTCACCAAGGGACGGGCCCTGAGATAGTACCGCTCCCACCCCCACCTCTGATGCGTCAACCTCTACAATAAAAGGAAGCGAGACATCTGGCTGTACGAGAATAGGGGCCGAGGTGAATCTCTCCTTCAGAGATGCAAAGGCAGTTTTGGCTGCATGTGACCATTTGGAAAAATCGGATCCCTTTCGGGTCATGTCCGTCAGTGGTTTGACCACCAAGGAATAGTTTTTTATAAACTTTCTATAAAAATTGGCAAACCCCAGGAAGCTTTGCAATGCCTTCAGGTTCTCAGGCAGATCCCAGTCTATAATCGCCCGGACTTTCTCTGGATCCATGCGGAAACCTGAATCTGACAACACATACCCCAGAAATGGCAGTTCTTTTACGGCGAACACACATTTTTCTAACTTAGCAAACAATTTGTTGGCCCTTAATATCTGCAGCACTTGTCTCACATGGATCTTATGTGTATCCAGATCCTGGGAATAGACCAGGATGTCATCAAGATATATCACAACAAATCTCCCGATAAGGTGACTAAAAATATCGTTGACAAAATGTTGGAATACCGCAGGCGCATTAGTAAGACCAAATGGCATGACCAGATTTTCATAATGCCCTTCCGGAGTATTAAAAGCTGTCTTCCACTCATCCCCGTCTTTGATGCGAACCAGGTTATAGGCTCCTCTGAGATCCATTTTGGAGAACCATTTAGCACCAGCAACCTGATTAAAGAGGTCGGGAATGAGAGGAAGAGGATAGGGATCTCGGATAGTTATCCGGTTTAATTCCCGGAAATCCAGGCAAGGACGTAGGCCCCCATCTTTCTTTTTAACGAAAAAGAACCCTGCAGCCACAGGTGAAGAAGAGGGTCTGATGTGTCCCTTAGCCAAACTCTCCGAAATATAATCTTTCATAGCCTTTCCTCTCCGGGCCGAAAAGATTGTATAACCGGGTTTTAGGTAGTTTGGCCCCAGGTAGTAGATTAATCGGACGATGAGGTGGTAACCCCTGACAACCCTTCTCAGAGAACACATCCATAAAATCTGACAGAAAGACAGGTAAAGATGTTACAGAGAGTGTAGAGCACCTACTACTCAAGCAGTTGTCCTTCCAATGTTCACTCCACTCCACAATCTCCCCGGCCTGCCAATCCACCACTGGATTGTGAGTCATCAGCCAGGGAAGCCCCAATACCATAGGAGCCGGAAGACCGTCCAGGACATAACACGAGATATGCTCTTTATGGAGGTCCCCTACCTGCAGATGGATATTATGAATGATCTGAGTTAACTCTTTCTGAGTAAGAGGGGAGGAGTCGATGGCCAAAACAGGAATAGTTCTGCGTATCGGTTCTGGAGTAAAACCCAGAGCCTGAGCAAACCGTGAATCCACCAAGTTGACCCCCGCCCCACTGTCCAAAAAGACGGAACAGGTATCAGTCTTATTGCCCGCCTCAACGGTAGCGGACAACAAAAACTGAGACATGCGTATGGAGGAAACGAATACGCCCAGACTGTTATCCTCCGCACAATCTGGGGACCAGTTTTCCCGGCGGCTCCTTTGTTTGTGGTCTCTTGGGTTCTGAGGGACAAACCTTTACAAAATGACCCCTCCCCCCACAACGAAAACAAACCTCTGACCTACAGCTGAACTTAGGAGGATTCACCCCTCTAGTGGCGCCCCCTATTTGCAATAGTTCGACTGGATCATAACAAACCGATCCCTGCCCTATAGAGGCCTCCGTAAAATTTAATAGTCTCTCCCTGAGTCGTCTGTCGATTCTTATGGACAGAGACATAGCAGCCTCCAGAGACCCAGGGACCTCGTATACCGCCAGCGCGTCTTTTAATTTTTCAGACAACCCTTGGCAGAACTGACTCCTAAGGGCCAAGTCGTTCCATAACGTATCAGTAGCCCACCTACGGAATTCGGAACAATATAGTTCAGCAGACCGGTTCTCTTGCCGAAGTCTACGTAGCTTAGACTCAGCCAGTGAGACCCTGTCCGGGTCATCATATACGAGATCCTGCCACTTCAAGGGATAATCCCTGTAATTGTTTCGCCAAAACCGTAACCGGATCCATAGTGGAACAGAAAAATACAAAGCAAAACAGCAAGCAAAAAAAAATAAAAATAAATGTCACTTTTTTTTTTTTAAAAGGCCAGATATACTGTCACGACCGCTACCCCAGCAGCAGTCGTGTCGCACCAGACGGAGGGGAAGGGGGACCCTTATCTACGGATGGGAATAGTATGGCCACCCCTGACTAACTCTAAGCTGGCACCTGTCTGCCCTGATACCCTAGACGGGGTGTGAACCCGTGCGGCGAGCAGGATGCCTAAACCCTCAGTCACCCTAACAAGCCTAGAGTGGGGAAAGGCCGATGGGAGCACTAGTCACCATCACTCATGTCTAGGAGAACAGCAGGGGAAGACAGCAACAAACAAACTATATCAGAGATAGACTTATCCAGTCACGAGCAGAGAAGGCAATCCCAATCACGACAGTCCACGCCGGACAAGAGCTCCACAGCAACACAATCAAACGATCTCCTTCAAAGGTCAGAATAGAACTGGAAGTAAGGACTATATCTGGCAATGACTGCAAGTGAAAGTGAAACTAATATAGTAGCTGGGAGTGGCAGACAGGACTCACCTGAGAAGGATGCCTACAAACTCCTAGTCAGGACAAAAAGGTTCACAAGGCAAAACCCAGATGGCATACCCTGAACCACGGAGCAAACTCACAAGCTATCGCGAGTAGCAAGTCGCTGCGACCTTCTCCTCCCAGACCTGTCTGGATCAGTCACAGTCGTGACACCATGACTTTACAGCTATTTTTCAGGTGGATGCAAGCAGATTTTTTTTAATTGAGTAATTAAAAATTAGCTAGTTATGCAGTATATTGAAACACACTGCTAGACACTGTAATTGTGTTTCAGAAAAATGCGCTTGTGACTCAGTTCCCACAAAGCTGTATAGGGAGGAAGAAGGAGAAAGTCAAGTTTAGTGTTTGTTATCTGAGGTAGAAGCAATAACTCCCTCCAACCTGGAGAAACAAGAGAGGAAGATTGATTGCTATAAAGGAAAACCCCTTATGCAACCTTTGGGAACTAACCTGAGTCTTTATAGAAGCTGCCTTGCTGTAAATGAGTTTTGTGCACATTGATCACCTTTGGATCAGCTTGAGTAAAGTAATTTGAATTTGTTAAGAAAACTGGTCTCCTTATTGTGCAAACTCATCACCTACTTGCACCCAAGGGTGCTGGTGTTACGAAGATATGAGAGACCCTCCCTTTGCTGCACCGTAAAACCCAAACCATCAAGGGCACCTCGATCAACATCTGGCAGGAGAACCCCTGTAACTCTGAGAGTGTCCCGAAGGAATTCAGTGCTATCCTTCCACTTACTGCACGCCAGCCCAGGGAGCCACTAACCGTGAGTAGAGACTATTCCTTCGGTCCACGTACACAATATTAGCCCCACTCACATGCCCCTGTTGCCCGTTCCCTGCAGTTACACTATTCTCTATTAAATAAAATTAAATTGTGTGAAAGAACAGTGACTCTTTAAGCAGAGATTCAATTTTTCTGGCTCTGATTTCTTACATATCTCAAGATTCGACATGTCCTTCCTGGAATCCTACCTCAATCTCAGCTCTTCCTAAAATCATCTTATCTGTTCCACTGATTGTCTTTTTCTGCTAATAAAGAATATCTTTTTTTTTTTTAAAACCTTTTGGATGTCATATTTTCAAAATAAATCACCTTACATGATATTATCAGAAAGTTATTTAGATTTCTTGTTCTCCGTCGAAGAATGGAGAGGAACCCTATCTTAGGTTAGGAAAGCTTTAATGGAAAGTCGCTAGAAATGTTTTTTTCTCTGTTGCTATATTACCACTGCTAGAATTACTCGAAGCACTGCTGGCATGGCTGTGGACACAAGGCACTTTTTTCACATGTGGTGGAGTTGCCCTTCATTTTTTTGCCTTTGGGTTAACACTAACATTTCTCATTACATGGTCTCCTCTTATCCAGCCTTGAAACTCTGTTTCCTACGTATTGCTCATATTCCAGCTCTTCACAGAATTGTATTATGTCATATACTGGCAATTCCCTCTACTGTTACCAAGCCATGGAAATCTCTAGCTGTTTCCTCTTCTTCGGCGCTCTCAAATCTAATCTCTTATATATACTCCCCGGAATCATTATATGCCATTAAAACACACAATATTCAGTATATTAAAAAAAGTTTGGCTCCCATGGAAGAAATTAATCTCGAGCTTCTATTAGTAATTCTCTAAACAGATGATGACAGCTGTTCCTTTCTATTTTGTAGTGTGGATGACCTTTGAACTGCTTTCCGCTACATTCATAAGATAATCCATTTCTGTTAATGCCCTCAGTTCACACTACTAATGGTGGATATAAATGTTAAATCTCTTTCTTGAGGCGTGGCTATGTTCAAAATCATGCTTGTCCTATCATTATGCTTGTCCTATGGTATATTGCATATCGTCTTCTGTTCAATCTTCTGGCCATTCTTCTTGTTATGTTCATATTAATTATGCAATGTACTGTATATCAGATTCGGATCCATGTGCAGAAATCATGTGTGTGATTTACAGGGGTTATCCCATGATTAATGTAAAAAAATGAAAATAAGTACATATAGTACATAACAGTTAGAACCCCTGTACCTCACATGGATCCATAGATCTCCCCATTTATTGCTCCAATTGCAGCTCAGGGGGCGTGTCCTTTCTGTTGCAGCTCTCTCCCTATCTCAGGTGATTGTGTCCTTTCTCGGGAGGTAAATCAGCTCTGCTGTAGCTCTCTCTCTATCACAACTAAGGGGGGCACATCCTTTCTGTTGCAGCTCTCTCCCTGTAACTGTCACAGCTTCTAACAAACAGTAGATATGGCTGGTTTTAGTTCAAGGATGGAACAGAGCATGTGCGACCACCTGAGTGAGGTGGGCAGATAAATAAGGAAAATAACAAACAGCAGGTGATGCCACAATCATGTAAGTATTCAGATCCAGAAGCTGGTCTGAAAAATGTAGAATATTTTTCATTGGACAATCATTTTAACCTAATATTATGTGATGGTATAAGGATCGTCATTACGTCAGATCAAATACTTTGACCTGTGCTCCCTTTTCTTTACTTTTATACTATGTATATCTTGTTACACAATTTAATAAAGATATTGTCACGGATGTAGTAGGGGAGAACACCAAATGGCAACAAGAAGGAAGGGAAAAGACACTAGGCCTCACCGCTAGGGAAGGAAAAGGGTCACCACCTATAAAACCCTGCTCCTGGACCTAACTCCTATCCGTATGGGCACCTCTCGATGGTAGAGATGCCCATACACAGGAACCTAGAAAACCCTGGTGGACCTCGGATGCCCTAATGGTAATGACAGGGCAGAGACAACCAGCTCCTTCCCTGGTGAAGGAACCAGCATCTCGCTGTGGCCTAGTAAACAACAAAGGTGGGGGGGAATGCAAAATACAACTAGCGGAACACTTAACTTCTGATGCTGATGGATGATGGATAAACAGGACTTCAACTAGAACCACACTCCAGCTCTTCCAAAAACCAAATGCAGCTATCCCAAGCAAGGAGTGATGGGAAAAGTCAGACTAAATAGGGGGAGGTAAAGGTCACATGATCCACACCTGAACAGGAGGTGTGGACATACCAGCAGCACACAGACAAAGTGAAACCAAAAGAGGCTGTCAGATCACTAATGCGTAGATAATCTTTCAGACCTTCTGAGATCTGTCACAGATGTGACAGATATAGGGGCACATTTATTAAGAATGGTATTTTAGATGGAGTATATCTGGTCATAAATGACCCCCATAATCTGGAAATTTAGGGTCAATCTGTTTTAAATGAGACAATTTAGGGGAATACTAATTATAATGTACAAATATCTTTATAATGATAATTTTTTACGCCTACGCCTGTCAAGGGGACATCCTCTAGGTATAGGGGAGAAAAGTTTCACCATCATTACACGGGGCTTCTTTACTGTAAGAGCAGTCAGACTGTTCAACTCTCTGCCAGAGGATATTGTGATGGTCAATTCACTAAAGACGAGGGGCAGAATGCCTTTATTGAAAAATATAATATTACAAGTTATGGTTACAAGGTTTCAGTGTTGAGCGAAGCAAAGCATTCGAAGCAGAAAATGTTCAGAAGTTTAGGAAAACTTCGATTTAAATCAAATCCAATTTTCGTCTCACTTCATGTTAACGAATCAAGTTTTCCTAAAATGGCGGCTGCATCGGTGTTACAAAGTAAAACTAAGTGTAGAGGAGACAAGCCTGGGAACGCAAGATCACCAATAATGCCGTGCAGCCACCCAATCCACAGATAGCCATCCTGTGATGTCACAGCCCTATAAAACCCTCACCCCGCGCAGTCTCCATCATTGTCCTGTGAGCTAAACGTAGGGAGAGACGTGGCAAGTGCTCATGCACTAGGGACAGTGTTGCTGAAAACTATTAATAGAAGAATTCAGTACCAATAGGATGAAAGCCTTTATTATTCCGGTGCCAGCGTGCCAAACAATACCATCCAGTCTGCACCCCTTAGTGACGCCAAGTCTTAACGATGACCATCCTCATCTTTTGCTGGCTTTGCTTCCTAGAAAAGTCCGCAAGATGCAAAGATAGGAAGAGCTGGATGTTCCTGATGACATATTCTCATCGATATTAGATGATGTGGAAAAGGACAAAAAGCAGATGGCAGAAGTAGGGCTCCCACCTGTAGGGCAGGAGAGCGCTGGGGTTGGAGAAGTGGGTATGTAGCGACCAGGACTACAGGGGAAATGTGTGAGTGTGGCATCCTGATGGGTGTAGTAGTTAAAAAATAAAAATAAAATTTAGAAAAGGAGTTGAGCAAAAAGGTTAAAGGAAGGTTGAGGGGGGAAGGGGGGGGACTGGGTGTGAGGCACAAAAGGATACAACAGAGAAGATGGATGAGCAAAGGTGATGGTTGAAGAAAATATTAATACAGTTGCAAGAAAAAATATGTGAACCCTTTGGAATTATATGGATTTCTACGCAAATTGGTCATAAAATGTGATCTGATCTTCATCTAATTCACAACAATAGACAATCACAGTCTGCTTAAACTAATAACACACAAAGAATTAAATGTTACCATGTTTTTATTGAACAAACCATGTAAACATTCACAGTGCAGGTGGAAAAAGTATGTGAACCCCAAACCATGATGCTCCCACCACCATACTTCACAGTTGGGATGAGGTTTTGATGTTGGTGTGCTGTGCCTCTTTTTCTCCACACATAGTGTTGTGTGTTTCTTCCAAACAACTCAACTTTGGTTTCATCTGTCCACACAATATTTTGCCAGTACTGCTGTGGAATATCCAGGTGCTCTTGTGCAAACTGTAAATGTGCAGCAAATTTTTGGACAGCAGTGGCTTCCTCTGTGGTATCCTCACATGAAATCCATTCTTGTTTAGTGTTTTACGTATCGTAGATTCGCTAGCAGGGATGTTAGCATATGCCAGAGACTTTTGTAAGTCTTTTGCTGACACTCTAGGATTCTTCTTCACCTCATTGAGCAGTCTGTGTTGTGCTCTTGCAGTCATCTTTACAGGATGGCGACTCCTAGGGAGAGTAGCAGCAGTGCTGAACTTTCTCCATTTATAGACAATTTGTCTTACCGGGACTGATGAACAGCAAGGCTTTTGGAGATACTTTTATAACCCTTTCCAGCTTTATGCAAGTCAACAATTCTTAATCGTAGGTCTTCTGAGAGCTCTTTTGTGCAAGGCATCATTCACATCAGGCAATGCTTCTTGTGAAAAGCAAACCCAGAACTGGTGTGTGTTTTTTATAGGGCAGGGCAGCTGTAACCAACACCTCCAATCTAATCTCATTGATTTGACTCTAGTCGGCTGACACCTAACTCCAATTAGCTCTTGGAGATATCATTAGTCTAGGGGTTCACATACTTTTTCCACCTGCACTGTGAATGTTTCCATGGTGTGTTCAATAAAAACATGGTAACATTTAATTATTTGTGTGTTATTAGTTTAAGCAGACTGTGATTGTCTATTGTTGTGACTTAGATGAAGATCAGATCACATTTTATGACCAAATTGTGCAGAAATCAATATCATTCCAAAGGGTTCACATACTTTTTCTTGCAACTGTAGGTATGGGAGGATTCAGCTCCCCAAACCAAAAAGTCAGTACAAAACAGTGAACTGCTAAAAAGGATGTGGGACGAGAAAGAAACAGTTTACAGTGCTACTCCAGTGACTTCCTGGGAGCACCGTTGGGGTCCCCCCATGGTTCTCCCAGGAAGTCACGGGTGTAGTAGTTGGTATTCATGGTTTAGCAGAGCTCCCTGGACCGGTGTGTAGTGATGGGGAGGAAGGCACCGGATTCCTTTGGGCCACACTCTGGTGTTGAGGGATCTCTTGCCAGATGTTGGTTGAAGTGCCCTTGGCGGTATAGGGTTTTAGGTGCAGGGAACGCAGGGTCCCTGATGTCATGACTCCAGCACCCTTGGGTGCAAGTGAGGTGTTAAAATAAAGAGGAGTCCGTCTGAATAAATAACTGGAACATTTACTGAGAATCACTTGCCTTGAGGTACAGTAGATGTACAGATTATTGCAATGCAGAGCGGTAGTTGTAATCCATTCAAAGGACATCACAAGTTAGTTGTATCTGTAATCCTAATAACAGGCTCTTTGTGATAGAATCGACTCTGGTCACACTATTGCGACTTCTGGCTGACTTCCAGGTGTGGAGTATACACCAATAAACTTCTCTGTCTCACATGGCCGTTACATATATATCGACCTTCCTGGCCTACTCACAATTTCCAATGATGCATCCACATTGTCCATAGAGGAATGTGGCTCCAAATACAGCTTGTACTTCACTGCAGAGTATGAACAGGCACCGTAGGCTAACGCCTGTTTCACATTGGGTGCTAATAGAGTCTATAAGGCTCTCACCTAACACTCTCACCTCCACTAGTCTCTCCTTATACTCCTCAACACACTGGGTTTTTGTTATTCCTCTCTTGAGGCCTACCCTTGGTCTGCGCACAACTCAGAGGGGTAGCTGCTTGTCAGTTCACGTCTTCTGGGTTCAGCAGGTCCAGCCCTAGCTTCGATTTTGTCTGACTGCAGTCTGCCTGAGGTATCTGACTTTTGTGTCTGACTCTGGAGTTAGCTTTCCTAGGCTGTAGACTAAACATACACTGAACAAAGGGGTAACAATGTTTAGCTTTGAAAGAGAGTCTACCATCATTTTATAGACAATCATCTTGCCATCATGGCACTGTTTAGGGGAGGGGGGATCTGTGGATGGCACTGTTTAGGGGGGATCTGTGGATGGCACTGTTTAGGGGGGATCTGTGGATGGCACTGTTTAGGGGGGAGATCTGTGGATGGCACTGTTTAGGAGGGGGATCTATGGATGGCTCCCTGTATTTAATGCAGAGTGTGTGTGTATATAATGCACACACTCTGCATTAAATACAGGGAGTCAGAGTTAGACTCCCATCAATCTGAGTCACCCTCTTGCAGATGTGTGTATATAATGTAGAGTGTGTGCATTATATACACATACACTCTGCATTATAGCTGCATTTCCCACCCTAGTCTTATACTCAAGTCAATAATTTTTCCCATTTTTTGGGGGTAAAATTAGGGGCCTCGGCTTATACTCGGGTCGGCTTATACTCGAGTATATACGGTACTTTTATATATACTTTCTTTTATTTGGATCTTGATTATTATTTCATTTTATCGTTATCATTTTTTACTTTTATTAAACTTGTCTGCAGATGTGGATGTAATGTGGATGACGCACTTATGGGGGATATCTGTGGATGACGCACTTATGGGGGATATCTGTGGATGACGCACTTATGGGGGATATCTGTGGATGACGCACTTATGGGGGATATCTGTGGATGACGCACTTATGGGGGATATCTGTGGATGACGCACTTATGGGGGATATCTGTGGATGACGCACTTATGGGGGATATCTGTGGATGACGCACTTATGGGGGATATCTGTGGATGACGCACTTATGGGGGATATCTGTGGATGACACATATATAGCATAAGATGCTATATAAGTGCCCTCCACAGATATCCCCCATAAGTGCCCTCCACAGATATCCCCCATAAGTGCCCTCCACAGATATCCCCCATAAGTGACCTCCACAGATATCCCCCATAAGTGCCCTCCAGTAAGTAAAGTTATGTATTAGTGGGGGGAAGGGAGGAGGCAGGGACACTTGCGGCGGGGCCAATGCAGTGCCCGGCACTGTGCACACACCGGGGGCAGCTCCTACCTTTCTACTGCAGGACATTTCGCTCCTCCTGGACCTGAGCTACCCGCCCTTCTGCTGCTGTGCGCAGCGTGACATCTCACCCTCCGTCATGCGCCTCCTGCCTGCTTCATTCATAAAGTGGAAGAAGCAGACAGACGGGGCAGGAGGCGCATGACGGACATTTTGCAAGCTTGAGCGGCGGGATATGGCTGCGCGGCCGCCCACCTGCCAGCCCGCACCAAAGAGCCGCATTCAAGGATAAAAAGAGCCGCTTGTGGCTCGCGAGCCGCACTTTGCCGACCACTGGTATAGTGTAATGCAATATACAGGTGAAAGTCGAAAAATTAGAATATCGTGGAAAAGTCCATTTATTTCAGCAATGCAAATTAAAAGGAATTGCATTAATGCTGCTTAAAATTAGAATTTTGTGAAAAGGTTCAATATTCTAGGCTCAAAGTGTCAGACTCTAGTCAGCTAATTAATCCATACCCCCTGAGCAAAGGGTACCTCAAAATTGAGACTTTGGGGTTTCATAAGGTGTAAGCCATAATCATCCAAATTATAACAAATAAAGGCTTGAAATATCTCAATTTGCATGTAACGAGTCTATCTCATATGTTAGTTTCACCTTTTAAGTTGCATTACTGAAATAAATGAACTTTGCACAATATAAAAATTTTTCGAGTTTCACCTGTAATATGAATTAATATGCTGTATGATATTATAGTATAATGTGATTCAATATAATATAATGCAATATAAGTTGGTATAGTATAAAGTAATATAATAGTATAATATTATATGGTATGATATAATATGATACAATATGTATTAATGTAATACAATATCATTTTGTATAATAATATCATATAATATGGTTTAAAGGGGTTGTCCAGGCTTTTAATATTGACGACCTATTCTCAGAACGCACATGCCATCTCTCTTTTTTCTTCTGTCAATGGAACAGGAAGAGAGACTAGAGACGTCACGTGCGCACTGTGTGCGCTGTCTCCTCAAGCAGCTGATTATCAGGGGTGCTGGGTGTCGGATTTTGATGACCTATCCTGAGGATAGGTCATCAACAGTAAGAGTCCGGACATCCCCTTACAATAAAATATAGTATGATATGATACAATATACTACAGTATGGCATAATATAATGCAATATAATATGGAATAATATTATAGTATAATAATATACAGTGTAATATAGTATAAATTGGCATAGTATAAAATAATACAACATAGTGTAATATAATACTAAATAATGTAGTATGGTATATTATAATAGAATATAATATAGTACAATATAAATTGGTATAGCATATTATAATACAATATAATACTTTATGGTATAACATTATACAATATAATATGGAATAATATAATATTATAGCGTAGTAAAATACAGTAAAATATACTTAAATGTTGACATTTTTACGTCTTAAGTTCCAGCTGAATGCAAATGATGTGTAGTGTAGACTAAACACTTAACACCTTCTCATAATCAAAAATATTCAGATCTATATTTCATAGCATCTCTCCAGACTTCTAGCTGGGAAACAAACATAATGCTATTTTTTGGCTCCCCAAACCGTTTGTTGTTGCTGGGGATGTAGCCATAGAAACTCTGTATAAAATCTGCTTTCTATCAGATTTATTTTACACTGTGTTTTCGTTTCCTGCTGTTGGACAGAGATAAGATGAGCAGCTGGATTCTTCCTTGAAGGACTGAAACGCGTTGTCAGCACAAGACCAAAATACAGTAGAAAGAAAATCTTCCTTTCCCTTTAACTTCATCTTCCTGGCAGGGTGACAAATCTAAGCGCTTCCAAACAGAACGCAGACAGCACGATTTCACACCATGGAATATCAGAGCTCAAAAAGAAAAAGATACAAGCAAAGTTTTATTAGGGTGCTAATTTTACACTGAACAAAATGGAGCCTGGGGCCGTGAAAGAAATATACTATGTCGGAGGAAAAGAGCCGAAAACAAACTTTAATGACCTAAGGAACAAACAGCGATAAATCGTGTACATGATAGGAGGAGACATGATACCGTATTTCCCGAAAAGAGCAAATATCTCATGTTTACAGCACATTCTGCAACTGGAATAGATCCTCAGTGAATAAAAAGGCAACAAGTAGCAAGTTTAAAAAAAATTGTTTCGGCCGCTTCGCCAAACTTCGCCAAGAAATTTGATTTGTTACGAATTACTTCATCACAAATTGCTTTCCATGGTATGGAGTGGGCGTAATGACAGGGAACGGCAATTGCGCCGCCCTCCATCATTTAACCCCTCAGACGCAGTGTTCAATGCTAATCGCTAGAGATGAGCGAATCGAAGTGGAATTTGATCAGAATTTCAGGAAAAATTTGATTTGCACTGAATCAGAATTTCCTGACGCTTCGTGGTAACAAATCACACGTGTTAGGACATGGAGCAAAGAACTCTGGGAAGGCGGGATCACCCATAATGCCATGCATGCAGCCAATCAGCAGTCAGCCAATCCCTGTGATGTCACAGCCCTATAAATAGCCTCAGCCATCTTGGATTCAGCCATTTCCCAGTGAACTTAGTGCAGGGAGAGACATCAGCAGGCGCTAGGGACAGTGCTGAAAAAAACGATTTACAAGGTCAGGGAAAGATTATTCAAGGTGTAGGGAAAGGATAGGGAGGCATCATCTATTCTACACTATAAAAGGAGAACAGGGTGCAATAGGAGAGTGTACAGCCTAGGTAATAGGAGAGATTCTATTACACCTTGCTGCACTAATTGGGGATCCTGCTGCTTTTAGGTTGTTAGCACCATATGATACATCAGTAACTCCAGCAAAACTTGCTTGTTATTGGGGTGCAAGTGCTGTGTGATACACAGGGTGTATTAATAGGAAAGACACATACGTCCTATTAGCTGTTCTGCGTTGATTTTACATTGTTTTACCTTTTTTGGGGGGTTATTATTAGGAAAAAAAAGGGAAAAATATATGTCATAAGTGCAGTTCAGCGGTGAAGTTACATTGTACTACAGCCAGTTACGTGGTGTATAAAAGGAAATATACGTACGTCACATTAGCCGTTCTGCTGTGAATTGTGATTCTTATATTTCTTTTTTTGGGGTGTAGTTACAGGAAAAAGAATACGTCTTAATTGACCTTCTGCGGTGAATTGTGGTTGTTTGTTTTTTTTCTGGGGGGGAGTTCATTAATCAGAAAAAAAAATATATATATATATATTTACACTGAACAAAAATATAAATGCAACACTTTCGGTTTTCCTCCCATTTTGCATGAGCTGAACTCAAAGATCTGAAACATTTTTTACATACACAAAAGACCCATTACTATCAAATATTGTTCACAAATCTGTCTAAATCTGTGTTAGTGAGCACTTCTCCTTTGCCGAGTTAATCCATCCCACCTCACAGGTGTGGCATATCAAGGTGCTGATTAGACAGCGTGAATATTGCACAGGTGTGCCTTAGACTGCCCACAATAAAAATCCACTCTGAAATGTGCAGGTTTATCACACAGCACAATGCCACAGATGTCGCAACGTTTGAGGGAGCGTGCAATTGGCATGCTGACTGCAGGAATGTCTACCAGAGTTGTTTCCCGTGCAATGAATGTTCATTTCTCTACCATAATCCGTTTCCAAAGGCGTTTCAGAGAATTTGGCAGTACATTCAACCTGCAGTCAGCATGCCAATTGCACGCTCCCTCAAACGTTGCGACATCTGTGGCATTGTGCTGTGTGATCAAACTGCACATTTCAGAGTGGTCTTTTATTGCTGGCAGTCTAAGGCACACCTGTGCAATATTCATGCTGTGTAATCAGCACCTTGATATACCACACCTATGAGGTGGGATGGATTATCTCGGCAAAGGAGAAGTGATCACTAACATAGATTTAGGCCTCATGCACATGACAGTATTTTTTCAACGGGGGTTCCGTTGTTCCGTGATCCATTTCCGTTTTTGTTTCCGTGTGTCTTCCGTGATTATTGGAGGATCACCAGACATGTCGTTTTGGTGTCCGCCTGGCCGTGCGGAGCCAAACGGATCAGTCCTGACTTACAATGCAAGTCAATGGGGACGGATCCGTTTGACGTTGACACAATATGGTGCAATTGCAAACGGATCTGTCCCCCATTGACTTTCTATGTAAATCTTGAGTCCCTATTAATATACCATCTGAGTTTTCTCCAATCCGATGGTATATTTTAACTTGAAGCATCCCCATCACCATGGGAACGCCTCTATGTTACAATATACCATCGGATTTGAGTTAGATCGTCAAAACTCAGATCCGACAGTATATTCTAACACAGAGGCGTTCCCATAGTGATGGGGACGCTTCAAGTTAGAATATACTAAGAACTGTGTACATGACTGCCCCCTGCTGCCTGTCAGCACCCGATCTCTTACAGGGGGCTGTGATCAGCACAATTAACCCCTCAGGTGCCGCACCTGAGGGGTTAATTGTGTGTATCATAGCCCCCTGTAAGAGATCAGGTGCTGCCAGGCAGCAGGGGGCAGACCCCCCTCCCTCCCCAGTTTTAAATTCATTGGTGGCCAGTGCGGCCCCCCTCCCTCCCCAGTATTAGATTCATTGGTGGCCAGTGAGGCCCCCCTCCCTCCCCAGTATTAAATTCATTGGTGGCCAGTGAGGCCCCCCTCCCTCCCCTGTATTAAATTCATTTGTGGCCAGTGCAGCCCCCCTCCCTCCCCAGTATTAAATTCATGGGTGGCCAGTGCAGCCCCCCCTCCCTCCCCTGTATTAAATTCATTGGTGGCCAGTGCGGCCTCCCCTCTCCCCCCCCTAATTAAAATCACCCCCCCATCATTGGTGGCAGCGGAGAGTTCCGATCAGAGTCCCAGTTTAGTCGCTGGGGCTCCGATCGGTTACCATGGAAACCAGGACGCTACTGCAGTCCTGGCTGCCATGGTTACTTAGCAATTTTTGTAGCATTATACTTACCTGCGCTGTCTGTGACCGGCCGCTCCTTCTACTGGTAAGTGACAGGTCTGTGCAGCGCATTGCTTATAGCACAGACCTGTCACTTACCAGTAGGAGGAGTGCCCGGCCGGTCACAGACAGCGCAGGTAAGTGTAATGCTTCTAAAATTGCTAAGTAACCATGGCAGCCAGGACTGCAGTAGCGTGCTGGTTGCCATGGTAACCGAATGGAGCCCCAGCAATTAAACTGGGACTCCGATCGCAACTCTCTGCTGCCACCAATGATGGGGGGATTTTAATTAGGGGGGGGAGGCCGCACTGGCCACCAATGAATTAAATACAGGGGAGGGAGGGGGGGCCGCACTGGCCACCAATGAATTAAATACAGGGGAGGGAGGGAGGGAGGGGGGGCTGCACTGGCCACCAATGAATTAAATACAGGGGAGGGAGGGAGGGGGGCCACACTGGCCACCAATGAATTTAATACAGGGGAGGGAGGGAGGGGGGTCTGCCCCCTGCTGCCTGGCAGCACCCGATCACTTACAGGAGGCTATGATACACACAATTAACCCCTTAGGTGCGGCACCTGAGGGGTTAATTGTGCGGATCACAGCCCCCTGTAAGAGATCGGGTGCTGCCAGGCAGCAGGGGGCAGTTATGTACACAGTTCTTAGTATATTCTAACTTGAAGTGTTAGAATATACTCAGATACTGTCGGATCTGAGTTTTCACGATGTGAAAACTCTTATCTGAAAAGGCTCTATGCAGACGGATCTGCAGATCCGTCTGTGCGAAAGTAGCCTACGGACACGGATCACTGACGCGGATGACAATCTTGTGTGCATCCGTGTTTTTTCACGGACCCATTGACTTGAATGGGTCCGCAAACCGTTGTCCGTCAAAAAAATAGGACAGGTCATATTTTTTGGACGGACAGGAAACACGGATCACGGACGCGGATGAACAACGGTGCATTTTCCGAGTTTTCAACGGACCCATTAAAAGTCAATGGGTCCGCAGAAAATCACGGAAAACGGAACAACGGACACGGATGCACACAACGGTCGTGTGCATGAAGCCTTAGACAGAGTTGTGAACAATATTTGATAGTAATGGGTCTTTTGTGTATGTAGAAAATGTTTCAGATCTTTGAGTTCAGCTCATGCAAAATGGGAGCAAAACCGAAATTGTTGCGTTTATATTTTTGTTCAGTGTAAATATATATATATATATTTTTCTGATTAATGAACTCCCCCCCCCCCCAGAAAAAAAAACAACAACCACAATTTACCGCAGAAGGTCAATTGTGCAGAAATCCATATCATTCCAAAGGGTTCACATACTTTTTCCTGCAACTGTATATACAGTGCCTTGCAAAAGTATTCACCCCCCTTGACTTTTTTCTTATTTTGGTGTCTCACAACATGGAATTGACATGGATTGTTTGAGGATTTACATAATTTAATTTACAGAACATGCCCACAACTTTGAAGATTTTTTTATATTTTTTATTCTGAAGCATACAACAAATAGGACAAAATAACAGAAAAAGTCGATGTGCATAACTATTCACCCCCCTAAAGTCAATACTTTGTAGAGCCACCTTTTGCGGCAATCACAGCTCCAAGTCGCTTAGGATAAGTCTCTATGAGCTTGCCACATCTTACCACTGGGATTTTTGCCCATTCCTCCTTCCAAAACTGCTCCAGCTCCTTCAAGTTGGATGGTTTGCGCTTATGAACAGCAATCTTTAAGTCTGACCACAGATTTTTTATTGGATTGAGATCTGGGCTTTGACTAGGCCATTCCAACACATTTACATGTTTCCCCTTAAACCACTCAAGTGTTGCTTTAGCCGTGTGTTTGGGGTCATTGTCCTGCTGGAAGGTTAACCTCTGCCCTAGCCTCAAATCACGCACAGAGTAGTACAGGTTTTGCTCAAGAATATCCCTGTATTTAGCACCATCCATCTTTCTCTCAACTCTGACCAGTTTCCCAGTCCCGGCTGCTAAAAAACATCCCCACAGCATGATGCTGCCACCACCATGTTTCACTGTGGGGATGGTGTTCTTTGGGTGATGTGATGTGTAGGGTTTGCTCCAGACATAGCGTTTTCTTTGATGGCCCAAAAGTTCAATTTTAGTCTCATCAGACCAGAGCACCTTCCTCCATACATTTTGGGAGTCTCCCACATGCCTTTTTGCAAACTCACAACGCGCCTTTTTGTTTTTAGCTGAAAGTAATGGCTTTCTTCTGGCCACTCTACCATAAAGCCCAATTCTATGGAGCGTACGGCTTATTGTCGTCCTATGTACAGATACTCCAGTCTCTGCTGTGGAACTCTGCAGCTCCTCCAGGGCTACCTTAGGTCTCAGTGCTGCCTCTCGGATTAATGCCCTCCTTGCCCGGTCCATGAGTTTTGGTGGTTCGCCGTCTCTTTGCAGGTTTGCTGTTGTGCCATGTTCTTTCAATTTGGTTATGATAGATTTGATGGTGCTCCTGGGGATCATCAAAGATTTGGATATTTTTTTATAACCTTACCCTGACTTGTACTTCTCAACAACATTGTCCCTTACTTGTTTGGAGAGTTCCTTGGTCTTCATGGCAGTGTTTGGTTAGTGATGCCTCTTACTTAGGTGTTGCAGCCTCTGGGGCCTTTCAAAAATGGTGTGTACACTGCGTGCAGAATTATTAGGCAAATGAGTATTTTGACCACATCATCCTCCTTATGCATGTTGTCTTACTCCAAGCTGTATAGGCTCGAAAGCCTACTACCAATTAAGCATATTAGGTGATGTGCATCTCTGTAATGAGAAGGGGTGTGGTCTAATGACATCAACACCCTATATTAGGTGTGCATAATTATTAGGCAACTTCCTTTCCTTTGGCAAAATGGGTCAAAAGAAGGACTTGACAGGCTCAGAAAAGTCAAAAATAGTGAGATATCTTGCAGAGGGATGCAGCACTCTTAAAATTGCAAAGCTTCTGAAGCGTGATCATCGAACAATCAAGCGTTTCATTCAAAATAGTCAACAGGGTCGCAAGAAGCGTGTGGAAAAACCAAGGCGCAAAATAACTGCCCATGAACTGAGAAAAGTCAAGCGTGCAGCTGCCAAGATGCCACTTGCCACCAGTTTGGCCATATTTCAGAGCTGCAACATCACTGGAGTGCCCAAAAGCACAAGGAGTGCAATACTCAGAGACATGGCCAAGGTAAGAAAGGCTGAAAGATGACCACCACTGAACAAGACACACAAGCTGAAACGTCAAGACTGGGCCAAGAAATATCTCAAGACTGATTTTTCTAAGGTTTTATGGACTGATGAAATGAGAGTGAGTCTTGATGGGCCAGATGGATGGGCCCGTGGCTGGATTGGTAAAGGGCAGAGAGCTCCAGTCCAACTCAGACGCCAGCAAGGTGGAGGTGGAGTACTGGTTTGGGCTGGTATCATCAAAGATGAGCTTGTGGGGCCTTTTCGGGTTGAGGATGGAGTCAAGCTCAACTCCCAGTCCTACTGCCAGTTTCTGGAAGACACCTTCTTCAAGCAGTGGTACAGGAAGAAGTCTGCATCCTTCAAGAAAAACATGATTTTCATGCAGGACAATGCTCCATCACACGCGTCCAAGTACTCCACAGCGTGGCTGGCAAGAAAGGGTATAAAAGAAGAAAATCTAATGACATGGCCTCCTTGTTCACCTGATCTGAACCCCATTGAGAACCTGTGGTCCATCATCAAATGTGAGATTTACAAGGAGGGAAAACAGTACACCTCTCTGAACAGTGTCTGGGAGGCTGTGGTTGCTGCTGCACGCAATGTTGATGGTGAACAGATCAAAACACTGACAGAATCCATGGATGGCAGGCTTTTGAGTGTCCTTGCAAAGAAAGGTGGCTATATTGGTCACTGATTTGTTTTTGTTTTGTTTCTGAATGTCAGAAATGTATATTTGTGAATGTTGAGATGTTATATTGGTTTCACTGGTAAAAATAAATAATTGAAATGGGTATATATTTGTTTTTTGTTAAGTTGCCTAATAATTATGCACAGTAATAGTCACCTGCACACACAGATATCCCCCTAAAATAGCTAAAACTAAAAACAAACTAAAAACTACTTCCAAAAATATTCAGCTTTGATATTAATGAGTTTTTTGGGTTCATTGAGAACATGGTTGTTGTTCAATAATAAAATTAATCCTCAAAAATACAACTTGCCTAATAATTCTGCACTCCCTGTATATGTAATGACAGATTATGTGACACTTAGATTGCACACAGGTGGACATCATTTCACTAGTTATGGAACTTCTGAAGGTAATTGGTTGCACCAGAGCTTTTTATAGCCTTCCTAACAAAGGGGGTGAATACATACGCACATGCCAATTTTCTGTTTTCTATTTCTAAACAATAGTTTTATTTATATATTTTTCTCATTTCACTTCACCAACTTAGACTATTGTGTTCTGATCCATCAAATAAAATTCAGATTAACAAAACATTGAACTTAAGTCTGTAATGTAACTGTCACAGCCTTTGGTGTGCGCCGTGACATGGTTGCCACGCATGCTGTTGCCTGCAGCAACGTGTTGCTTTTTATGCTTGTGAGTGCACTTCCCCTTTAAGTTGTTTCCTCCTTCTGTCTGGTGGTCGTGGGGTTAATGTCTTCCTTGGTGTGGAACTGGGTGTGGTCTTTAGGCTCTATTTATCCTTGTGTTTTGAGCATGAGATCTAGTTTTGTCTCCAACCTTGGTCTGTGTGTTGGAGTGTTGATGTTCCTGGATTCCATCTGTCCAGTCTTAGGCCATCCTAGTTGAACATCTATGTCATCCCCTTGTTTCTATGTTCTATCCTCTACCCTTACCTGTTGTTGTGTTTGGTGTGGGTTTATTTTATGGGTGTGTGATGATGTCTTGTTTGGTGTACTATGTCTGGCCTGTTTGGTGTTATGCCTGGCATGGTTGCTAGACATCTCCTTGTCTGTCTATGCCTCCGGAAGGGGGCCCCATTGGTTTCCCGGAGGGGTGAACCTAAAGTTTAGGAGCAGCCTTGCCTGGAGTCAGCTTGCATCCGGTGTTTGCAGGAGGTTCCAGGTTGTTTGGTTGTCGTTGTTCCATCTTTGCAGCGGCAGGTAAGTGTTTGTTGCTCTGGTGTGTTGTTATTTTACCTGGTGCTTACCTGCCGTTCAGTTGCTGCTCTATCTATCTTTCTTCCATCTGTTACTAGGCCACTGGAGACTTCAGTTCGTCTGAGTCCTTGAGGAACCAGTTGTCTCCTATTCCTGACCCTTATGCAAAGGACCATTAGGGTCAGCAGTATCCAGGTTCCAGTGTATGAGCCCTCCCACCTTTAGGGGGCGCTCATACGGTCAGGAGATCAGGGTCAGGATTAGGGCGGCTGTAGGAGGTGACCTGCGCCTTTTCACTGTGCCCAGGCTTAGTAACAGCCCGCATAATACGGTGGGGAGTTTCCCCTACTCCCCATCATGACAGTAACAAAATACGAAAAAAGTCGGGGAGGGGGGGAATAATTTTGCAAGGCACTAAATTGCCATTCAGCGGTGAAGTAACATTGTACTACAGCCTTTTTAGGAGGTATTATTTTAATTTTAATTTAATTATTTTATTATACAGTATGTCAGACAGACAGGTGACAGGCCCTTCAAAGGGAATGGGCAGTGGGCAAAATGTTTCTGTCACAGGCAGCAGAATAAGGGTGGGGGGCAGACTGAGTCACAGAGAGAGGTCTGAACTCCCGGTGTCATCTAGCGGTCGTGTCTTGACCAGCAACCCAGCGTGATTGAATGGTTGACTTGGTCTTCGACTTTATCGCAAGTGACCTCAGACACCCCTAGCCAAGTCGGTGGGTTCCTCTGACACGACGCTCAGTTGGCATGGCCCAGGAGCAGGCCCTGTGCTCCCAACTGTCCTGAACCTTTCTCTGTCCTTTTTAGTTGCCTCAGCGTGAGAAGTATTATATGGCGTAGGCTCCGCTCCACTTTTCAGCGAGGACGAGCTACTGGAGGACAGTCAGCAGCTACTGCCCAGCCAAGATCTGGAGGAGACATCGGTTGTTTCCTCCGGTAGGCGGGCAAGTAGTGATGATGAGAATCGTGTGGGAGCAGGTGTTGTGAGCGGTCAGGCTCCTGGCCCTGAGACCATTGAGGGGGACATCAGTGACATGCAGACAGTAGCGGATGATTATGTAGCTGATCGCACTTGGGAGCCGTGTGAAGAATGGGCTTCATCATCAGGAAAAGAGGGTGGCAGCTTGTGTGTGAGGCAGCGGCTGAGCCAGCAGGGTGGCAGCGTGGCTGTGAGTCAGCAGGGTGGCAGCAGTGGAAGGTCGGGAGCCAAACTTGCCCGGAGTAGACCACCTGCTTCGCAGGAGCCTACCGGCCTGGAAAGTAGCGGTGCAGGGATTCAAGAGGTAACAGTAGCAGGTAGTCAGCGCAGAGTGTTGGGGGAAAAATGGCATACTCGGCGGTGTGGCAATTTTTTATTAGGTCGCCGGAGGAGGTGAACATGGCCATTTGCAGAATTTGTGGACAGAAGGTGAAGTGTGGCCAGGGTGCCAATGTTGGCATCAAAGCCATGCGTCAACACATGCAGCGTCACCATAAAGTGGCCTGGGAGAACCGTGGCTCTGATGTAGTGGTCCAGCCTGCCACAGCAACTGCTGCATCACCCAGTGACACGCACCCAATTTCATGCAGTCAAGGCTCCACAACCTCAGCCGAAGGGAGCTGTCTGTCCTTCCCATCATCTGGTGGTCCTGATGCTCCTGCTCCTCCCACTCCGCGTCAGTCATTCCTCAGTAATCGATTACCGAAATGATTACAAAGAGACAACAGTATGCGTG
The DNA here is from genome assembly GCF_905171765.1 of Bufo bufo. Classification (NCBI taxonomy): domain Eukaryota; kingdom Metazoa; phylum Chordata; class Amphibia; order Anura; family Bufonidae; genus Bufo; species Bufo bufo. The sequence continues at coordinate 522,778,169 of NC_053393.1, forward strand.
CACTCATCCAACGGCGCAGAAGCTGAACGTGCTCCTGGGCAAGTTGCTGGTGCTGCAGTCCCTCCCTTTCCAAGTGGTGGACTCTGCACCTTTCAGAGAACTGATGACTTGTGCCAAGCCGAGGTGAGGAGTCCCAAGTTGTCATTTCTTTGGGAAAAAGGCAGTACCAGCCCTGCATACATATGTAGAACAGAAAGTGGGCCAGTCCTTGACCCTGTAGGTGTCTGCAAAAGTGCACGGCAGCGCCGACGTGTGGAGCTGTAACTACAGTCAAGGACAATATATGTCCTTTATTGCCCACTGGGTAAATGTGGTTCCTGCCCAGCCACACCTGCAACTTGGCCAGGTGACGCCCCCTCTGCCTCCATGTTCTCACGTTGTTGGTCCTGCGACAATGTCTGCCTCGGCCTCCTCATCCTCCACCATGTCCTCAGCCTCCACTGCAGGGACAATTCACAGTGCTCCACCAACATACCATATGTGCAGGGGACGGAAGTGTTACGCTGTTCTGCACCTAGTTTGCCTGGGCAAACAGATTCACAAAGGGGAAGAACTGCTCTGCGTCCTTCATTAAGAAATCGAATCCTGGCTTTCTCCTCAACAACTCAAAATTGGAACCATGGTGACCAACAACGGGAAGAACATGGTGTCGGCACTGCGTCAAGGAGGGCTGAGCCATACACCCTGCATGGCACACGTGTGCTAAATATGGCTGGCCAGGGGACAGGAGACATGGCGACTACATCTCATGGCCACATGAGCCTGGTGGGAGCTGAACCAGAGGAGGAGGAGGAAGGGGAGGACATTCGAGCACAAGCAATGCATAGAGAAATGGGTGGTTTTTCTACACAGGTGATAGGAGAGGAGGAGCAGGAGCAGCCAGAGAAGCTACAGGGCGATGGGGAAGATGAGGCAGAGGACCCAGACACACCGTGGCAGTATGCAGTGGAGATGAAGGCAGGGAGTCCCTCCGAGTCACTTGTGCAAATGGCCCGATGCATGCTCAGTTGCTTGCGTAGTGACAGCCGAATTGTCAACATTTGTCAGAGGGATGACTACTGGCTCTCCACCATGTTAGACCATTGCTACCGGTCCAAAATAGGGGCCTTCTTTACACCCGCTGAGAGGGAGGACAAACTGAACTACTATCGAGAGATCCTATGTAGTCAGTTGGCCGCTGCCTATGTGCTCCATTGCCCATCCTCACGCAGGTCTGAGAGGGGGGCCCTCTGCGCTCACATTCTACTGCCTTGGCTTCTGAGGGTGGTTGGGGGGCCAGGAGCAGTACCAGCTCCATCAGCAGCAACTTAAGTCTAGAGTCGCTGATGAGCAGTTTTCTTCACCCGCCTACTGAAGAAACTACTCACCACCAGCAGCAGCAGCTAGACATAGAGTACAACCTGAACCAGCAGGTTGTGGCATACTTGGAGTGGACCCTGCCACCCCACATCAAAGATCCACTGGACTACTGAGCAGCCAAACTCGATTTGTGGCCGCAACTGGCCGAGTTTGCCCTGGACAAGCTTTCCTGCACGGCCAGCAGTGTGGCATCAGAGCGGGTGTTTAGTGCGGCAGGGGCCATGGTTACCCCAAGGAGAACTCGTCTGTCCACCAAAAATGTGGAGAAACTGACCTTTGTGAAGATGAATCAGGCGTTGATCAGCCAGGATTTTCAAACACCAGTGCCTGATGCATCAGACTAGATCATCTATGGTGCCACACCTACACCTACACTTTGACAAAAGAGACCTGTTTCTTCTGGCCACCTGCTTCAGCTACTATTCTGATGCTGTCACCCGCCTGATGCCACACCTGCTGCCAGGTGCTCCTACAGCCACCCACCATCTTCAGCTGGTACTGGTATTGCCCCCCACCCATTATGTCACTGGGCCACTCTGTGGTCTCCTCATGCTGCAGCCACATTACCACTCTGTGGTCTCCTCATGCTGCTGCCAGCTCACCACTATGTCACTGGGCCACTCTGTGGTCTGCACATGCTGCTGCCACCTCACCGCTCTGTCACTAGGCCACTCTGTGGTCTCCTCATGCTGCTGCCACCTCAGCACTCTGTCATTGGGCCCCTCTGTGGTCTCCTTATGCTGCTGCTACCTCACCACTCTGTCATTGGGCCACTCTGTGGACTTATCATGCTAGTTCCACCCCCCTATAAAACACAGAACACATGCAAATATTCCATTCACGTGTCATCTCTGTTTTGGATCCACTCCTGTTTTTCTTAGGCTTTAGCAAAACTGATGGATTACTGACCAAATGCTGACCGAAGGCGGATGCTCACAGACAGGATCCGTTTTTTGGGGGTTATTGTTCTGACGGATCAGAGGAAGGGCAAAATAATCAGTGACGTCAACACAAACTTACTGCTGACACCCTCTCCACTCTGTCGGGGGGGGGGGGGGCTCTACTTGTATAAGCGTTTAATAGAACAGGTTCTGTAGACATCTATGTCGAATCAGCTGAAGGCGGTGTAAAAGGAGTGCGCTCTTTTAAGCTATAGTAGGATCTTAGACCTCTGCATGGTTCTTTTTACCTGGTGTTAACATTGACCTGTAAGGTTGAGTTCACACTTGAGTTATTTGGTCAGTTTTGGCCCCTTAATTGACCAAATGAGTGAAGTGTGAAATGATTCTAAGAGCGACGCCTGTCATCTGCATGTCATACTGACTCACAATTTTGTTTCACTACCACAGCAGACTCCCTATGCGTGTTACTGCAAGGTACAGTGTTCTACACCACTATGCAGGCTCTCTGCAGCCAGGAAATAGCTGTTTTTAACGTGATTTGTCACAAATAAATTCGGATCGAATCAAATCTTTTTGGAAAATTCGGTAAAACTACCGAATTGAATTTTTTCGAGAAATTCGCGTATCTCTACTAATCACGGCATCTGTGACTCACATTAAGACTTTCAGGGGTCTATCAGGTGTTATAAAAAAATTCAAATCAACTCATCCACTTGCTCGCGGAGAGGCCATACACTCTAACGCTCACCGTACACTCACCGCACACACCCAGTGTGATCACATGGTGAGGTCATTACGCTCGCCGCAGGTTCTTTGGCACATTTTCTTCAATCAAGACACGAGTGGACAGTCTCTCCGCGAGCAAGTGGATGAGGTATTATTTTTTTTTATTTTCCGCCACCATTTTAGGAAAAATTGATTTGTTACCACAAAGCTCAATGAAATTTAAATTTTGTGACAATGTCACATTTTTCCTGATATTGATATCGAAGTCCACTTTGGATACTTTGATTCACTCAACACTACTGCTCACAATCAGCACTGGATTTACAGACATACTCATAGAAATGAGCAAATTGCTCAAAATTAGATTTGGGTTAGATTCAGCCAAATCAGTTGATAGATTCGATTTGGGTCCAATCAATTCTATCCGAATTGAAAGTGCTCCAACTGGCCTGAAAATTTGTGTATCACATTTTGAGGTCTCTTATTTGTTTTCTCACGTCTCTCACTTAATCATTGTTTTCCTCGCTCCATCCCCCCCTCCCCAAATCCAAAAATTCACCTGAATCAAATCACCAATATTTCAAGCTCAACCAAGCTGCGAGTGCATGTGTATAAGGAGAGGTTGGGAGAAATAACTGTATCAAATTACGGTAATGTTCATTACTTGGACAACCCCTTTAATATATGAAAAAATATATATACAGACGTGACGTGGACCTTAGAATGGGGCCATATTACAGATGGATCCATAATACCAGCATGTGCATGAAGCATTAGCTTGGCCATACACTTTTAAGTCCTAACCCCTCCCTCATTCCCTGCTTCTAGACACATGCATGCTCAGCCGAGCAGATGGTGCATGTATATAAGGTGTTGGGAGAATAGCTGTTGGCTGAACACCCCTTCTGTTGACAAGTATGTGAAATATATGGCTAGCTTTAATCAGGTTTTCTGGAATTACTATGGTTTTTTACAGATATGCTCAGATAGTTGCTTGCCTCATGTACAGCCTCCCCATGCTTTTTTCCCATTTGGATTCTCCTGACCCATGTTTACTATGTATACAGATCCCTCTGGTCTGTTTCCTTCCTGTATGCATCACTTCCTATTGCTGTATCAAACCATACCCATGATGCATTTCTCCTTTCTCTGCCACAGCTCCAGCACCGCCCCTAACAACACCCAGCTAGTTTAAAGCTCCTCCCACCCAGCTATTTACAGAGACACTCCCCTATCACTGCCCATCTAGTTTATAGCTCCTCCCACCCATCTAGATACCTAGACACTTCCCCAGTTGCTGGTTTGACACTCTCATGGACATGACCTCACAGGAAATAAAGAGCTGCATGGACAAGGTCATGTGACCACAGCCCAGAACAGGAGATGGAAGCAATTAAGGTAAAAGAAGCACATTACAAAATTACAGCTACTGACATAAATGATTATTTTAAAGGATGTTGATGCAAACCGAAAAACCCCTTAAAAGAGGTTTTCCAAGATATATAATGCCCCCCCCCCATATGTCAGGGCCCCTCACACAGGCCTGGCCGTCGCTGCATCTCCCCGTTTCGTGAAAAAATCCGGTGACGGAGAGGGGTGGGGGTGGAAGCCAACAGCAGGCTGCAATGGGGACGAGCCTCCCTAGCCGGGTCCCATTGATGCCATGCTGGCATGAGGAGCAACGCGGGTATCGGGGAGCGGGGTAAGTATAATCTTTGTGAGGGGCCCAGGCATATGGGGGGGCATTATAGATCTTGGATAACCACTTTAATGTCCATCTTCACCAAAAAAACAATAGAATGCCTCATCAAAAGCTATAATTTCTATATAGAAAACCACAAAGCCAAAAATAAGCAAAAAAATGCAAGTTCTAAATATAACTCTATCTGGGATGTGTTCTTAATGGGTGCATGCCTTTGACATAATCAGCTTGAAGCTACAGGGCGGAACAAGCAGGATGACAATAACTTACTGCACACGCAATTAATAACAGTGTACGGTTGATCGCTGCCACAATTATATCTCCAGGGCCATCGTAAGGAACAGTATCTTTTTAATTGTAAATCTGTATAATGAAGGTATAATCACCCAGGCAAACAATAAAGCAAGGCCACATAGCCATCAATGAAACCTGATGACTAGTGTTGAGCGCGAATATTCGAATTGCGAATTTTTTTCTCGAATATCGCAATTTCGAGATTTCGCGAATATTTAGAATATCGTTCTATATATTCGCGAAATAGAATATTCGTTTTTTTTCTTTTTTTTTTTTTATTATATTTTTTTCTTTCCCACTTCCCTAAAGTTGTTCTTACCTGTCCTTTGGATTCCTGGCTTCCTGGCTGCTCCAGTCAGTGGCGCTTTCAACTTACTGCTATATTCCATATTAGCTAAATTACAATCTAATCTATATGTGTATTTTACGAAATTTCGCAATAGTCGCAATTGCGATGCGAGTAATATAACACGAAATATTCGCATGAAGATTTCAACTTAGCACTGCTATACTCCATATTCTATCCCAATATGGAATATAGCTGTGCTAAGTTAGCACTGCTATATTCTATATTAGGCTAGAATATGGAGTATAGCTGTGCTAAGTTGAAATCTTCATGCGAATATTTCGTGTTATATTAGTCGCATCGCAATTTAATAGAACGCATCGAGTAATATAACACGAAATATTCGCATGAAGATTTCAACTTAGCAGCGCTAAGTTGAAATCTTCATGCGAATATTTCGTGTTATATTAGTCGCATCGCAATTTAATAGAACGCATCGAGTAATATAACACGAAATATTCGCATGAAGATTTCAACTTAGCACTGCTATACTCCATATTCTAGCCTAATATGGAATATAGCTGTGCTAAGTTAGCACTGCTATATTCCATATTAGGCTAGAATATGGAGTATAGCTGTGCTAAGTTGAAATCTTCATGCGAATATTTCGTGTTATATTAGTCGCATCGCAATTTCGACTTTTTCAAATGTTCTTAATATTGCTCTAACTTCGTCTTTTAGAAATTTCGTAATATTGCTCTAACTTCGTCTCTTAGAATATTACGAATATTCTAAAAGACGAAGTTAGAGCAATATTACGAAATTTCTTAAAATACACATATAGATTGTAATTTAGCTAATATAGTGCTATAATCCCTTTTTTTTCCTGTAATTTTTTTTGCCTCTTCTGAACTTAAGTTTTGTAAAATATGTACACTATTAAAAATTATTACTATAGCAGTATATTAGCTTAAATACAATCTATGTGTATTTTACGAAATTTCGTAATATTGCTCTAACTTCATCTTTTAGAATATTACGAATATTCTAAAAGACGAAGTTAGAGCAATATTAAGAACATTTGCAAAAGTCGAAATTGCGATGCGAGTAATATAACACGAAATAGTCGCATGAAGATTTCAATTTAGCACAGCTATATTCCATATTCTAGCCTAATATGGAATATAGCAGTGCTAACTTAACACAGCTATATTCCATATTAGGCTAGAATATGGAATATAGCAGTGCTAAGTTTAAATCTTCATGCGACTATTTCGTGTTATATTACTCGCATCGCAATTTCGACTTTTGCAAATGTTCTTAATATTGCTCTAACTTCGTCTTTTAGAATATTCGTAATATTCTAAGAGACGAAGTTAGAGCAATATTACAAAATTTCGTAATATACACATATTAGCCTAGCCATAGTCATTAGCATAGGAACGTTGCCTTATACTATCAAGATAAATTTTCGCAATATGCGAAAAATAATTTCGCGATAATTGGAATAATTGCGAATATTCGATTTCGACGAATATAACACGAATATTCATGCGAATATTCGCGAAATATCGCGAAACCGAATATGGCACCTCCCGCTCATCACTACTGATGACGAGGGACACGGACAATTTATATAAAAATGGACAAAATCGAAGCAGTTCACTTTTTCAGAAGTTTGCCTTTGGGGTTTGGATTACCAGTAGTTACTGACTGTAGTTGGTAAGTAGAAAACATCACAAAGGACGGTTGATGAAGTTAAGTGCCATTAGGCCAAATTCACGCAAAGTACTTTCTGTTCTTTTTTGTTTTGATGTGTTGAAATTATTGTATTTTACGGCATGCGGCAGGTTTTTTGGTGGTTTTCACCATTTACTTGCTTTGGTGAAGTGCTACTGCAATGAAACCACACGTGCACAATGTTAGAGTACTAGAAGAAGTTGTTTGAACATTTCCTAGCACTCCTCATAAACATGCATATAATAAACACTGAGCTCTTGGAAATACCTATGGGGGGTACGGAGATACCAGTCGCACCTTGGTTCGGGTGACGGAAAGGGTCAAAGGCCCCCTCTGCCACATAAGGCACCAGTATTATAGATGTTACATGGTAGGTGGTGGTCCCTGTTACAGAAGCCTCAGAATCCTCAAGTTATGCCTCGAAGTCTTTTTATTGCATTCTTATATTTTATTTAAATAGATTTTTTTCTTTAGTTTTAATCCATGTGGCTTTTGCTTAACACCCTTCCTTTCATTTTACTAATTTTGAGCTAAAAATCATTTTTTCAATTGACCTTTTTTTTTTTTAAGGTTAGCATTTTTGAGACACAGGGGTTAAAAATTAGTCTGTTCGCAAGCTGGCAATATCCAAAATTTAGCAGCACTACAGTTAGGTCCAAATTGGACAGTCCATGAAGTGGCGGTGCCAGCAATGTTAGGCCTTAGCCCAGCAGGCCCCAAATAATCAAGGAATTTGGAGAAATACTGCAGCACTCGATGTCTTCAATGCAATTCCTAATTTATTCACCAAGAATGCAACGTTTCGACTACAATGAGTCTTTTTCAAGTGCTTGAAAAAGACTCATTGTAGTTGAAACGTCGCATTCTTGGTGAATAAATTAAGAATTGCATTGAAGACATCGAGTGCTGCAGTATTTCTCCCAAACCTCCTGTTTACAAGCTGTCACTTTCTATTTTCTTTGAATCCCATCATCTGACGGCTCATGGGTAGCTTTTGCCTCTGATCTCCTGACCTCATATAGATTCATTTTAACCATTGTAACTCAGAAACAGCAGAACATTTTTAATAAAGATGGATTGAAAAAATTATATATTTTTTTGCCCAAAATGCAATCATAAAAAATAATTGCCCCTATAGGTTTACAGTACATAGCATTGAGTCTATCAGCAGAAAATTCCCTGATAAACCAGGCACAATGTCTTGTAGGCCTAGCTCAGCTAAACGTAATAATACTTTTCACTTTGCGACCCATTGCTTCATTCTAGAGCAGGGATCAGCAACCTCCAGCACTCCAGCTGTTGTGAAACTACAACTCCCATGATCTTCTCAGAACTCTCAAAGAAATGAATGGAGCATGCTGGGAATTGTAGCTTCACAACAGCTGGATTGCTGAAGGTTGCTGATTCCTGTTCTAGAGAATTCTGCTTTTAATCCGTATGCAAATGAGCAGTTAAGTGCACAGAGGGCGGGTCCAAGCCGTGCAACTTTGTCCTCATCTGCCATCCATCCATCCATCCATCCATCCCATCCATTTACCTTTAGGCATATACAGTATGCCACTGTCACTTTGACATTACTAATGCAGTCTTGGCGTTAAAGAGCTTGGAGACCCCAGAGTATAAAACTCTATTGTTCAGGGCAATTAGGGCACTTTGGATTCGGACCAAATTTATTTGAACTGAATCTAATCTGACGTCTGATTCGACCGTAGTGGACCTGAAGTAAAGTTTGGAAAATGTGCTCACCTTTTACAATGATCCTTCAATTATTCACCATCTCAAAAGAAGATGCAACTTGGAAGTGAAGCCTCATGTATATGGCATAGCCAAGTAAAACGAGATGGCTTTGCCATAGACCAAGGTGGGCTTAAAGTCAATGCCGTTATACTACTGTTTGCATGATTACCGTTCATTTTACTGGGGCTAGACGGTGGTGATGGGAGGATTTTTTACTTCGCTACAGGGTCTTATGTATTCTAGATATGGCCCCTGGTGACAAAGTTTGCTCTACGGCCATACTTAAGTTTCTGAAGGTAAACTTCTTCTTTACTTACTCAGAGAAGTTGTAATTTTATATAAGTGGGAAATCGTATTCTCTATTTTGCATTTACTGTAAAGTTATTATAACTTTTTTTCTCAGCAGCATTAAGTGCTATTCATAATGAGAGATCTGCAACACGAAGCATCTATTGTGACTCCCCCATCATCCCGCACTCTTTATTCCTCTGTGTATTTGATGGTGGGTAATGATACAAATCATACGGATTAAGTCATAGGCATTGTACACAGAAACTGTTCTTTCAATTTGCGACGACCTAGCTGTGAGAACAGGGCTTTAAAATAGGCGGTTATTAAATTAACCATGGAGAAAAGTGGTTCCTGATTGCCCACATTAATTTCATTGTGATGGCTATCTACTAGATACTGTTAGTTGGAGATACTCACAGTGAGAAGCGGTTGGCAGGAGTGGAGGATTACACATTTCGCATAGGGATTGAGGTTAATAAATGTAATAATCATGACGGATTTCTCTGCAAGTCGATGGCTTTTATATTAGAAATACTTGAAAGCGAAGTATTTCATTGCTACTTTCTGTAAAGACTGGGGAAGGAGAGAGTGGCTCTGAAGGAGGAAGAAACATGGCTGGACTCTTCTTATGATCTGATCCAAAGCGCTAATTAAAGCTTTAGATAGGGTGAATCTCATTGGAAAATTTGCATTGGAAATCTAAGGAGAAACATGACTTGATGTTAGCAAATGCAATGGCAACACAATTACATGTAGTGTCTAATACTCTACTGGAGAATGAACAGAGAGAACACCTGGAAAACTTAATGACATTGAGTTGAGATTGACAAAGTAAAACCTGCTAGTGGTGCTTGGTCAATGATCACACAGTCAAGGCTTGGCACCCTTTATTTTGGGTTCTAGAGCAGGGTATATGACAAGGAAGGATCACATTAATGTTGGGTGGCATCTCGGCTTGGTGTGATACAGGTGGCCACTCTGCATGGTGGTGGTCATACAGATGTTGGACACCCTTCTGTAGTATGTAATTCAAAGCTCTTTCACCTTGGAGCCATTGTTCAGCCAAGGGGGTTGTTGGCTGCTGTTCATAGGAGATCTGGTGCTCCATCCAGTCCTAGACATTCTCGATGGTGTAGAGATCAGGCGATCGAGCTGGCATGGGGAGCTGCGGGATACCTTGAACTGCATGTTGTTTAGAATAGGCAGTGTGTGGCAGGATGTTATCATGTCTACTGAGTCAAAAAAGGCCGTAGGATAGGTCCTACAATCTCCTGGACATACGGAAGGCTGGTCAATGTTCCCTCCATGAATGGACATGGTAGCTAATGGCGCCCCATGACACTTTGCATGAGAGCAGCAAGCCCCCTAGGAGCCGGAGCAGAGGATGGGAGTGGTAGTGGCCCTGATGAGATGTTATATTGTCACAGTGTCATCACAGTGTCCTACCTAAGGCCATCACACCCTTGGGTTCAGTGCAGTGAAAAAGGTGATAATGAAAGGAACCAGGCAGAGATTGTGGAACAAAGAATGTCCTTCTTTACAGAGTGCAAAAACCAGACAGCAGAACATCCAGCAGCAGTTCATACAAAGTGCATTGTCTCTCCTCCCAGATTATGGGATATGATGGCTGGCAATGTGGCGGAAAATTACACTCAGAAATTAGCTATCTGACGCTGTCTCTCTCTGGATTTCCTTCCCTACAGCTTTAATCTGACACCTATCACTGTAGGTGTCCACTGTATGATGCCGAAGCGTTGCTAGGTTAAAACATTCGGGGCCTGGACCCCTAATGTTTTGTCCCAGGCCCCGAATGTCCTGCCAGCCAGCTAGATACAACTGTATTGCTTTCCTAAGGATGCCAATCCAATTGAAGCTAATGCACTGGAAGAGCTGAAGGACCTGTGGTGACATCACAGGTCATGTGACCAGCAAAAACAGGCAGTGGTTGAGAAGGACCTGCGATGATGTCGCCATCATGTGACCAGTGCAGGAGAGGACGGCAGTGAAGAGGAGAAGAAGCTGTGGTGATGTCTGCTACATGAGAAGAGGTAGGTGAAGGGAGAGGCAGAGCAATGCTGGGAGTTGTAGTTATTTAACTGGGACTGTATGTTAGGGCTGAAGGGAGGAATGTTATTTACATGGAACTGTATGTTGGAGGTGGCTGGGGAGGGTATCATGTTATTTACATGGGACTGTATGTTGGAGAGGGGGTGATGTTATTTACATGGGACTATATGTTGAAGGTGGCTGGTGGGGGGGATGATGTTATTTACATGGGGCTGTATATTGGAGGGGGCTGGAGAGATGGTGTAATGCCATTTACATGGTACTCTATGGTGGAGGGAGGGAAATAGTGTTATTTACATGGGACTGTATGTAGGAGGGGCTGAAGGGAGGGGAGTGACATTGTTTACATAGGACTGTGTATATATATAACCACAGGGGGCACTTCAAATCCAGGGGACATTATAGGCATTCTTATTTGAGATAGCCTTGTGGTTCGCCCGGCAGTCATTTCGCTGCCAACTTTGCTCGTTCGCGGTTCGCCAAACAGGAGAATATATGGCAATGTCCGCTGGCGCCATATTCTTTGCATTGTGCAAAACTTTCACCCATGACACATCCATCAGGTGGGACAGGACAGCCAATTGAGACGTTTCAGCACATGGACACACCCCCTACCCTATAAATAAACCCAATCTGGCAGCCATTTTACATTCTTTGTTTTGCCAGTGTAGGGAGAGGTTGCTGTGTGGAGCAGGGACAGACTGTTAGGTACACCTAATGCTAGCTATTAGGGCTACAAAAGTCCTTTTAAGGACTGGTATAGGTCTGCTATCGTGTGACATACAGAGGGGTGTGATATACTTATAATATACTTTCTAACATAGAAAGTATATTATAGTGCATTTGTATTGTGCAGCAGTTGTGTGCGGTTCTGCTGAGATACCGCAGCTATATAGAGGGACAAAAGCTATTCGAATAACTAATTGCAACTGGTGTGATATACCTGTTGCCCCCAGAAAAATATGGGGTTCTATATACCTGTTTCCACAAAATACTGATAGAGGAGATTGATATACCGGCTTCCATCAAATATTGATTGAGGCCTGCGATACACAAGCTTCCACCAAATATTGATTAAGGGGCTTGATTTACCAGCTTCAAGCAAATACTCATTATTGGGTTCTATATACAAGTTTCCACAAAATACTGATAGAGGGGATTGATATACCGGCTTCCACAAAATATTGATTGAGGCCTGCGATACCCCGGCTTCTACCAAGTATTGATTAAGGAATTTGATTTACCCGCTTCCAGCAAATACTCATTATTGGGTTCTATATACCTGTTTCCACAAAATACTCATAGAAGGGATTGATATACCGGCTTCTACAAAATATTGATTGAGGCCTGCGATATACCTGCTTCCACAAATACTGCTCTTGTATAGGGACTTTGTCACAGGGTCATTTTGGAAATGACAGCCAGAGGAAGATCCAGGCCATTCCGCAGGGGTGGTAGTGGTCGGGCAGGTGCCCAAGGCTGGAGCCTAAGTGGGAAGTTGGAGAAGGTGCATGCGATTACGTCAAAGGACGCACCAGAGTTGGTTGAGTGGCTCACTCAGCCTTCCGCTTCTGCACCCTCCTCATCCTCTGTATCAGCAGCCTCCTCACTCCATGCTGTGTGCACCCCCAAAGACACCAGCACCACCACCACCATAGCCCCTCCACTCGAGTTATAGGAATTATTTTCCCATCCATTCCCAGGCCTTACCGATGCGCAGCCATTCTTGGCATCGGATGAGGAAGAGGAGGTAGCAACGGCCACCACCCAGCTGTCTGACGACAGTACTCAGATCAGCCCAAGAAGGGTGGTCCCCGCTGTTGCTGCCTACTCTAAGATCCCTAATGTTAGTGGTGGTGAAGGTGACGATGATGACGTGTCGATGGACGTTATGTGGGTGCCCACAAGAGAGGAAGAGGAGGGGAGTTCAGAGGGAGAGATGGAGCAGCAGATAGGGATGAGAAGAAGGAGAAGCAGGCAGAACTCGCAGTGCATAGGAGGCAAAAAGCAGACCGCAAATGTATCTCCCAGGATGCCAGCACATGGCTCCACAGTGTGGGCTTTTTTTTAACGTGTCAGCTGCTGACAATAGTTTTGCCATCTGCAGCCTGTGCTGTCAACACATAAGTCGCGGTAAGCCCAACACTCACCTAGAGATGACCGCCTTAAGAAGGCACCTGGCCTCCCATCACCGAGCCCAGTGGGAGCAACATCGTCAGAACCTAGAAAGCCACACTCCCGTCGCTCCACGTCCTGCCTCTTCGCTTTCTCCTCTCTCCTCCCATTTGTCCTCCACTCCACCTTCCGTCGTCGCGTTCATCTGACAAAAGGCAGGCTTCCGTGGCCCAAATATTAGAAAGTAAAAAGTTGATGATGCCGGATAACCATCTGGCCCAACGGCTGACTGCCGGCTTGTCGGAACTGCTAGCCCGCCAACTACTGCCATATAAACTGGTAGAAAATTTGTAGCGATTGGCACAACGCAATGGAAGGTCCCCGGAAGGAAATATTTCTCCCAGAAGGGCATCCCAGAGCTATATGGCCATGTTCAGCAGCAAGTGAATGTATCTCTGGCACACAGTGTCGGTGCCAAGATACATCTGACCACAAACACGTGGTCTAGTAAACACAGGCAGGGAAGGTACATAACTTTTACTGCCCACTGGGTGAACCTTCTGACAGCCGTTAAGCATGAAACCCATTGCACCTGTGTGGATTTGGTGTTCCCACCATGGATTGCAAGCAGGCCTGCCTCTTCTTCTCCTCCTACTACTCCATCCTCCTTCTCCTCCATGGCTGACTCCTCCTTTTCCACTGCTACCGACTTTATCGTTTCACTTCCCCCCCATATCCCCAGAACCTATTCGACGTGCCAGGTGAGACATTGCCATGTTGTGCTGTGGCTGTTGCGCCTGGAAGCCAAGAGCCACACTGGCCCTGCAATCCTTTCAGCTCTGCACTCACAGGCTGATCAGTGACTAACCACGCTCAATTTTACAGTTGGTAAAGTGGTGTGCGACAATGGTGCCAATCTGCTGAGCGTGCTGAAACAGGGCAAATTGACACACGTGCCGTGCATGGCACACGTCCTGAACTTAGTCGTGCAGCGATTCGTTGCCAAATACCCCGGGGCCCAGGATGTCTTGGGGCAGGACAGGAAAATCTCTGGTCATTTTAGAAGATCTTACACGGCCATGGCTCACCTTGCTGACATTCAGCGGCGACATGACTTGCCCGTCAGACGTCTGATTTGTGACTGCCCGACGCGCTGGTACTCCACCTTGTATATGCTTGATAGGCTTCTCCATCAGAAACGTGCCGTTAACGACTACCTGTACAAACTCTGCGGCAGGACAGGTTCTGGGGAGCTTTTTTTTTCTTCACCGTGCCAGTGGCTGCTCATGCGCGACTCATACAGACTTCTGTGGCCATTTGATGAGATCACCAAACTGGTCAGTCGCTGCCAGGGCGCCATCCGTGACATCCGTGGGCTGTCAGAATGCAGCATTTCCAGGCCTTGCTTCGAAAGATGCTGCATTCTGTTGTTGCGGGAGTGGCAGAGGAATTTCCACTCACAGAGAAACAGTTGCGGGTACCAATCTTACAGCACATGCAAGAGGAGGGCGGTTTGAAGATGTGTTGGTCACTTCGGATATGAGATCATTCTTGCAGCCAACACATCAACAGCCGCCCTCCGAATCCAGCCTCAGGGAACGCCTAGACCGACAGGTGTCCGACTACATGGGGTTAACGGCCGATGTGGACTCTCTGAGAAGCGAGGAACCCCTTGACTACTGGGTGTGCAGGCTTGACCTGTGGACCGAGTTGGCACAATTTGCCATGGAACTCTTGGCTTGCCCCTCGTCGAGTGTCCTGTCTGAAAGGACATTCAGCACAGCAGGGGAAATCGTGACCGATCAGCGCACTCGCCTAGCTCACAACAGTGTAGACTACCTCACATTTCTAAAAATGAATGAGGCATGGATCTCGGAGGAATTCAACCCCTGTGATGACCACGTTTAATTGAATTTCCTCATGCCAGCCCACACATACAGTATCCGCCACCACCCAGAACAAATAATGGTCCCTGTCTTATGTAAATACAGCAGAATAAAAGGCCTTTTCTGTCCGGTGAATGCCTAATGTTTGGTGCCATGGAGGAATTCAACACCTGTGACAACCACGTGTTATCGAATTTCAACTATTATGATTAGTTTTTTTTTCAAGAGGGGGGATTTCGTTAGCCATGTTTTTAATCCAATTTTATATTTTTAGTTCTTTAAAACATATGTATTTGACATGTATTTGTACTGGCCTGCAGTAAAATTGATATCCATTGCCCGTCTAATATACCTCCAGCCACATAATCACTTAATCTTTCCTGTATGGTAAATGCATAATTTTTGTGGCCTGTAATACACTGGCCTGCAGTAAAATTGTTATACGGTGACCGCCAAATGTATCTCCAGCCACATTATCAATTGTTCTTTTCTGGACGGTGAATGAATAATTTTTGGGGCCTGTAGTCCACTGGCCTGCAGTAAAAATGATATCCAATGACCATCTAATATACCTCCAGCCACATAATCACTTGATGTTTTCTGTAACGCTCCAACAGGTGTGGACCCGCTGTGCCACTTACCGGTTTGGCTTTGGGCCAAACTTAGCGGAATCTATGTGTTTCCCTGGTCTTCACCCTTTATCCCGCTCCAAGATGCGGAAGCTGGTCTTAGCTGCAGGGGAGACACCAGGTCGCTACCACTAGTGGTCCTGGTTAAGTGGCAGCTGGCCGAGCAGGCCAGAATGCCCTGGTGCAAGCACTGGGGATACAGGCAGGTGGAGCGAGCTGTCTCTGGATGGAAGAAGCGCAGCAGAGTCAGATGAAGCAGAGCTGAGTTAGTGATTAAGCAGAGACTTATTAATACTGAGGGGTCTGTAAAATTGATATCCAATGACCTTCTAATATACCTCCAGCCACATAATCAATTGTTCTTTTCTGTATGTTGAATGAATAATTTTTGCGGCCTGTACTTCACTGGCCTGAAGTAAAATTGTTATCCAATGACCGTCTAATATACCTTCAGCCACATAATCACTTGGTCTTTTTTGTACGGTGAATGCCTAATTGTTGGGGCCTCGGAGGAATTCAACACCTGTGATGACCACGTGTTATCGAATTTCACCTATTATCATTTGGGGTTTATTCAAGCGGGGGATTTTGTTAGCCATGTTTTTAATCCAATTTTATATTTTTAGTTCTTTTAAACATATGTATTTGACATGTATTTGTACTAGCCTGCAGTAAAATTGATATCCAATGACCGTCTAATATACCTCCAGCCACATAATCACTTGATGTTTTCTGTCCGGTAAATGCCTAATGTTTGGGGCCTTTACTCCACTGGCTTGCAGTAAAATTGATATCCAATGACCGTCTAATGTACCTCCAGCCACATAATCACTTGATGTTTTCTGTCCGGTGAATTCCTAATGTTTGGGGCCTGTACTCCCGTGGTCTAAAATAAAAAATTTCTAGGCTCCAGCAGGGCACATTTTTCATAGTTTCCCTTTAAGACACATAAAAATGGACCCTTATTAAAATACATATTTTTAGGGGGAATTTTTGTAGGAGGGACTTATAGATTCGCCTTATTCCTACTAGGAGCACTATGGGGGCCTTATTAATACTGAGGGGTCTGTAGGGAGCTTTATTACCTCTGGGGGAACAATGGGGGGCTTTTTCTACTGGGGGCTCTGTGAGGGTATTAATAGTACTGAAGGGCTCTTCTACTAATGGGGGCACTCTTGGGGAGTGTTATCACGGTTGGGGTCACTGTAGGGGGCAGTATTACTTAATGGGGACACTCTTGGGGAGCATTATCACTGTTGGGGGCACTTTAGAGGGCAGATTTAGTAAGGGAATCACTATTGGTGGGACTTGGAGGAGCACTTTTATTATGGGGGGGGTCTATCTGTATGGCAGTAATTTTTCTTCAGGATGGTATTTTGGGGTATTGGGGGGCACAACGTGCAGCAGGATAACACTGTGGGGGCTCCAGGTTGGGGGATGATGACAGAAAAGTGAGGAAGCTAAGATGTCTGTGTGCCACACTCTGCAGAGACAAGGCGGCTGAGCGAAGTTATACAGACCAAATGGAGAAGATGATGACAGAGAATATCTATATCGGAGGAGACGTCACCTGGGAGGTCCTGGATGTGACAGGTATGTGCTGCTGTATAGCAAGTGCAGCAAAATGCGGTGTGTGAGGTGGGGGGGCGACTTAGAGAACTGGGCCATATTCATTGGGGCTTGGGCTTTTGAGATCCTAGCAACGCCCATGGTATGATGCACACTTCTGGCTCTGTCTGTCCTGAACAGCGGTGATGGTGTCGTAACATGTTTCCCAACACCTTGCAGCAGAGTCTGCATAGCCTGATTGCTTGATCACTGTGCTGACATAAATACACTCTAGATTGCAAATCTTCTGTAGCCTAGGACTCAGCTGTCTTTCTGGGGCAATGATATCCTCCTAAATAAAGAAAAAAAACATGATGCAACAGCACTCTGCAAATACAAATAACATACAATAATGCCATAGTTATATAAAATATTCTGGTGCTAATGCTACGCTTATTCTGTAAATGTAAGATTATTGGCAAATACATTTTGTACAAAATTATTTGGGCCCGTCTGCCAGCTTCAAGGCAACCTCTATAAGACGGGAACCTAAGACTAAATACTACATTGCGTGCCATATGCATGCTGGGTCCACTCTGCCTTTTACAATTTTTTGTGCCATAATGACATCCATTAAATCCAGGGAATGCAGATACCAACATGCATGCTGAGCGCACTCTATACCTCTCCTGGTGCCAGACGGCTTCCAATGAATGCAGGGAAAGCAGGCTACAGCTTTATACTTACACTAATTAAAATCCTCCTAGATGCTCCCTCACTCCTCATTTTCCTCTCTAAACTCTCTAACTCACCCAGCCCCTCCCTTGGCAAGAAGTTGGATCAGCCCTCTCCTGATGGTATTCCTGTAGGTGAACATTGCCAACTGTACCCCATCTGCTGATATAAAATGTTTATGGCATGACATTACATTATATTACACTTACATTACAAACCATTGCAGTTACAATAGTAGTACCTCCAGGTCTGGGGTACTGCATGAGCAGATGCCATTCTTTAGGTTTCTAGACATCCCTGAATTATAAGAACAGCAGGTCAAATAAAATGTAGAACTGGCTGTGGTTATCCCTGGCAGAATAAGCTTTTTGCCAGCAGCAGACGTTTATAAAAAGGGGTTGTCTTTGGGTTAGGCAAGATGACTATGCAAGATAATTAGGCAGGAACCAGGTCCTGTCAATCAATAATTTTACTGCATGGTCTATAAAACCCCCAGAAAACGATGGCAGATTTTTTTTCCCACTGCCACTTTGCTCCAGCTACTTGGCTCTCTGGCTACCTTAAAGAAGACTTTTCCCCTCTCCTGACATATCCACGTTTTAGTAACTACTTGCATTCCCCATGTAATAACAATTCTGGAGCATCTGTTCTTATGACTATGTTGTGCCTTTCCTATATTATTCCGGCTAGAAGTTTGCAAATAAATTGCGAGCAGTCTGCAGTAAATGTACTGCTGGGTGTTACCAGTAGAGGGTGTGTCTGACTCTGTCCAATCAGCGCTGCTGGTGTCAGACTGGATACATCCCCAACTGGAAACACCCTTCTGTACCTTTACTTCAAGCTGCTGGCAATTCAATCAGAACTTCTAGCAAGAATAATAAAGGAATGGCACAACACAGAGTCATAGGAACATATGCTCCAGAATTTTTATTACAAGGGTAATGCAAGCTGTCACTAAAAGAGAAATGCCAGGAGAGGTGATAGCTCCTCTTTAAGCTGTCTTCTGGTCCCTGTTCTGGATGAATGAGGTCACATCAGTTGCTGTAAGCAATGACTGGCCTTGGACATGTCACTGCTGAATCCAGTCAGTGGTTGCAGTGGGGCACGGGACCCTGTCCATCCGAGAGTTTACAGAACAGGGATCGGAAGACCGCTGAAGGGAGCCAGGAAGCTAGAATGGACTGGCAGGGAGCAGATGAGTATGTTTATTTATTTCAACAGGAACAACCGGCTGCTAGTTACAGTTAAAAATGTCAAAGAAGATGGACAATCCCTTTAAGAAAATTATAGTGCAATTTTAATAACGAGAATTAGTGTTGAGCGAATTGAAGTTCACAAAGTAGACTTTGATCCGAATTTCAGGAGAAATCGATTCATTGCGAAGCCGCATTTCATCGTGGTTTGTGGTAACGAATCAATTTTCCATGGAATGGCAGTAAAAAAAAAAAAATCATACTTACCAGATCCATTTAAATGTGAAGAGGGCTCTGCGGCCATGTTGCTTGAAGACCCTGCGCAAAATCTTGTGAGCGATGACGTATGACATTATCATGTTCCGCGCAAAATTTCTTCCCCGATCTTCAAGAAAGATGTCCGTGGCGGCCTCTTGTCGATTAAATGGATGAGCTAAATAAAATGTAATTATTATTTTTAATTAGCAAACACTAAAATGCTTTATTATGGATCTCAGATGCCTCGATCAGCGATGAACGTGGCATCTGAGGGGTTCAATGATGTGGGGGTGGCGCATTCGCCGTTCCCTGTCATTGCACCCGCTTCTTACAAAGAAATGCGTATCGTGATAAAGCAAATTGTTTCATGAAATTCAGCGAAGCGGTCAAATCGAATTTTAGAGAACTTTGCTCATCTCTAATGAGAATATATCAATTGATTTTCTTTTTATGAAAACCAATAAAAAAAAAATATATATATATATACAGGGAGTGCAGAATTATTAGGCAAGTTGTATTTTTGAGGATTAATTTTATTATTGAACAACAACCATGTTCTCAATGAACCCAAAAAAACTCATTAATATCAAAGCTGAATATTTTTGGAAGTAGTTTTTAGTTTGTTTTTAGTTTTAGCTATTTTAGGGGGATATCTGTGTGTGTAGGTGACTATTACTGTGCATAATTATTAGGCAACTTAACAAAAAACAAATATATACCCATTTCAATTATTTATTTTTACCAGTGAAACCAATATAACATCTCAACATTCACAAATATACATTTCTGACATTCAAAAACAAAACAAAAACAAATCAGTGACCAATATAGCCACCTTTCTTTGCAAGGACACTCAAAAGCCTGCCATCCATGGATTCTGTCAGTGTTTTGATCTGTTCACCATCAACATTGCGTGCAGCAGCAACCACAGCCTCCCAGACACTGTTCAGAGAGGTGTACTGTTTTCCCTCCTTGTAAATCTCACATTTGATGATGGACCACAGGTTCTCAATGGGGTTCAGATCAGGTGAACAAGGAGGCCATGTCATTAGATTTTCTTCTTTTATACCCTTTCTTGCCAGCCACGCTGTGGAGTACTTGGACGCGTGTGATGGAGCATTGTCCTGCATGAAAATCATGTTTTTCTTGAAGGATGCAGACTTCTTCCTGTACCACTGCTTGAAGAAGGTGTCTTCCAGAAACTGGCAGTAGGACTGGGAGTTGAGCTTGACTCCATCCTCAACCCGAAAAGGCCCCACAAGCTCATCTTTGATGATACCAGCCCAAACCAGTACTCCACCTCCACCTTGCTGGCGTCTGAGTCGGACTGGAGCTCTCTGCCCTTTACCAATCCAGCCACGGGCCCATCCATCTGGCCCATCAAGACTCACTCTCATTTCATCAGTCCATAAAACCTTAGAAAAATCAGTCTTGAGATATTTCTTGGCCCAGTCTTGACGTTTCAGCTTGTGTGTCTTGTTCAGTGGTGGTCGTCTTTCAGCCTTTCTTACCTTGACCATGTCTCTGAGTATTGCACACCTTGTGCTTTTGGGCACTCCAGTGATGTTGCAGCTCTGAAATATGGCCAAACTGGTGGCAAGTGGCATCTTGGCAGCTGCACGCTTGACTTTTCTCAGTTCATGGGCAGTTATTTTGCGTCTTGGTTTTTCCACACGCTTCTTGCGACCCTGTTGACTATTTTGAATGAAACGCTTGATTGTTCGATGATCACGCTTCAAAAGCTTTGCAATTTTAAGAGTGCTGCATCCCTCTGCAAGATATCTCACTATTTTTGACTTTTCTGAGCCTGTCAAGTCCTTCTTTTGACCCATTTTGCCAAAGGAAAGAAAGTTGCCTAATAATTATGCACACCTGATATAGGGTGTTGATGTCATTAGACCACACCCCTTCTCATTACAGAGATGCACATCACCTAATATGCTTAATTGGTAGTAGGCTTTCGAGCCTATACAGCTTGGAGTAAGACAACATGCATAAAGAGGATGATGTGGTCAAAATACTCATTTGCCTAATAATTCTGCACGCAGTGTATATATGCCCCACAAATAATATTGGGTCGTCCTATATCAGTAGCATATGGATTTGTAATTATGGAAGTTGGTTTCTGATTTGAACGGCTCATCATCGTATTTCTTTTACAACATCATTCTGCTCTTTTTCCTTTATTAGAGGTGTCTTCTCCAATGATATACAAACAGCAGCCACTTCTCACTATTCACTTTTTGATAGCCAGTTGCTATCAATTTACTTTCACGAGGCTGCTTCAGAGCTGCATAATTAAGTGGTCGACCGCCGCCGGTGAATGTAGAGTAGTTTATAAGCAGAGGAAAAAAAATAGCTATTGGCCAGCAAGTTCATTTTCCCTTGAAGTCATGCCTCAGTGATACACATAAGCAGGCTTCTTTCAGATGAAAGGTGAAAATGTAATTCTGCCAATATATTTTGAGTCTGTGCCTTTTTGGAAAACAAATTTATTTTAAGGGCACTACACAAAAGATGATTAAACTTTTGCAGAGGGCCTGGGTGACACAGAGAGATGATAATGGAGGATTTTAGCTTTTAAAGATGGAATGAAATGACAATTCTAAAAGGGTAAAGGGTCTTTGGGATAAATAATTTAAGAGATGGAAAAAAATCTCTCACCTTTTTTTTTTTGAAATTTGGTGATGCGGGCCATGAACTATGCCAGGCAAATTTATTTGTATTGCTTGTTCTATTAAAATAAATAAATAAAATTGTTATTTATGGAATCCTAGTATCTTAAATAGAGATGAGCAAATTTCAAAAAATTTGGTTCACATTCGATTTAGTCAAAACAGATTTTTTTGGGGTCTGAATAATTTCGATCCGAATCAAAATTACCTCAGTTGCCTTGAAAAGTAATGTATATCACTCTGGGGTCTCCTAGAGCTGTATCCAACCCCTTTCAAGCTCTTTAACCCCTTGATCCATGCATGTAGAATGGATGTTGTCTCATACAGCAGACACTTGGGGCTAATGTCTGCAATTGGTGACAATGCAGATTGCAGACATATAACCCCTCAGATGTCATGGTGAGTTTTGACCAAGGCATCTAAGGTGGCTTTCCCCAGGAGCACTGTGCCTCTGTGACTTGAATGGCGTTCCTCCCGCTGAGATCAGGGAAGCAGTTCTTTGTATGCAATAGCCTGGGTCTCTCTGAAGAAACCCATGCCATTACAGCTGTACTTCTTATCCAGACCTGCAGGTGTATGGCTTGATAAAAAACATAGTGAATTTGCCATTCATTGCAATGTAAGGCAAAAGCGATCTGAAGATCGCATATTGAAGCCCCCTAGGAGGGCTCGAAAAGAATAAAAAAAGTAAAGAAAGGTTTGAAATTTATATTTATATGCTTCCCTGCAAAAAATGAACCTTTCAGTATTAAAACAGAAGAAAAACTATACAAATAAGGTATCCCTGTAATCGTACTCACCCAAGAAATGAAGAGAACAAATCAGTTTTACCTCATAGGGGATGCTGTACAAATGAAACCCATAAAACAGTGTCACAATTGCGATTTGTTTAAATAAATTTCACCCCATTTGGAAGTTTTTTTCCAGCGTCCCACTACATTGTATGCAATATTAAATGGTGACATTAGAAAGTGCAACTTGTCCCACAAAAAACAAGCCCTCGTATGTAAATCTGAACAGAAAAATACAAAAGTTGTAGCTCTGGGAAGGCAGGGAGTAAAAAACAAAAAACGCATACCTGTAATTGAAAAATTCTCTAAGGGTTAGTGCCAAGGCAGCATTAGTAATGCCAGAGTGACAGTGACATATATGGCTATGGGGAAATAGATAGGAGCTAGTGGTAGCAGCCTGTAAAAAAAAATAAAAAAAATATGGTTAAACAGCCTGTACTGCACTGACGGATATTGTGTATATTTTCCCTTTTAGTGGAAGATGCATTCTCTGTCTTCAGAACTGTAAAATTGGCATTTTGTGAAATTTGTGAGGGATAAATTCAAAAAAATTAGGATTTGTTGGAAATTAAAGTTATTGAGAAGTTTGAAATGAAAATTATTTGTTTAGAATTTATTTTCGGATCTATAGTTTTAAATTGCAAAATATTTTTTTTTGTGGTATTACATATATACCAACAAATCAAAAGTAAAATTCCGGACATTTAAGTCAAGCATCTTAGGCCATCGGGGAAAGCATCTAAATGCCCTGGAATTCACAAAAAATGAAAACTTTGGGGCATTTTGCTGGATTGCTAATTGTATTGTAGGGTCCATGCAAACAACATCCATGCATGTACAAATCCAGTGTCACAGGCAGGGGGCCATGGGAACTTCACTATGACAGCCCTCAGAGCCTTCACATGGCCTGAGACTGCCATAGCAACCAAACGGCTCCCTCGATCTCGGTGCGAAAGTACCAGTACTCACAGAAAATCAATACTTATATACCGTGGTTGCAATTGACTGTAGTATCTGAAGGGGTTAAGGAGCAATTGAACAGTCATTTCTTAAAATTGATGTGTTGGAAGCGGGAAAAATGGGCGAGCTTAAGGACCTGAGCAACTTTGACAGTCAGCCTACCATAGGTAAATAGGTAAGAACATAGGTCATGTGGGGTGTTCCTGGTATGCAGTGGTTAGTACCTACCAAAGGTGGTCCATGGAAAGACAACTGGTGGATCATAAGTGCCGATGCTTACTGATAGCAAAGGGTAGTGCCGGCCCAATCTTACAGCAGAGCTGTTTGAACAGACTGCAGCGCTTGTACGAGTGCGTATTCAAGTGAATAGGATGGAGCCCTACAATTTAACGGGGTTCTCCAGGAATTAAGAAAATTAAAATACTTATTACTTTATTACAAATATATTCCCAAATACCATTTATGAGTTATAATGGCTTTTTTTTATCTAGGGAGCAATCTGTAGGAGAAATAAAATGGACATTGTCCTATTAGTACTCACAAAACCTGTCCTAGTCACACAGGAGGACAAGTTACTTCAGAACACTGAGCTAAAGAGCAGCCTCATCCTCCTCACTGCTCCACTTGTCAGGGATTCCGTCATGCCTTCCTGGTTGCTGAATACACCCAGCAGTAAACACAGATTTAGCTGAATATAAATTGTAGGCCTATTATTTAGGCGCTGGATGACAGGTATACGTTTACGGACAGAATTAGACTTGGAGATGCACGGTAGCGTTTGAAGTTATTGAGAATGACCCTTTCCGCACCTTCAATCTAATATACCCTTTTTTGGATAGATTTAAACTTGGCCTGATACAGCAGAAACCATTTAGGGAATTGCTAAGTTGGGAATTGTATTTCAACCCAGAACAAAAACTGTGCTTTGGCGGACACTAAATAAATTGACCAGCCACAGCAGTAACCACAGTAGGCCTATTATTTAGGCGCTGGATGACAGGTATACGTTAACGGACAGAATTAGACTTGGAGTTGTACGGTAGCGTTTGAAGTTATTGAGAATGACCCTATCAGCACCTTTAATGTAATATACCCTTTTATGGATAGATTTAAACTTGGCCTGCTACAGCAGAAACCACTGATTTAGGGAATTGCTAATTTGGGAATTGTATTCAACCCAGAACAAAAACTGTGCTTTGACGGACACTAAATAACTTTACCAGCCACAGCAGTAAACACAGATTTAGCTGAATATAAATTGTAGGCCTATTATTTAGGCGCTGGGTGACAGGTATACGTTTACGGACAGAATTAGACTTGGAGATGCACGGTAGCGTTTGAAGTTATTGAGAATGACCCTATCAGCACCTTCAATGTAATATACCCTTTCATGGATGGATTTAAACCCTTTTAAGATCTTCAGATGAATCTCTGTGGGAATGGAGTTCATGAGGAGACATGAAGTACAGAGAGGATGGACAGGACAGACTGTGGTAATGTGGGGCTGTGGTAATGGAGTGCTGCTGCTCATTATCTACACCCCCACCTCCTCTCTGTACTTCATGTCTCTTCATGAACTCCATTCCTTGAGAGATTCAGCTGCAGATCTTATCATCCCTGACAAGCAGAGCAGAGAGGAGGATGAGGCAGCTCTTTAGCTTAGTGCTCTGAAGTAACTGGTCCTGCTGTGTGATTAGGACAGGTTTTGTGTGTACTAATAAGACAGTGGCCATTTTATTTCTCCTAATGATTGCTCCTTAAACAAAAAGAGCCATTATAACTTATGAAAGATATTTGGGAATATATTTATAGTAAAGTAATATTTAAGTATTTTAATTTTCATAATTCCTGGAGAATCCTTTTAAGTGAAAGGAACGACGTGGTTCTAATTACACCTGCTCACCACTGCAGTTGCTATGGCGAGCAGGTAAACAGTGAAGAGAACACAGCGCTCGTATAAGCGCTGTGGTCTCTTCAAACATCTGATTGGTAGGGATGCCAGGAGTTGGACCCCCGCCAAACTTATATTGATGACCTATCCCGAGTGTAGGTCGTCAATACAAAAAAAGTGGACAACCCCTTTAACGACCAGTCACAGCTTTTAAGTAGATGTGAGTTTTAAAGCTAGAAATGATTTAAGACCCAGTAGCTACTGTGAACTCCAGGACTAGATCATTGCCTGTTCCTGAACTGTATGCATGGTGCTCATTAAGCTTGGTGTATTCAGCAACCAGGAAGGCATGACGGAATAAGCCTTCTTCCTTCATTATGGAAAGTCCAGCTTTCTCTGACAGCTGGCTTTCCTCTCCTGCAGCTGCACAGTTTCCATGTGTCTGCAGAATCTAGAGAGAGATTCTGAAGGCATTTAGTTATACGGGGACCAGCCAAATGTCTACAGATGTTGAGTGGTTTGTAAAGTAGAAAGAAAATTAAAAATCTTAAAGGGAAATTCCTGTTCCTAAACATTATCCCCTATCCACTGATAGGAGTAGTATAGGGCTACTGTTCTCATCAAACTAAAAGTGACAGGTCGACACGCCCCTTTCCCCCCTAATTACCCCTCCCACTCCACCCACAACCCTTCCCAAACCAAGCCTAAATACCCCCAAACCACGCCTAAATATCGCCCATTCAAAGCCCTTTTATTCTGTTATATCTGATATTGTGTCAGTAATTTAATTAAGTTTTAATATCTTTAAAAATAAAATTATATTAAGATTGTATTAACCTCTTATTGCGTTATTATAAATATTGACAATAGCTATTTGATCCATCTAGGATCCTAAAACTAAAAGACCTTTGATGATGTCACCGTAGGTCCTTAAAGCTAACTATCGCATTCCCATTGTTAGTGGACCTGTGATCTTTGAAATTTGCTTTTAATTATGTACGATCGTGTTTAATAAAATTGAAGGCGGCCCTGATTTAAGCAAAAATATATCAACAGATTATGATGTTATCTATCTATCTATCTATCTATCTATCTATCTATTAGATAAAGGACCTTTAATGAGTCCCTTTCACTGCCCATAAACCATCCAAGCCTCCCACAAAGCCACACAGCCCCACCCAAAGCTGATGTCACCGCAGGTACTGTAAGGTCTACTGTCGCAGTCCCTTTGTTAGTGGACCTGCGATGTATGAAATTTGCTTTAATTATATACGATCGTGTTTAATAAAATCGAAGGCGTCCGTGATTTAAGCAAAATATCTGATTACCGCATCTAACGCATTGGGATGTATCATTTATAAATATTAACAATAGCTAATTACGGCACCCAACTTTCCTGGGGGCTAATTCAGTGTTCGTTTTGTGAAATATGGACCCACAGTTTGCAAAGTGCATCAGGAAATGACCGAGCATGATGAAGGCATGTTCGGACATGTCCTAAGACGTTATTTAAGAGAGTCAAAATCATTTTGTTTCGTAAGAAAATTTGCATTGTTACGAAATTATGTTTAATAAAAATCTAAGGCGTACGTAATTTAAGCAAAATGTTTGTTTACGACGCATTATGGTGCATTTTTCAATAACTCAGTAGCGTAGACACGTTTGTGCGTAATTACAGCAACGTATACATAATTGTTTCATGCGCTCTGTTACAAAGGAGCGTACAACAAGGTCATTTTTTCTAAAATCACTCGTAAATATTTTTAATACATTTTTCAAAAGACATTCCTTTAGATAACACGTTGAAAACATGTTCGGGCATGTCCTAAGACGTACCATCAGTGATTCAGATGTCCTAAGACGCTATTTAAAGGGTTTCTGTCACTAGAATTTTCACTATTATACTGGCTGACATTAGCGATGTTCTAATGTCATCTGCACCTAACTATGCTAATCTTGTGATTATTCATGCCCCCGTTACTGCAGAATTCTTACTTTTATTATATGCAAACTAGCCTCTAGGTGCAGGGGGGGGGGACGTTGCACCTGCTCCTACAGGCTCCGTTCGCCCACCTCTTTAAATGCCCTTCTACTCTTGATTGACAAGGCTAGGCAGTGTTCGCATCCTTCTGCCGGCCCTGTCCGCTGGGGAAATCTTGCGCAACTCAGTATTGTTAAGGCCTCATTGAGTGGGTTGAAACTTTGCCTGGGAATAAAAGGGTCATCACTAGGGATGAGCGAACCCGAACTGTATAGTTCGGGTTCATACCGAATTTTGGGGTGTCCGTGACACGGACCCGAACCCGAACATTTTAGTAAAAGTCCGGGTTCGGGTTCGGTGTTCGGCGCTTTCTTGGCGCTTTTTGAAAGGCTGCAAAGCAGCCAATCAACAAGCGTCATACTACTTGCCCCAAGAGGCCATCACAGCCATGCCTACTATTGGCATAGCTGTGATTGGCCAGTGCAGCATGTGACCCAGCCTCTATTTAAGCTGGAGTCACGTAGCGCCGCACGTCACTCTGCTCTGATCAGTGTAGGGATAGGATGCAGCTGCTGCTGTTAGGGCGAGATTAGGCAGTGATTTAGTCTTCAAAAACATCATTCAACTTCTGCTATTTAATTGCTCACTGTTTTAAGGCTGCCCAGAGCGTTTTTCTGTCACTTTTTTCTGGGGTAATCGGCGGCCATTTTGTGTCTTGTGGTGCGCCAGCACAAGCTGCCACCAAGTACAATTAACCATCAATAGTGTGTTGTTTTTTTTTGCTATATCCTACATCAGGGGGTTGGCTGTGCTTGCTATTTTATTAAGGGGTGAAATACAATTGCCAAAATAGCAGTACCCTAAATCTGGTGTTTCAGCTGTGGCTAGCCAATTGTAATACTGTCTGCTGTCTGCCGAAACAAAGTTTTTGTTCTGGGTTGAATACAATTCCCAAATTAGCAATTCCCTAAATCAGTGGTTTCTGCTGTAGCAGGCCAAGTTTAAATCTATCCATAAAAGGGTATATTACATTAAAGGTGCTGATAGGGTCATTCTCAATAACTTCAAACGCTACCGTACAACTCCAAGTCTAATTCTGTCCGTTAACGTATACCTGTCATCCAGCGCCTAAATAATAGGCCTACTGTGGTTACTGCTGTGGCTGGTCAATTTATTTAGTGTCCGCCAAAGCACAGTTTTTGTTCTGGGTTGAAATACAATTCCCAACTTAGCAATTCCCTAAATGGTTTCTGCTGTATCAGGCCAAGTTTAAATCTATCCAAAAAAGGGTATATTAGATTGAAGGTACGGAAAGGGTCATTCTCAATAACTTCAAACGCTACCGTGCATCTCCAAGTCTAATTCTGTCCGTAAACGTATACCTGTCATCCAGCGCCTAAATAATAGGCATACAATTTATATTCAGCTAAATCTGTGTTTACTGCTGTGGCTGGTCAATTTATTTAGTGTCCGCCAAAGCACAGTTTTTGTTCTGGGTTGAAATACAATTCCCAACTTAGCAATTCCCTAAATCAGTGGTTTCTGCTGTATCAGGCCAAGTTTAAATCTATCCAAAAAAGGGTATATTAGATTGAAGGTGCGGATAGGGTAATTCTCAATAGCTTCAAACGCTACCGTGCATCTCCAAGTCTAATTCTGTCCGTAAACGTATACCTGTCATCCACCGCCTAAATACTAGGCCTACAATTTATATTCAGCTAAATCTGTGGTTACTGCTGTGCCTGTATTAGTGTAATACGGTACCTAAGTAGATAGCCAGATAGTGTTAGGTGCCTGTAAAAAAAGGCCTGAATTTGAATTCAATACATTGGGCCAAATAATTTTTTTCTTATTGTGGTGAACGGTAACAATGAGGAAAACATCTAGTAAGGGACGCGGACATGGTTTTGGTGGTGTTAGTGGACCCTCTGGTGCTGGGAGAGGACGTGGCCGTTCTGCCACAGCCACACGTCCTAGTGAACCAACTACCTCAGGTCCCAGTAGACGCCAGAATTTACAGCGATATTTGGTGGGGCCCAATGCCGTTCTAAGGATGGTAAGGCCTGAGCAGGTACAGGCATTAGTCAATTGGGTGGCCGACAGTGGATCCAGCACGTTCACATTATCTCCCACCCAGTCTTCTGCAGAAAGCGCACAGATGGCGCCTGAAAACCAAGCCCATCAGTATGTCACATCACCCCCATGCATATCAGGGAAACTGTCTGAGCCTCAACTTATGCAGCAGTCTCTTATGCTGTTTGAAGACTCTGCTGGCAGGGTTTCCTAAGGGCATCCACCTAGCCCTTCTTTAGCGGTGGAAGACATAGAATGCACTGACGCACAACCACTTATGTTTCCTGATGATGAGGACATGGGAATACCACCTCAGCACGTCTCTGATAATGAAACACAGGTGCCAACTGCTGCATCTTTCTGCAGTGTGCAGACTGAACAGGAGGTCAGGGAGGAAGACTGAGTGAAAGACGATGCAGGGGACGATGAGGTCCTAGACCCCACATGGAATGAAGGTCATGCCACTGACTTTCAGAGTTCGGAGGAAGAGGCAGTGGTGAGACCTAGCCAACAGCGTAGCAAAAGAGGGAGCAGTGGGCAAAATCAGAACACCCGCCGCCAAGAGAGTCCGCCTGCTACTGGCCACCGCCATCTGGGACCGAGCACCCCAAAGGCAGCTTCAAGGAGTTCCCTGGCGTGGCAGTTCTTCAAACAATGTGCTGACGACAAGACCCGAGTGGTTTGCACGCTGTGCCGTCCGAGCCTGAAGCGAGGCATTAACGTTCTGAACCTTAGCACAACCTACATGACCAGGCACCTACATGCAAATCATGAACTGCAGTGCAGTAAACACCTTAAAAACAAGGAACTCACTCAGGCTCCCCCTGCTACCTCTTCTGCTGCTGCCTCGGCCTCTTCCTCCACCTCTGGATGGAACGTTGGCACCTGCCGCCCAGCAAACAGAGGATGTACCACCAACACCACCACCTCCGTCACCAAGCATCCCAACCATGTCACACGGCAGCGTTCAGCTCTCCATCTCACAAACATTTGAGAGAAAGCGTAAATTCCCACCTAGCCACCCTCGATCCCTGGCCCTGAATGCCAGCATTTCTAAACTACTGGCCTATGAAATGCTGTCATTTAGGCTGGTGGACACAGCCGCCACTACTTCTCCAAGAGAGCCGTGCCTTCCCTGCACAACCAAGTATCCGATAAAATCAAGTGTGCACTGCGGAACGCCATCTGTGGCAAGGTCCACATAACCACAGATACGTGGACCAGTAAGCACGGCTAGGGACGCTATATCTCCCTAACTGCACACTGGGTAAATGTAGTGGCGGCTGGGCCCCAGGCGGAGAGCTGTTTGGCGCACGTCCTTCCGCCACCAAGGATCACAGGGCAACATTCTTTGCCTCCTGTAGCCTCCTCCTCCTACTTGGCTTCCTCCTATTCGGCTTCCTCCTCCTCTTCTTCCACCTGCTCATCCAGTCAGCCACACACCTTCACCACCAACTTCAGCACAGCCCAGGGTAAACGTCAGCAGGCCATTCTGAAACTCATATGTTTGGGGGACAGGCCCCACACCGCGCAGGAGTTGTGGCGGGGTATTGAACAACAGACCGACGAGTGGTTGCTGCCGGTGAGCCTCAAGCCCGGCCTGGTGGTGTGCGATAATGTGCGAAATCTCGTCGCAGCTCTGGGACTAGCCGGTTTGACGCACATCCCTTGCCTGGCGTATGTGCTGAATTTGGTGGTGCAGAAGTTCATTCACAACTACCCCGACATGTCAGAGCTGCTACATTAAGTGCGGTCCATCTGTGCGCGCTTCCGGCGTTCACATCCTGCCGCTGCTCGCCTGTCTGCGCTACAGCGTAACTTCGGCCTTCCCGCTCACCGCCTCATATGCGATGTGCCTACCAGGTGGAACTCCACCTTGCACATGCTGGACAGACTGTGCGAGCACCTAGTCAACTCCACTATGGACTGTGCTATAGGCCATAGTGGAGTTTCAGCTGCAACACGCACGGGTCAGTCGCACTGCGGAACAGCACCACTTCACCACCAATGACTGGGCCTCCATGCGAGACCTGTGTGCCCTGTTGCGCTGTTTCGCGTACTCCACCAACATGGCCAGTGGCGATGACGCCGTTATCAGCATTACAATACCACTTCTATGTCTCCTTGAGAAAACATCTAGGGCGATGATGGAAGAGGAGGTGGCCCAGGAGGAGGAAGAGGGGTCATTTATAGCACTTTCAGGCCGGTCTCTTAGAAGTGACTCAGAGGGAGGTTTTTTGCAACAGCAGAGGCCAGGTACAAATGTGGCCAGACAGGGCCCACTACTGGAGGACGAGGAGGAGGTGGAGGAGGATGAGGATGAAGCATGTTCACAGCGGGGTGGCACCCAACGCAGCTCGGGCCCATCACTTGTGCATGGCTGGGGGGAAACGCAGGACGATAGCGATACGCTTCCCACAGAGGACAGCTTGTCCTTACCTCTGGGCAGCCTGGCACACATGAGCGACTACATGCTGCAGTGCCTGCGCAACGACAGCAGAGTTGCCCACATTTTAGCGTGTGCGGACTACTGGGTTGCCACCCTGCTGGATCCCCGGTACAAAGACAATGTGCCCACCTTACTTCCTACACTGGAGCGTGATAGGAAGATGCGCGAGTACAAGCGCACGTTGGTAGACGCGCTACTGAGAGCATTCCCAAATGTCACAGGGGAACAAGTGGAAGCCCAAGGCGAAGGCAGAGGAGGAGCAAGAGGTCGCCAACGCAGCTGTGTCACGGCCAGCTCCTCCGAGGGCAGGGTTAGCATAGCAGAGATGTGGAAAAGTTTTGTCAACACGCCACAGCTAACTGCACCACCACCTGATACGGAACGTGTTAGCAGGAGGCAGCATTTCACTAACATGGTGGAACAGTACCTGTGCACACCCCTCCACGTACTGACTGATGGTTCGGCCCCATTCAACTGGGTCTCCAAATTGTCCACGTGGCCAGAGCTAGCCTTTTATGCCTTGGAGGTGCTGGCCTGCCCGGCGGCCAGCGCTTTGTCTGATCGTGTATTCAGCACGGCAGGGGGCGTCATTACAGACAAACGCAGCCGCCCGTCCACAGCCAATGTGGACAAGCTGACGTTCATAAAAATGAACCAGGCATGGATCCCACAGGACCTGTCCATCCCTTGTGCAGATTAGAAATTTATAACTACATCCCCTTAACAATATATTCTTGTACTCCAGGGCACTTCATTCAATCCTCTATTTTTAATTTTACCATTATATTGCGGGGCAACCCAAAGTTGAATGAACCTCTCCTCCGTCTGGGTGCCGGGGCCTAAGTATCTGACATTGGCCTGTTCCAGTGGTGGGTGACATGAAGCCTGATTCTCTGCAATGGGACCATTCTCCTCTGTCTGGGTGCCGTGGCGTAAATATCTGACAGTGGCCTGTTCCAGTGGTGGGTGACATGAAGCCTGATTCTCTGCAATGGGACCTCTCTCCTCTGTCTGGGTGGCGGGGCCTAAACATATCTGACAGTGGCCTGTTCTAGTGTTGGGTGACATGAAGCATGATGCTCTGCTATGACATGAAGCCTGATTCTCTGCTATGGGACCTCTCTCCTCTGTCTGGGTGCCGGGGCCTAAACATATCTGACAGTGGCCTGTTCCAGTGTTGGGTAACATGAAGCATGATTCTCTGCTATGACATGAAGCCTGATTCTCTGCTATGGGACCTCTCTCCTCTGTCTGGGTGCCGGGGCCTAAACATATCTGACAGTGGCCTGTTCCAATGTTGGGTGACATGAAGCATGATTCTCTGCTATGACATGAAACCTGATTCTCTGCTATGGGAACTCTTTTTTTATTAGAAAAATACAAAACTTTACGGACGAAAAAACAAACAGAACAGCTTCTCAGCTGGCCCAGCCTCACTCATACTCACATTCATACCAATACCCTATAAAAACTATATACAAACTATATACAAATGCTAAAAAAAAAGAAATGAAACTTACTTAGCCGGTTCAGCTGTAAAACCCAAAAAGAAAAACTTGACTACTCGTCAATAAAACAAAAACACAAATAAGACTAATAAAACAATAACAATAATAATAACAATAATAATAATACAAAACAATTATTTTTTTTTTTTTTTCAATCACCAATTTTTTATTTTTTTTTTAAAACAACACATAAAGCAAAACAAAACTTTTTACCTCCCTAATCTAGCCCTAACCCCCACTATCTACTCCATCACCCTTCACCCATCACCCAAGGCTGACCTCCGCCTCACGTCTCTTTCGTGTCCGCATAGTCCGAGGCCAGCCCTACCTCCACCACCCACATCTAGCCCCTCGCCCCATGCCCTCCCATGTCCGCATAGTCCAGGGCTAGATGCAGGCCTCCCCACTTCAAAACACACATAAAACACATAAAAGCACAAATAAAAGACCCCTTCCCACACCCACCCAACCTAACTAGCCCCAACTCATCCTATCCTAATAAACAACATAAACAACATAACTATTTAACACACACTACAAAATATTCTAATATACAGAACTACCCGAAGGCCCAAGCTCGGTCTCTGTAAGCCTTTCTTCAAACCTCATCATCCCACAAAACAAAAATCTACGGTGAAAGCGTCAGTCCACCACCAGGAAACGTATGACTAGGCTAGGGTACGCTAAAAGCAAAGCCTCTCCAGAGAAGAGAGGCCCTACTGGTACCCAGTCTCTCATACTCCAAAGAACGCACCTTCACCAGGTCACCCAGAATGTTCCTACATACCACATCCACTGGGAGGACTTTCTGCTGCGTTGAAACTAAGCACCGTGCATTCCACGTGTAGAACCTAACCACTATACTAACTAAAAAACATGTGCACAGGTCCCTTCTACCAATATCTCTGAGCACTCCATAGGCCCACTCCGCGTAGGAGAGGCTGGCTAGCCTAGGCCAGCCAATGGAAGCTCCCACCCGTTGGTATACCTCTGTATTAAAGGGACACTGAAGCAGGAAGTGATCCATACTTTCCAGTATGGAGCCACACTCCTCCCGGGGGCAACCCCTTTCATCAGAGTTCCTGTACTTCAAGTTGTCCCTCACATACAGCCTCCCGTGAAAGCAGCGCCAAGCCAAGTCCCAAAACTTCAAGAGATCCTTGCAGAATTTAGCTGTAACCCCTTGTCTAGATCCCAGCTTGGGCAATCCCTGAGGGCCAGGGGCTTCTGGAAGTGGGACAACAAGACCCTCTCGTCAAGGGACCTCCTTGACAGAGTCCTGATCTCCCTCACCCCCAAACCCCACCGGCGGATCACCTTCAGAATCGGGGTGACGTAAGTCGGAAGATATCCGTGAGGCGTACGTAAGTCCTTCACTTGCCCTCCTGTCTCCCATTCCTGGAAGAAAGGCCGAAACCACCCCCGGCAGGAGACTACCCACGGAGAAGCCCTCTCCATCCAGAGGTTCGCCAGATTCGCTTTAACAAAGGTGTTTACAAGAAACACCACGGGGTTGACCATAGATAACCCCCCTAGTCTCCTCGTGCGGTAAGTCACTTCTCTCTTGATCAGGTTCAGTCTATTCCCCCAAAAGAGCTGGAAGAACAGACTATAAACCCGAGTCCAGAGAGGCTCTGGCAAGATACACACGCTACCCAAATAGATAAGCAAAGGGAGTAAGTAGGCATTGATCAGGTTTACCCTTTCCCTGAGAGTCAAAGACCAACCCTTCCACTGGTCGACCTTCTGAGCGGCGATCCTAAGCCTGTCATCCCAATTTTGAGTGGGATAGTCCCCATGGCCAAAATGGATGCCTAGGACTTTGGCTGACGACTTGGGCCCTGGGAGGGTGTCCGGGAGATCAAAAACTGGATCACCCCCTCCCAGCCAGAGACTCTCACACTTATCCCGATTGATCATGGACCCGGATGCCTCCGAGTAGCGATCCACTTCAGACATCACGTACTCCGCCTCCCCTCTTGAGGATACGAAAATGGTGACATCGTCAGCGTACGCTACTACCCTCAGAGTGGCTTCTGGCGCTGCCCGATCCATCCCGACTCCCGCCAACGGTCCACGATCGATCCGCTTAAGAAAGGGATCAATCGCGAACACGTATAAAAGCGGGCTCAAAGGACAACCCTGGCGGACGCCAGACCCAACCTCAAAGGAGCAGCCAGACCAACCGTTCACAAGCGGGAAACTCTCTGCCCCTGCATACAAGATCTTTAACCAATCGACAAACCCCCCCGGCAGGCCATACTTCAGAAGGACCGACCAGAGGTACTCATGGTTCACCCGATCAAACGCCTTTGCTTGATCTAAGGACAGCATGTACCCCCTCCAGTAGCCTGCTCTACTCTGTTCCACTGCCTCTCGCACACACGAGTACAGCACTAAAAGTGCTGCGGCCTGGAACCGAGCAATGCTGAGCCACCGAGAGGAGCTGGTGTGCAAATTTCACCAGCCTATTAAAAAGTATCTTGGCCAGAATCTTTCTGTCCGTATTAAGAAGTGCTATGGGACGCCAGTTCTCAATACGGCTCGGATCCTTACCCTTTGATAGAAGGATCAGAGCTGACCTCCTCATTGACCGAGGCAGAGTGCCCGAGGATAAACACTCATTGAATACCTCAGTCAAGAGGGGACATAAAGAGTCCTTAAAGGTCTTATAAAACTCGGATGTTAAGCCACCCGGGCCTGGCGACTTCTTCAGAGCTAACCCTTCCACCGCCAGGATAACTTCCTCCTTCCTGATCTCTTCTACCAAACCGTCAAAAGAGAGGTGAGCTCCTGACTCAGGGGTGACCCCAGCCAGGAAAGCCGACATCCTGTCCCGATCCAGATCCCTCTTCCCCAAGAGGCACGAGTAAAAGGATCTAACGACTTCCAGGATCCCTGATCTGGACCTGTTCAGAGACCCCGTACTATCGACCAGTCCTGTTATTAACTTACACTTCACTGACATCTTACAATTTCTGTAGGGGTCGGGCGAGCGGTACCTCCCGAAGTCCCTCTCAAAAACTAAAGATGTGTGCCTATCATACTGGCACCTCTTGAGCAAAGATTTCACCCTGGAGATATCCTCGCGGCTACCACCAGTCGAGACCAGATGCTCGAGTTTCCTCCTCAGACCCTGATACAGGCGGTACCTGTCCAGGGACCTGAGGCTCGAGAGCCGGCGGAAGAACTTTGCAGCTCGATCTTTGAATATCTCCCACCACTCTGACTTAGTATCACAGAGATCCAGTAAAGGTACCTGACTCTGAAGGAAGTCCTCAAAGGATTGTCTCACCTCTGCTTCCTCCAAGACACCCAAATTCAGCTTCCAATAACCTCTTCCCATTTGGGGGGATTCTGAAATATTCAGAGAAAACATAATCAAACAGTGATCAGAGAATTCCACCTCCACAACCCTTAAGGGCGAAAAGGTAGCCTCCTCCTTCAAATAAAACCTATCTATTCTAGACCTGATCTGACTACCTCTATAGAAAGTGAAACCCCCGTGGCCTGGGGTATGCCTAATGTGGACATCTTCCAGACGAGCCTCACTAGCTACTCTGTTCAGAAAAATACTATCATAAGTCAGCTGGTTTCTGGTGCCTCCCCTGTCTTGGGGCCTTGTGACAGTATTAAAGTCCCCACCAAAAACCACCTGCCGGCTTGTAAAAAGGAAAGGCTTAATCCTCATAAAGAGACATTTCCTGTCCCACCTGGACTGGGGCCCGTAGATATTGATCAGGCGCAGTTCCTGTCCCTTCATGAGGATATCCAAGATCAAACACCTCCCCATTTCTAAATCAATTACTCGTCGGCATTCTACCGGTGCGGTAAAAAGGACCGCCACTCCGCTATACGACTCAGCCGCAAGAGACCAGTAGGAGGGCCCCGGTCTCCACTCCCTCTTGGCTTTATAAATCGCTGCCAAATCTGGCAGCCTGGTCTCTTGCAAAAACAAAATGTCAGCTTCAACACGGCTGAGAAAATCGAAGGCTGTGAAACGAGCCGCATCTGACTTAATGCTGGCGACATTAATGGTCGCCAGAGTCAGCAGAGCGGGTACCGCCATAAAGAGTAATTTAATTAGACGGCCTTCTTCCCATCCTTCTCCCCCCTCCCGGGGCTGCCTTCTAGAGCAGCACGACCTCTCTTGAAGGAGATAGTGGTATCCATCTCTGCCACCACCACCTCCCTCTGCGCACTACTCTTGGCTTTCTCAGTCTCAGGGCCCGGTTTTGCCACCCCTCCTGAGGACCTTGCATCCCCACCAGAGGGGGGCACGGGGCCCCCTGAAGGCTCTCCCTCCTTCGCCCCCGGCCCCTCACCTTCAACCCCCTCCTCAGCAGAGGAGGCAGAGGTCTCATCAAAGATGAGGTACCGGTTGGAGAGCTCCAGAGGGGAGCCGGTTACACCTTCCCTGGCAATTTTGGTCGGGCTAGATCTTTTTTTAGTACGCCGTTTCCGTCTACTTTGGGACTCTGCCCCACTACCCTCTGCAGAACTTTCGTAGTGCGAGGACAGAGTCTCTTTGGCCCGATCCAGTCTCTCAATCTCCACCTCCAGCTCGCTGCCCCCTAGGGTCTCGGATTCAAGAGGGGCAGTCGTTTGGGAAGGAGCGGGCATCACCCCAGGACGGGGTTCTTCCCCCTCCCTCTCCGCCTGACGCCTCTCTCTCCGCCTCTGCCGGGACGGGTTGTTCTGGTTCCTCACTGACCCCTTAACTCCACTGCCTTTGCCAGCACCCGCCTCAGCCGAAGGGACCTCCCGGCCCGCTCCTGCATGAGCTCAGAGAGAGGACAGCGACTGAAGGGGTGCCCGAGCTCCCCACACAGGTTGCATCTAATCTCCTCACAAGATGCAGCTAG
The DNA here is from genome assembly GCF_905171765.1 of Bufo bufo. NCBI lineage: Eukaryota > Metazoa > Chordata > Amphibia > Anura > Bufonidae > Bufo > Bufo bufo. The sequence continues at coordinate 522,816,830 of NC_053393.1, forward strand.
ATGACCTGTCCCCCCACACAACGCGCACTTCTGCACTTGGCAGCTGGCGCTGAAGTGTGTGGGGCTGCCGCACTTGTGACAGAGCTTAGGCTGCCCCCTGTAGAAAACCAAGATCCTGTCTCGGCCAATAAAGGCAGATGATGGAATGTGGGAAACTGTACTGCCCAGACGCTTAAGCTTGATATTAAACGTCCAGGCACCCGACCAAATGCCAAACTCGTCCAGGTTTTTAGCTGGTATTCCCTGGACCTCTCCGTACCTACCCAGCCAGGTCATGATGTCAATACAAGAGAGCGACTTGTTACGGGTCAGCACGGTCACTCTCTTGACCTCACTCTGGCGGGTTATCGCTTTTGCAACGAAACCACGCCAGTCCGGCATGTTCTTCACCAGCTCAAATCCGGACCAGAAGAGCTCAAGCCCCTCCGGCCGGACAAAGCTGATGTCAAACTCCTTGGAGCCAAAAGGATGGATCAAGGCAAAGATGTCAGTTGCCTTGAAACCCATCCCAAGCAGGAGCTCCACTACCCTCTTCCTAGTAGGGCAAGCTTCATCGCTACTCCACTTGAGACAGACCACATTCCGTCTGGCTCCAGGGCCGGTTGTGGGTGAAGACCAGGTGGTCTCGCCCCCGCTCTGTTCTTGGAAGGCCCGAACGCCATGTCTGTTGAACCAGAATGAACATTCCACCTTCTTCCCCTCTACGGAAAAGGAGCTCTCCCCCTTTTTGAGGGCCTCCAGCAGTCGCCGCTGCAAGTCACCATTACCAGACCCTGAGAGTGAGGAAGCCAAAGAGGCCAGCCCCTCCCCCCCACGGCCGCAGCCACACTGGCATAACTTCTGCAAGGCGCCACGGACGCAGGAGGGGCAGCAGTACCGGCTCCCCCCCCACCTGTTACAACTGTCACGCCGGACCCCCCTGAGGGGGGCACACGGGGGGACCCCGCCACTTTTACAGTGGACGGCCCCCCCCTCCCCCCCCACAGGATCCGGGACAACAGCCCCAACATTAAACATCTCAATACTTTTATCACTTTCACCCAGGGGACCCACCTCTGCGGTGGCCATCACTATTTCATTGTCCCCCCCCCACACATACTGCTGGACCAGTGGGGATAATAGGAACCTCTGGTGCGATTGGCAGCACAGCCTCAGCCTCCACAGCTTTTGTGGCTGTATCCTCGGCCTCATTGGCTGGCAGGTGTATTTGCGCGTCTGTTAGAATCCTCCTCACCCCCCCTGTACCAGGGGAGGACTGAGGGGATGCAGCAGAGTCCACCGCCCTAAAAACTTTATATGCTGTGGCCAGTTTTTTCCCAGACTTTTTGGCAGGTTTCATTGTTTTCCCTTTTCCTTTATTGTCCTGTCTGTTGTGTCTTGCTGGACTTTTCCTTCCTGCTGCCTGCAGCCGGCTTGTGGCACCACTGCACCCAGCCGCACACACTCCAGCCACCGGGATCCGGCTCCACCCACCTTCGCCCACAGACATTCCTATGGGCGTGTCCACAGGTGCCCCCGCTGCCCCCAACACAGGCGCAGCGGAGCCAACAAGGGCAGGTAAAGCAGGGGACCCGATATCAACTGCAACAGGGGGGGCGATGGCATCCCCCCCATACCGCCGCACCTCCACTGTGCACTTACCCAGCGCTACCGTGGACGCGGCGGCAGACGGGGACACCTGACGCTCGGCCACGCCCCCCCCCCCCCTTCTCTGCCGAAACCTTCCTGTCTAGCTCCTCCCTCTCTTCGCCGTCCTCGCTACCGCAAGCGAGGACGGCGTTCGACGCCATCTTAGCTCCTTTCCTCTCCCCACTCCCGCGCTCCGGTACCACTACAGAGACCGTGCTAGGGGGGTTAGTGGGTGCTGCGTCCTGAGTCGACCCTGCAGTCGGCCCGGAACACAGCTGGTGAGGCACATACACATATCTCACCTCTAGTGAAGTCTTCTTTGCCTTGTTATGATTTTTGCTTATTGGATCCTCCTCCAACAGATCGTCACCAAAAACAAACCCTTCTTCTCGGATTCTTGGGGATTCCAGGTGACGGATCTCCTCCATCAGCTGACCGCCCGGGTTGCTCTCGCTGTAGTCCTCCTCTGAACTCGCGGGGGGCAGATTCGTTTGCTGGCATCTCTGCCCCGCTGGCAGGCTTGCTTCCAGAGTCTGCTCCCCCAGGTCTTCCTCTGGCTCTTCCTCCCAGGACTGCCTTGCCTGGGCCATCTCAGAGAACCTTTCCTCATTCTTTAGCTTCTCTTGAAAGGGGCCAGTACCCTTCAGGATAACCATCCTTCTTGCTTCTTGTAGTTGTATCTCTTCTTTTAGGTTTTTAATCCTGGCCGAAATCTCGGGCCTCTTATTCTTGGAGGCTTTATTTGCCTTGACTCTTTCTAGCTTTAACTCATTCCTGAGTCTTTTTAGCAGCTTTCCAGCTTCTTCATACTCCCGGAGGTAGGCCGTGATACGGGAGCTGTATGTGGTGACTGCCTCCTGAGGCCTCATGTTGCCCCAGTCAGCTTCCACCGCTCCCAGCCCACCTCCAGGAGCACTCCACTCGCCTCTCCACTCACCTCTTGGAGGGTTACTGTCCACCCTCCCGGACTGGCTGGTGGTCTTCACAGCATCACCCCTGGGGGCCACAGGGGACGCTTCCACATGACCCCTGCTTGATCTTCTGACCCCCGGAGCGGAAGATGGAGCAGAGGCCGGTAACTCGCCTCCCCTACCTCCCGCCGGCCTACCCCGGGAAGCAGGATCCTGGGCCTTGCCTGAGCGCATAGCCCAGGCCCCTACCAGCTCCCTAGGGAGAGGCAGGGCCTGGGCTGGGGAGAAAGGTGGAAAATCTCCCCACAAGCCTGGTCCCTCCCAGGGGATTAAGGTGTTGAAAAATCTCCCTGGGGCCTTAACGAGGTGGAAGTTCTCAGGAGCTGCTTCACACACACCTTTCCACTTCAGCTGCAGGAAACAGACACGCCCATGCCTGATTCTCTGCTATGGGACCTCTCTCCTCTGTCTGGGTGCCGGGGCCTAAACATATCTGACAGTGGCCTGTTCCAGTGTTGGGTGACATGAAGCATGATTTTCTGCTATGACATGAAGCCTGATTCTCTGATATGGGACCTCTCTCCTCTGTCTGGGTGCCGGGGCCTAAAAATATCTGACAATGGCCTGTTCCAGTGTTGGGTGACATGAAGCCTGATTCTCTGCTATGACATGAAGCCTGAATCTCTGCTATGGGACCTCTCTCCTCTGTCTGGGTGCCGGGGCCTAAAAATATCTGACAGTGGCCTGTTCCAGTGATGGGTGACATGAAGCCTGATTCTCTGCTATGACATGAAGCCTGATTCTCTGCTATGGGACCTCTCTCCTCTGTCTGGGTGCCGGGGCCTAAACATATCTGACAGTGGCCTGTTCCAGTGTTGGGTGACATGAAGCATGATTCTCTGCAATGGGACCTCTCTCCTCTGTCTGGGTGCCGGGGCCTAAATATCTGACAGTGGCCTGTTACAGTGGTGGGTGACATGAAGCCTGATTCTCTGCTATGGGACCTCTCTCCTCTGTCTGGGTGCCGGGGCCTAAACATATCTGACAGTGGCCTGTTCCAGTGTTGGGTGACATGAAGCATGATTCTCTGCTATGACATGAAGCCTGATTCTCTGCTATGGGACCTCTCTCCACTGTCTGGGTGCCGGGGCCTAAAAATATCCGACAGTGGCCTGTTCCAGTGTTGGGTGACATGAAGCATGATTCTCTGCTATGACATGAAGCCTGATTCTCTGCTATGGGACCTCTCTCCTCTGTCTGGGTGCTGGGGCCTAAACATATCTGACAGTGGCCTGTTCCAGTGTTGGGTGATGTGAAGCCTGATTCTCTGCTATGACATGAAGCCTGAATCTCTGCTATGGGACCTCTCTTCCTCTGTCTAGGTGCCGGGGCCTAAAAATATCTGACAATGGCCTGTTCCAGTGGTTGGTGACATGAAGCCTAATTCTCTGCTATGACATGAAGCCTGATTCTCTGCTATGGGACCTCTCTCCAATTGATATTGGTTAAGTTTTATTTATTTTATTTATATTTTAATTCATTTCCCTATCCCCATTTGTTTGCAGGGGATTTACCTACATTTTGCTGCCGTTTGCAGCCCTCTAGCCCTTTCCTGGGCTGTTTTACAGCCTTTTTAGTGCCAAAAAGTACGGGTCCCCATTGACTTCAATGGGGTTCGGGTTCAGGGCGAAGTTCGGGTCGAGTTCGGATCCCGAACCCGAACATTTCTGGGAAGTTCGGCCGAACTTCTCGAACCCAAACATCCAGGTGTTCGCTCAACTCTAGTCATCATCTTTCACTCTGATTTGGAGTGCTGCCTTATTCTTTTGGAAATAGATACAGTAGTTACATAGATAAATAGATAGATAAAATTGTTAGATATCTATGAGCTAATAGAAAAATAAATAAATTACAAATGTACATATAAAACCTCTTAAAAGATATAATTTTTTTTTTTAATTAAAACTAAAAACAATATAGGTTGAATCTTGTCTGCCAAAAATGGGTAAACTAGCAGACAGTAGAATTGGTTATACACCTCTGTCATCCCATATACACATACATTGTATATATTTTCTGAAGTCCACATAGGATTAGTCAACCAAAAATACTTCCATCGTGATTAGGTGAGCTTTAAATCCATTCAACATAATATTCCTTCATGTTAATGCAGCATAATTGTAGATGTAATGGACTCCAATAGGTAAGTCATTTTCAACATGTAGGTTATTAATAAATGTCACTTACATTAGTAGTTCCGATGTTAGTAATAGTTAATGAGAATACTACCCACCGATACTTTGTGGCGTCCCACGTGTCTGGTCGGGTATGGATTTTTTTTTACCTCTTTCCTGAAGAGTAAATTGCAGGTAATGACGTTTCCTCTGGCCGTGCCGTTCCTAAAGATTCTCACCCGGCGTCTCATGTGACCAGACAGTTCGGAGGTCAAGCTGTCATGTGTGTCAGCGCTTCTTCTCCTGCCATCAGTGAGGCACTGGGAGAGGAATTATAGGTTTCAGACCGGCTCCAATGTATAGACTTCCTGCACTTAGCTCATATTATTTATCTATGGATATTAGATGGAAATAGTACAAATTTGCAGGTATCAACGCCAGACGCATTTCGGAGTATAACCCTACTTCTTCATCAGTGGCCTGTTAGATAGCTAGATAAATAGATGGATTGATAGCTAGTTAGATAGATAAATAGATACATTGTTAGATAGATAGATAGATAGATAAAGAGATAGCATGATAGATAGTTAGATAAATAGATAAATTGTCAGTGTGAGGAATATGGAGTATGAATTCATTCCTGCCATTTGCTCCAGGAGTGGCAGAGGAAAGCAAACACCACAGGGGGGCCCCTGCTTCAAAGTGCAGCAGTCAGATAGCAGATAATTTTTGTTACATTTCACACCTCCATTCAGACAGCATGGATCCTGCAGGAAAACTTCCCTGCAGGGGGTCTATGTCATTCCTCAGAATAAAAGCATTCCTCAGACATCATGGAACCGGCGATTCATAAGAGCATCACAGGCATAAACCAGATATATATATTTGCGACCCTGTGGCTAAGATGGACATGCTCCTGCTCATAGTTGGGTGGTAGGATGCCAGGGAGGGGAGATATGGAGATCTCCCCACAGAAATCTAATAACAGTACCATGTGTGGACTCTACCTGAAGCCAGAACCCAAGGTCCCAGAACCATCTCCCTGTGACCTTCTGGTCTGGAGCAATAGGCCCTAATGTGTTTTGTGGGTCATTTGGCTGCCATGACCAGGAGGGAGGGGGACGCCTCCCAGAGGCAGGGAGGAGCGTGGATGACTACAGGTGAAAAGACCCATGCAGGCTAGTGTATTTTCTCTGAAGGGGGTCACTCTGAGCATCGTGTTTGGAGGGACCTTTAAAACTGCTGACATCACTGCTTCCCATGTGACGACAGCCAAGGATTACAGGAACCATTATTCATCAACCCAAAGGACTCTGGTAAACTGACTTTTTGCTCTGTTTTATCCTGTTTGTACCATACCACCTGTATTCTGCACATTGGACCACTGTATATATTCTCTGTTATATTGTGTACGGTCTAGTGAGCCTTTAAGGCAATTAAATATGTAATTTAATCTTGTGCTGTCCTGTATCTCGATCACAAATCCCCACGTCCGAGTTTCGGCATAGTTATACGCTACTGCGGGTTGGCTTCTCACCATATATAATCCCGTTAGCAGACCGGGCTTATATCAAACGAGAAACTGGTGGCAGTATAACCGGGCTGAGGAAGCGCTGTTTCCCTGGGGCAGTGAAAAGGCTCTCTCAGCTTGTCAGGGTTGTGAGCGAGTGTCTCTAACCCTCTGCCTCTCTGTGCCCGCGTGGACAGGAGGCAACTCTGTAAACTGTACTAAGCTTACGTTATCTGCTCCTCCGGGAGGGTGTAACGTCACGTCTTGGTAATCAGTGACTATACCGTATCTCGTGAGCTCGACGTGAGGTGCGGTATTCGTCACACAGTTGGATAGATAGATAGATAGATAGATAGATAGATAGATAGATAGATAGATAAATAGATTGATAGATGGATAAATAGATAAATTGTTAGATAGATAAATAAATTGTTAGATAGATAGATCAATATATAGATAAATAGATAAATTGTTAGATAGATAAATAAATAGATTGATAGCTAGTAAGATAGATAAATTGATAGTCAGATATTTATGAACTAATATATAAATAGATAAATTGTTAGATAGATGGATAAAATTATAGATTGATAGATAGAAAGGACATTAGCTTTAATCAGGTCTGTGATTGTGACTCTTGTCTGCTGCGTGCTATTGTGTCAGCTGCACGTACAGCCGGCTGACTAGTAGATATGTTGAATATCTGTCATAGCGGCGGCTATGAAATAGGGTAAAATGGGATAACAGAATCGACCCCCAGGAAAGTTGGGTGCCCTTGCTGCCGCAGAACATGTCTTCAACATGCTTGGACATTCCCTGACGCACTTCGCAAAATGGGGGCCGTATTTCACAAAACGAACACTGAATCGTCACCCGGGAAAGTTGCGTGCCGCGGCTGGCGCTCTTAAATAGCGTCTTAGGACATCTGAATTACTGACGGTACGTCTTAGGACATACCCGTGCATGTTTTCAATGTGTTATTTAAAGGAATGTCTTTTGAAAAATGTATTAAAAATATTTATGAGTGATTTTAGAAAAAATGACCTTGTTGTACGCTCCTTTGTAACAGAGCGCATGAAACAATTATGTATACATTGCTGTAATTACACACAAAAGTGTCTGCCGTACTGAGTTATTGAAAAATGTACCGTGATGCGTCATAAATAAAGACATTTTGCTTAAATCACATACGCCTTTGATTTTTATTAAACATAATTTCGTAGCGAAGGAAATTTCCTTCCGAAACAAAATGATTTTGACGCTCCTAAATAACTTTCTAGGACATGTCCGAACATGCCTTCATCATGCTCGGACATTACCTGACGCTCTTAACAAAATGTGGGGCCGTATTTCACAAAATTAATGCTGAATCGGCCCCCAGGAAAGTTGGGTGCTGCAATTAGCTATTGTTAATATTTATAAATGATACATATCTGCGTTAGATGCGGTGATCAAATATTTTGCTTAAATCACTGATGCATTCGATTTTATTAAACATGATCGTATATAATTAAAAGCAAATTTGAAACATCGCAGGTCCACTAACAAAGGGAATGTGACAGTTAGCGTTAAGGACCTGCGGTGACATCATCAAAGGTCTTTTAGTTTTAGGATCCTAGATGGATTAAAAAGCTATTATAGTAACATGTATCATAGTAACATAGTACATAAGGCCGAAAAAAGACATTTGTCCATCCAGTTCGGCCTGTCATCCTGCAAGTTCATCCAGAGGAAGGCAAAAACAAAAACCTGTGAGGTAGAAGCCAATTTTCCCCACTTTAGGGGAATAAAAAATTCCTTCCCGACTCCAATCAGGCAATCAGAATAACTCCCTGGATCAACGACCCCTCTCTAGTAGCTATAGCCTGTAATATTATTGTAGTGTCCCACTATGTAAAGGTGGGCACTACTAAGGGTTATGTTTGCTCCCACCTCCTGTGGGAGAATGGTGTTTTGTATTGCATTGTAATGCCATGTTAATTCCTGTGTACCAGGCCTGTTAGGGGTGTAATTTCTCCTCCCAATCTGTAGAGGGAGCTAGGGAACCCCCTAGTATATATGGTTAGGACCAGACAGGAAGGAGTTAGTGCAGTATATTCCAGGAGGTTAGTGAGTACAGTCTAGCCTGCCTGAGGGTCCTGAGCAAAAGAAGCTCAGAAGTTGCACCAGGAAAAAGAGTCTTCCTCCTGAGAAACCAAGTTCCTAGCAAAGTACAGTGCAGAGCCAAAGTTGTTCCAGCCAAACAGAGAGCTAAAGGGCTGAAGGATATATCCAAAGCAAGGAGTCATATACGAGAGGAAGTTTTCCCTAACCAAGGATAAAGCCAGCAATAGGGCATACGGGCCTTGGGATAAAGACAGGCAGGATTCTGAGGAAAAGTGCAGCCTGATCTGTAAGTGTTTAACCCTCTGAGTATCTTGCAAGAACATTGTGCCTGCCATTTGATGTAAAGCCTGCCTGTCACCACCTTTTTACATGTGGAACTGACCAAAGACTGTAAATAGTTAACTGTTCAGTAAAAGGAAGTTTTGGTTCACTGCAACGTGTGTTCCTCAATCGGTGTGCCACCGTTACCGGCACTGGCGTCACGTACTTAAAGGGATCCTTCCACCGGCACACTAAACCTGCAACACCCCGGGCACCTCACCTACCACCTGGCCTGGTCCCTATACACAGAGAGTGCCCCAGAGGATCCATGTGCCAGCCTCTCCATCACTGCTGTATGCCTGCCCATGGTCTTCTATAAACTGTGAGTACCAAGAGCAACCCTCGTTCTGCCTATTAACCGTGACCTCACACTCGCTCACCCTGCAGGGCTGCGTACTGCATTATTACGCTCCAGAAATACATCCAGGCCTCTCTTGAATTCCTTTATTGTACTCAATATTTATAATAACTTAATAAGAGGTTAATACAAGCTTAATATGATTTTATTTTTAAAGATATTAAAACTTAATTAAATTACTGACGCAATATCAGATAACAGAATAAAAGGGGCTTTGAATGGGCGGTATTTAGGCGTGGCTTGGGGCGGTATTTAGGCTTGGTTTGTGAAGGGTTGTGGGTGGAGGTGGCGGGGTTATGGGGGAAAGGGGTGTGTCAACCTGTCACTTTTAGTTTGACAAGAACAGTAGCCCTATACTACTGATCGGGGATAACTGGTGAGGGTCCAACCACTGGGAACCACTGTCCTGATGGAATGGCGGGTCAAACATTTACTTTGCTGCTCCATTCATGCTCCATGGGACTGCCTGAAATAACTGAGCAATGTATAGGCTATCTCTGGCAGTACCATAAAGAGCAAATGGAATGGCAGTGCATGCTTGGTCTGCCAATCCATCAGGACAGGGTTATGGGACCCCTATATTGTAAGGATCGGTGGGGACCCTCACTGAACAGATACCTTTCCCCTAGCCAGTGTATAGGTTATATCTTACCCTTGTAAATCTTAACATGAGAATGCCACAACTGATTTCACAAGACAGGTATCAGGTCATTTCAATCAGTAGGATCAACCCTACCAGACAGTGTGTCCGGTCAAATCGGGTTGATCCTTCTGACAGGTCGCTCCCCAAGTGTGGTCTTCATTTTCTGTACAGTTGGGGAATTATTTCAATTGGTGGAAAATGGCTTCATTCTTCCAGTAATAACTGTGGCGAAACCAACCTCGCCACTGGGTTTTGGAGGGGCCTGGCTACCAGCCTCTTGCCCCGGGACTATGGGCCCTCTCATCAGCCAGGCTTCCTTTGTTCACAAAGGACTTGTACTAACTTGAACCCCTGGTCTAATTCGTGCCATTTTGGGATGTTAAATGACTATGTGTATTGAAAAGGGTGGGACATTGTATGCGTTGAGTAGTGAGGTCTGTTCCATTGTCTCTCTGTGTGTATTGGCGATGTCCTTTGTCCTGAAAGATAATTGAATTACGTCTCGGTTGTCTCCAGGACAAAGGGCATTGTGTATTCTCCTGCCTGTGATGATTGCATCAACCCAGAGTGAGGTAATTGTGTCACAGACAGAGGGGAGGATTTTGTGTGGGAGTGTCTGAGTGTATTGTACGTGGTTATTGGCTGTTTTTACAAAACCCTGTGGGTGGTAACCTTGTTTGAAAATATGTATAAATCAATGCTTGTGTGTTCAAATAAAGAGTTCCTGTTTTACCCTTTACCATGTTGAGGCTGGTCTTTGGGTAACTGATCGACACTGGGGATTGCTATACGCTGAAGATTTGCTATACTCCCCTGGCATAACTACTAGCTCTTGTAAGAGCTGTTCCTGCTCTCGGGATTTGGGAGAGCCTGGAGCCTTGTCGTAGGTCCAGGGTGGGTAGGAGACGGTGAGACCTCAACCAAGCTTTGGCAGTTTGTGGGGTCTGCAGAGCTTACGGTGTCAAGTGAAGTGCTTGGGGACCTCTGGAAGCACTAGGAGCACCTATCAACGGAGGTACCTGGTCGGGGTGCTAGGAGATACGTTGCATTGGTGGCAGCAGTGGGATAGTGTCCTAGTGAGAGGAGAAGCAGCTCGGAGACACCGTTCGTGGATTTACAAAATTGAGGGCAACGCTAGTATCCATACAGCGCCCCTGGCTACAGCAATATGGATGCCGTTGGTTCCTGCACAGCATTCCATGAGGAAGATCACCCGGATTACAGGGATGCCGAGCGGAAAGGTGTATGGCACCAGGCCCTGGAGGACGTGCAGCGTCGGAGGGGTGAGAGTCTTCCCAGTGAGGAGCAGAGATTACGAATGGCGCTGCGACTACCTCTACTGGGAGAGCAACCATTGACGGAGTGGGTGTCAGAGCTTGAGACACTGGTATGCAGGAAACCTGGCTGGATAACGCTTACCAAGCACTATGGTGGGACACAGTATGACAGTCTCCATGGATGGAGGAGTACGCCAAGCCCGAGGGTGAGGAATATAATGGCCCTGGTTTATTGTGGGAGTCTTTTGAAGACATTGACTTTGGGAGCACAAAAGAGTCTAGATTTTGGGACATTACTGACTACAGGGGGGACTTGCACAATTGGCCTACAACTAGTGGGGTGAGGGCAGATCTGACCTTTCTGGTCCAAAGGGAGTGGGAGCTGGAGCAAGATTATCAACAGTTGTTTCGCTCCATTCAAGCCCAGCGCAAGATACAAGACAGTTGGATACCAGGCCCAGACCTGCAGCCCTACCCCTGGCAAGTCACAGCTGAGGTATCCCCTACTTCCTCACCAACTGTGAAGGTAGGGGACTTCATAGACTGGTACTGGGAGGAACCCCAGTCGGCAGGTGGAGATGGGACTGTAGTCACTCCACCGGCCCAACAGGGTGGCTGGGCAGGCGGCCCAGATCCCTAACTGCGACTGGGAGTACAGGGAGAGGAGATTGTCGGTCCCTCATCTCTGCAACAACCAGAATCACTGGTAGTGGAGACAGTCGGTCTCACTACCCAGCGGCAGTATACTCTACAGGGAGAGGAGACAGTCGGTCTCTCTTCCCAGTAGCAGGTAGCATCCTAGGGGGAGGAGATGGTCGGTCCCTCACCCATGCAACAACCAGCATCACTGGTAGTGGAGACAGTCGGTCTCACTCCCCAGCGGCAGTGTACTTTGAAGGGAGAGGAGACAACCGGTCTCTCTCCCCAACCACAGGGGGACCGCACCCCTAACTCCAATGATGCAGATGGGACCACCGTCTCTGCACCAGGCCTACCGGGATGCTGGACGGCCGGTACAGAGTCCCCACCAACCCCACAGGAATGCCAGGAGGAGGAGGTAAGCGATCCCTCCTCTCCCCAGCTGATCCGCAACAAGGTCCTGGGGGTAGGATTCCCTGACCCCATCCCAGTGGAAGAGCTGGCATCTGGGCAGAGCGCAGTGGGCCTCTGCCCTCCCCTATACTCTTCTCCAGAGCCGGACTTCCCACAAGCTACCCCAGTGGAAGAGCTGGCATCTGGGCAGAGCGCAGTCGGCCTCTACCCACCAAGTGCCTACAGCTCCAAGCTAGAGAACAACAAGGAAGCAAGGAGTAGCAGATGCCCTCTCAACACCTGGGGACATACAGAACAGAGCCAGGCCCCAAAATTCAACAGGTCCAGTATTGGGTTGTGGGTGGACTGCCAGACTAACTCAGATACCGACCGGCGTGAGGTCAGGTATCTGGTTAGTCTTCCCTGGGAGGGGGAGATGTGTGGCGAAACTAACCTCGCCACTGGGTTTTGGAGGGGCCTGGCTACCAGCCTCTTGCCCCGGGACTATGGGCCCTCTCATCAGCCAGGCTTCCTTTGTTCACAAAGGACTTGTACTAACTTGAACCCCTGGTCTAATTCGTGCCATTTTGGGATGTTAAATGACTATGTGTATTGAAAAGGGTGGGACATTGTATACGTTGAGTAGTGAGGTCTGTTCCATTGTCTCTCTGTGTGTATTGGCGATGTCCTTTGTCCTGAGAGATAATTGAATTACGTCTCGGTTGTCTCCAGGACAAAGGACATTGTGTATTCTCCTGCCTATGATGATTGCATCAACCCAGAGTGAGGTAATTGTGTCACAGACAGAGGGGAGGATTTTGTGTGGGAGTGTCTGAGTGTATTGTACGTGGTTATTGGCTGTTTTTACAAAACCCTGTGGGTGGTAACCTTGTTTGAAAATGTGTATAAATCAATGCTTGTGTGTTCAAATAAAGAGTTCCTGTTTTACCCTTTACCATGTTGAGGCTGGTCTTTGGGTAATTGATCGACACTGGGGATTGCTATACGCTGAAGATTTGCTATACTCCCCTGGCATAACTACTAGCTCTTGTAAGAGCTGTTCCTGCTCTCTGGATTTGGGAGAGGTTCACCCACTGGAGCCTTGTCGTAGGTCCAGGGTGGGTAGGAGACGGTGAGTGCAAGTGGAGTGCTTGGGGACCTCTGGAAGCACTAGGGGCACCTATCAACGGAGGTACCCGGTCGGGGTGCTAGGAGATCCGTTACAATAACATTCTCCATTAGACTGTTGACTGGTCAATGAATTTGTCTCCTAGAAGCTGGTGAAAATTGAAAGTTCAGGTCCTTGCATGAGAGTGCCATTTTTCATCCTTGTATTGTGGTATTACAATCAGATCTAAAGCAAATGAACAATATAAGACCTTTTTGTACTGACTTTTCTGGTGGGTATTTATTTTTTTACTCCACCATATTTTTTTTATTACATTTTCAACTTATAAAAGTTAAACACATTTGAATTTGCCTACTTTAACCAGATAGGCATGACAGAGATCAGAGGAATTGGACTATGGTGTAAATCAAACGGACTCTTCCTTTGATGCCATGAAGGAAGTCCATATATTTTCATCAACTGGGGTCTCCTAGTGGGGATTCCAGGGCTGTCTGATGCCTGCTGTTCTGGTATGTGTTGCTACGAACAAAAATTTATTCACACAGATCATAAAATAAATATGGTAAGAAAAGTGTAAAATAACATTCTTAGTGTTTTTATGGTGTAAAAAAATGAAATTTTTGGATTTATGTTAAAGTATGCTAATTTCTATTAGACCTCATGCATATGGCCGTATTACAGCTCCATAAATTCCTGAAGGCTGCCGAGAACAGCTTGCCAGATTTCTCCTGATCCAGCGCTGCCAGATACTAACAGAATTCCTGACGACCCCATTAAGTATTCCGGCAAAAATACAGAGAATTGGCCGGACACAAAACGCTCCATGCTGCGGTTTGTGTCTGGCCAATTCCCCCCATTATCTACTGGATTAGGCGGTTGGATCTACATGCCACAGGTGTGAAACTAGCCTTAAAAAAGGATTTTTCTCTCACATCCATATGGAATCCAACAGAAAAAAATACTGTATCTGGAGATATTATCTCACATAAACGTGATAACTGTCTGAAAAGGGCTCTCCAAACTGCAATCCCCACTTGTTTGAAGGGTCAATCACCAATAAGCTGAACACAAAGAGGTAAATTTACTAAAATGTGATAGAATTCTGGTACAACATGTGGTACATAGCATGCACTTTATAATGTGTGTTACAAAGTTTTAGCATTTTTTAAAAGTGGGAGTAACTAAGAGGAGTTAAGACAGTTACCCATGGCTGTCGTTGCCCTGCTCTCCCCTGTGGGCATGGATGCCTCGTTAGTTACTCACCATGCTTCTGCCTAGTACTCCAGCCTCTCTCCCCTTAGGGTGCGTGTACACTCACCTCCGGCCTCTTAAAAGGCCAGTGCACATGCAGTGCACGTACTATGGATAGCCTCTTTAACCCTTAGGATACCGGAGGTTTTTTTGTTTTTGAGCTTTCATTTTTCTTCCCTGTCTTCCTGGAGCCATAACAAATTTTCTGTTCTCATATCCATATCAGAGCTTCTATTTTGCTGGTCAGGTTTTACTTTCTAATGTCACCATTTAATATGGCATACCATGTAGTGGGAAGCTGGAAAAATAATTCCAAATGCAGTGGAATATGTGTATGGTGCTGGTAGCAAACGGGCAATACTCTGCCATACAGAGGCATAAAGCAGTGGCACATAATGTGCCTATTGCTCTGTAGTTCACCATGATATCAGCTCAAAAGAAGAAATAAAAAATAGTTAAAGTGTGCCTAAACCCTCAGATAACTTATATAAGCTGTCATATGTGTATATATGTTCTATATCTGACACTATGATATGATTTTTACCTGGAATTTTATTAGCAGTCTTTATCTCTGTAATCTCTGAGACTATCTGCTGTTATGTCTTCCTATAGCCTAGACATTGAGACAGGAGATTCTTCTCCCTAACTCAGTCTCACTCAGAATCACTTCGCGACCAATATTGATGTGAATAAAGCACTCTCCTCCTCTCTCCTTTTCCACTGCGGCTGCGCGGTCAAATTCGTAGCGCAGTGGAAAAGGAGAGAGGAGGAGAGTAAACGGGCAGGCAGAGGCACATGGAGGGCGGGGTTATGAGCCGTTGAGGAGGTGCTGCCTGGGGCTCGGACCATTGAGATGCCGCCCTGGGCACTTGAGAGGGCGCATTTACAGAATCTTAAAAGTTCATTTTTGGCTGAAAGAAAACTCCATTAGATACAACAAAGGTACCGTTTTTAAGTTCTGGGTGGCACATATAATGCTATTTGATCAGTCTAATATGCTCAAATGTGGTGACAGACTCCCTTTAACAACACAGATTCATCACAAATTCCACAAAGTAAGTTTAGAAACTGTGTGTGTGTGTGTGGGGGGGGGGGGGGGGGGGGTGATCAGGAAAGGTGATAATTCTAGAACAAGACATTTTTCTCTGATAAGATGTATTACAAAGTGCATTACTTTTATCTATACTATTTCTTTATGCAACGTTTTGTGAACATTTACATACTAGAACCTTGAAGGATAAAAAGAAATAGATGATTTGGTCCAGCTACTTAAAGGGGGTTTCCAGGATGGACCACAATATTTTCTTTTCTCCGTGACGGCACTGTACATAACATAAAAAAGGCTATCGCCTGTTCTCTGCCATCCTATTCCAGGACCAATGTACTGGTTTTGCTTTTTCCCTTCCCTGGTGTGTAAACTACTGAGCGAGTCCGCGTGCACCGCTGTGGTCAATCATTGGTCTCGGCGGTGACATGCCACTTAGGCACACATCATCGGCACATGTGACCCTGTCCAGAAGTTTACATGCCAGAAACCGGAAGCAGCAGGACTGGTACCTCGGTGCTGGAATGAAATGGTGGGGAGCGGTTAAATGCCCTTTTTTACGTTATTTAAAGCACTGTCTGGGGCAGAGATAAAACTGTGGAGGAGGCAAGACATCCTCTTTGATACTGTAGTTTAATATTTTTTTAAGTATATTTTCCATAGAACTTGTCAAGCAAACTAAATTACAATTACAGTTGCTTACCAAAATTTTACAGAAAAGGAACATTACAGAACTTTAAATGAAAGTAATTACTGAAAACCCCGCTGTGTTATAGTGGTCAGACTTCACCTTCTTCTCATTATTTTTTCCCATTATTACGTAAACAGGTCCATGTATTTTTTATATAATTAATGATGTACTTTAAGAGTGTAACACACAGCAAGAAAGTAGAAAACTTCAAGTAAAATGATATATTTACAAAGAAACACTTTTTCAGTAATGATCTGGTACACCCACTATGAACAGTAAAACTTTTTTATCATTTTCTACAAAAAAAATATTGTGTTTCTTTCACTAATCCTATAAAACATATAGCTCAACATTTAACTAGTCCAAAGAGTATCCAAGGGTTATTTGTACCGAAGTTAGGAAAATGAAATTGATGGACACATTCTGATTATTTTAAATAATATTTAAAGAAAAAAAATCAAAAACTGAAAGAAAAAAATCTGATTTTTATATGCTTGATGTATAGGATGCCTAATAAAAAAAAAAACTGTTCTTTTGGTAGACAGTACAGACCAATATTCTTAGATTGGCAGCAATAAAACATACATGGAAAAACATGACAGGAGCTCCCATTACTTTCATATTTTATACTTCTATATAATGATGGGTGAACCTTTGAAAAACTTGATGTTTTGCTAATGGGCGGTTTTCAATTATAAAGCCTTCAATACTTGTTATGTGTTAAATATGGTGACTTGAAACATTACCTACCAAATTAAAATATTTCACAGACCTAGATTGGTAGTCTTCCTACTCAGGATGGACAAAACCATATAGGAAGACTCAAATTCTAAATTGAATCTGCCAACTTATTGTCCACCCTGAGTGACTTCACGGTCTCACCATCTACATACATTTGTAGTTGTTAATTAAATAGACTGTTGCTGTTATAGCCTATAAATTATTTATTTGCTTATTATTCTACATAAGAAATGTCATGTGACTTAGTCTAGACTATAAAACTGCAGAAAAGTTATAGAAATTTCCTTGAAAGCCTTCAAGAGATAAGAATACTTGAAGGGGTTATCCAAGACTAAAAAATGTCTCCCATATGTCGGGCCCTCACACTGAATCTACTTACCTGGCTCCCCCCACCGCTGCAGCTGCTTTTCCCCGTGCACGGATTAAAACATCCAGTGTCGGGGGTTGGCAGCGCAGCCAATGGCAGGTGGTGACAGGGACGAGCCTACCTAGCGTCACCCGCAATGCTAGGGAAGCTCGTCCCCGTCACCGCCTGCCATTGGCTGCTCCCCCTCGACACCGGATGTTTTCATCGGCGCACGGGGAGAAGCAGCAGCGGCGGGGCGGGGACCAGGAGAGGTGCAGGGACCCAGGTAAGTATATTCAGCGTGAGGGACCCGGGCATATGGGGGACATTTTTTTAGTGTTGGATGACCCATTTAACCAGGTATGATGCCAAATCCTTCAGTTTTGCCCACTTTTTATTAAAAATCAATGTAATTATATACAGTATATATATCTATTCTGTTTCCAAGTGTTTACAGGATTTTTATTCTTTTCTCATTAAGACAATAATACAATACTGCAAAAAAAAAAAAAAATCATTCAATTAAATTCCTTCCTGACAGAAGACATTCGGGACATTTTGGAAACCCGCACTGAAGTTAAAGTCTTGGACGCGAAAGACTGAATATTTCACTTCATAAATGAAATGCCGACCCTTTTTCGGAACGGAATTGCGGACCCATTCATTTGTATGGGGTAGAACGATATGCTGCCTGGATCCGGAATTGTGGACCCGCACTTCCGGGTCCGCAATTCCATTCCCGAAAAAAATAGAACATGTCCTATTCTTGTCCGCAATTGCGGACAAGATTAGGCATTTTCTATTAAGTGCCGGCGATGTGCGATCCGCAAAATGCGGAACGCACATCGCCGATGTCCGTGTTTTGCGGATCCGCAAAACACAGACGGACGTGTGAATGGACCGTAAAGGGGCTTTCCAAGATTATGACCCTTTTAAACTAGCCCCTGGGGAGTGCGATACCTGATGAGAAATTTATACTCACTTTCAAGACTCTGCCTCTGTTTGGCGATCTTCTGGTTTTAAGTCTATTTACTTCTGACTAGGGTATAGATCTGGTCATGTACATCGCTGCAGCCAAAACTAGTCTCAGTGGTGACTAGAGATGAGCGAATTTCATATTTTCATATTCATATTTTGATATATTTAAATATTTTCACTCGAGCATCGCGATGATCGAGTCTCCTCCCCGCACTTTTGTTGGCTGCTACGCAGACAATAAACGCGCATGCAAGTACTGACCCTCACTGTAATGCCGTAGCCATGTTGGCTGGCCGGAACGCATCATTGGGTGCTATATAGCACCCGATGACACTTGGTTCGGCTCAGTCTTAGTCAGGGAGAGCTGCAGCAGAAGGGACAGAATTGTTTAGTGTTGAAAGGTGTTAGAGACCCAAAAGTCCTTTTAAGGACTATTGTTTTATCTGGCTGCAATATATATTATTAGCGCAACCTGCGCTAAATTGAGTGCAATTGTTTGGCCGCTGCTGAGAGTGACACAATCTCTGCTACATCTGTTGTGTTACATGAACGCATCCTAAATATTTGTGACATTCAGCACAATTTTTTGGCCGCTGGTGACAGTGACATTACCTGCGCTACATCTCCTGTATAACATTTGCGCATCCTAAATATCTGTGACATTCAGTCTAATTTTTTTGCTGCTGGTGACAGCGACATTACCTATGCTACATCTCCTGTATAGTGTTTGCACATCCTAGATATCTGTGACAGTCAAATTTTTTTGCCGCTTGTGACAGCGACATTACCTGCGCTACATCTCCTGTAAAATGTTTGCGCATCCTAAATATCTGTAAACATTCAGTCTAATTTATTTGTGCATACACTTACAAAACCTGCGCTACTGTACATGTGACATACTTTCAAGTATATATACCATTTAATAAGCTCAAGGCAAGCAGTAAGGTATGGGGAAGTTGCCGTGCTGCTGATGGTGCACGCAGAGGCCATGGCCCTGGGCGCGGTGAAACTGTGCCTGCTGCCAGAGCACAAGAAACACACTCATCCACGATACCTAGCTTCATGTCCCAGTTTGCAGGGCGGCACAGGACACCACTCTCGAAGTCAAACTAGTGCAACCAGGTGGTCGGTTGGATTGCAGCAGAAAATGCTTCCAGTCAGTTAAGCACCACCCAGTCTTCCACAAAGTCCAGTCTCAATTGCCAAGAGTCTGGTCAACAGAGTCCTCACCCTGATCCTTCTTCCTCCCACCATGGAGAGTCTTGGCAAACAAGTTATCCCACACTCGGATATTCCGAGGAGCTCTTTTCAGCACCATTCCTTGATTTGGGCCTGTCGCCAAGTCCGCTTGAAGAGGGACATGAGGAGATCTTGTGCCCTGATTCCCAAACTCTTGAGCATCCACAGTCAGAAGAAGATGACGGTGGGGAACGGCAAATAGTATTTCACAAGGTGGATGATGATGATGAGATACAGTTGCCAATAAGTCAACGACAATTAGTGTCTCAAGAGGTTGATGATGAGGATGAGACACAGTTGTCAATAAGGGAGGTTCTTGTTAGGTCAACAAGTCAGGAGAATGACCAGAGTAAGGAAGCGGAAGAGGAGGTGGTGGACGATGAAGTCACTGACCCAACCTGGGAAGGTGGCAAGCCGAGCGAGGACAGCAGTACAGAGGGGGAGGGATCCTCAGCACCGCAACAGGCTGGAAGAGGCAGTGGGGTGGCAAAAAGGAGAAGGCGGGCCCCACCAAACAGGCCCGCAACTGTTCCCTTGAGCACCCCCTTTCAGCAATCTCCCTTGCCAAGGGGTAGGTGTTCCGCAGTCTGCTGCTTTTTTGAGGAAAGTGCAAACAATAAAAGTATTGTCATTTGCAACCTGTGCCGTACCAAAATGAGCAGGGGCATGAACACTACCAACCTCACCACCACCAGCATGATCTGCCACATGGCATCAAAGCACCCTAATAGGTGAGCCGAATGCCTGGGTCCCCATTCAGTGTTTGCGGGTCAAACCACTGCCTTCTCTTCCCTGTGTTACGTGCTGGCCAATCCCCTGTCCAAGACGCAGGCCCGAATGCCTCCCCCCCTGCACCTGGACATCGCAAGCACCATCATCTAGCACATCCACTTCTGTGTCCCAGATTTCCATACCCCAGGCCTTTGAACAAAAGCGCAAATGCCCAGCCTCCCACCCACAGGCCATAGCACTAAATGCACTCCTATCGAAATTGCCGGCCCTGGAAATGTTGCCATTTAGGCTTGTGGACACTAAAGCGTTCCGCAGCCTGATGTCGGTGGCCGTCTCTCGTTACTCAGTCTCCAGCCGGCACTATTTTCCCCTGCCTTACACCAGCATGTGTCCCGTAACATCACCCGTGCCCTGACTAACGCAGTTATTGGGAAGGTCCACTTAACGACTGACACATGGATAAGTTCTTTCGGCCAGGGATGCTACATTTCCCTGACGGCACACTGGGTGAACCTTGTGGAGGCCGGGAGCGAGTCGTACCCTGGGATGGCATAGGTGCTACCGACGCCAAGGATTGCGCCCTAATACCACCTACATTAGTGTCTGCAACCCCCCCTTCTCCTCCTCTACCTCCTCCTCCACTTCCACCTCTGAATTCTCATCTTGCAGCACCAGTCAGCCATCAGTTAGTAGCTGGAAGCAGTGTAGCACTGCAGTGGGGAAGCAGCAAGAGGCCGTGCTGAAACCAATTTTCTTAGGTGACAAACAGCACACCGCCGCAAAGTAGTGGCAGGGTATAAGGGACCAGACTGAGCTGTGGCTTTTGCCACTAAACCTAAAACCAGGCATGGTTGTGTCTGATAATGGCGTAACTTGGTGGAGGCTTTGGAGCTCGGCAAGCTCACACACATACCATGCCTAGTCCATGTGTTTACCTTAGTGGTTCAGCAGTTTCTTTAAACCTACCCCAATTTGCCTGAGCTACTGGTGAAGGTTAGCCGCGTGTGTGCCCATTTCTGAAAGTCATCTACATCTGCCGCCGGTCTGGCAACGCTGCCAAATGCCAGATCACTGACTGTTGTGTGACGTGAGCACGTGCTGGAACTTCACGTTCCGCATGTTGGCCAGGCGTTGTGAGCAGTAGTGGAAAAAAAAAATACAATGCAACAGCACTCTGCAAACCAAATAAAGTACAATAATGCCAAATAATAGAAAGTATTCTTATGCAAATGCTATGCGAATAAATTTGAGATGCTTGGCAAATGATTTTGTACAAAATTATTTGGGCCCGTCTGCCAAATGTCAAGGCGATCTCAGTAAGATGGGAACCTGACACTAAATACCACATTAACTGGTGCCATACTGGCCTCCATTGCATTCAGGGAATGCAGGCTCCACATGCATGTTGAGCCCACATTATATTATGCCTCTTATGGTGCCAAAATGGCCTCCATTCAAGGCAGTAGTGGAATACCAGCTGCAACATGGTCGTCACCGTTCCAGTCAGCTTCCGCTCTTCACAAGTGACGAGTAGGCATAGATGTCTGACTTCTGTAAGGTTTTACGCAACTTTGAGGATTAAACACAGATGGTGAGCGGCGATAACGCTATTATCAGAGTAACCATCCCACTTCTGTGTCTACTGAAACGCTCGCTGCTCACTATGAAGGCAGGTGCTTTGCATGTGGAAGAGGTGGAAATGGGAGAAGACAATACACAGGGTGATAGCCAGACAACCCTCCGTTCGTCTTCTCAGCGCGAATTGGATGATTATGATGAGGAGGAGGAGCAGGAGACGATTGCCTCCGCTACAGAGGGTAGTACCCATGGAAGTTTAATTCTATCTGTTCAGTGTGGATGGGCAGAAGAGGAGGAAGAGGATGAGGAGATTGAGAGTCATCCTCCTGATGAGGACAGCGAAGTCTTGTCTGTTGGCACTCTGGCACACATGGCTGACTTTATGCTAAGCTGCCTTTCTCGTGACCCTTGCGTTATACGCATTTTGGCAAACACCGATTACTGGTTGTTCACTCTTCTCGACCCCCGCTACAAAGAGAACTTCTCATCTCTCATTCCTGTGGTGGAGAGGACGAGCAAAATGGTGCAATACCAGAAGGTCCTTGTGGAAAAATTGCTCCAAAAATTTCCAGCTGACAACGCTGGCAGCAGAGTACGTAGTTCCTTGGGCAAACGAGGAGGGGAGACGAGAGGAACACACAGCAGTTCCAACAGAGGCAGGGCAACACTCTCCAAGGCCTGGGACAGTTTCATGACACCCCGCCAGCACCCTCACCCTGATGCGCGGCCTAGTGTCACAAGGAGGGAAAAGTTTTGGAAGATAGTGAAGGAGTACGTAGCAGACCGTGTCAGCGTCCTCAGTGATCCCCCTGTGCCTTACAACTATTGGGTGTCCAAGCTGGACATGTGGCATGAACTGGCGCTCTAGGCCTTGGAGGTGCTGACCTGCCCTGCCACCAGCGTTTTGTCAGAGCGGGTATTTAGTGCTGCTGGGGGCATAATAACTGATAAGCGCATTCGCCTGTCAACTGAAAATGCTATCAGGTTGACTATTATATTAAATGAACAAGGCCTGGATTGCCTCTGACTTCTCTACTCCACCAGAGGAAAGCGGCTGAGCATAAAGGCACTTTAAATGTGGCTTTTATGGTGTATGGAATACACCGTATTCCCATGCACCCCTTCCACCACAAAAAAAGGGTATATAGTTTATCTTCCTTTTCTCGTCCTCCTCCATCATATCATCATGCTTATTAGGCTGCGCTCGCTCCTAATGTTTTAGAGGGTCAGCTCAGCAGCAGACCCTCACCCCTAATGTTTTAGAGGGTCACCAGCAGGCCCTCGCCCATAATGTTTTAGATGGTCAGATCAGCAGCAGGCCCTCGCCCCTAATGTTTTAGAGCGTCAGCTCAGCAGCAGGCCCTCGCCCCTAATGTTTTAGAGGGTGAGATCAGCAGCAAGCCCTTGCCCCTAATGTTTTAGATAATCAGCTCAGCAGCAGACACTCACCCCTAATGTTTTAGACGGTCACCAGCAGTCCCTCGCCCATAATGTTTTAGATAGTCAGATCAGCAGCAGGCCCTCGCCCCTAATGTTTTAGAGGGTGAGATCAGCAGCAAGCCCTTGCCCCTAATGTTTTAGATTGTCAGATCAGCAGCAGACCCAAACCCCTTATGTTTTAAAGGGTCAGATCATGCAGCAGGCCCTCGCCCCTAATGTTTTAGAGGGTCACCAGCAGGCCCTTGCTCCTAATGTTTTAGAGGGTCACCAGCAGGACATCAATCATAATTTTTAAAGGGTGTGTATGATGCCCTCCTTTATGTGTAATAAAGGGTGTATTAGAGTGCCAGTTCTTTGTAATTTTTGGCAGCCCTTTACCCTTAGTGCATAGGCACCTAGGCAGTAGGAGCCCCACTACCTGAACAATTGTACCATAATGTGAATGAGGCCCAGCTTTATGTGATATACAGGTTGTATCGGAGTGCCTCTTCCTTGTAATTTTTGGCAGCACTTGCACTTTATATACAAGTAAATATACAGGAAAAACTGTTTCCTAACAATTTTTCCTCTAAAATTGATTTTATCATCGGTTTTGTCCGTATTATTGTCAGTCTGTAAAAGTGGCGTACTACTCGGACAACATCGGTCCCAGCAGCAACCTGGGAGTCCAAGATGCATCCAGACATCCTCCACATGCTGCTCCCGAACCGTTTCAGTGGTGTTTCCATCAATTTATGACCTTTTCCTGTAAACCAGACTCCCTCCCCTCTTCAGAGCAGTGGGCGCCTGGTTTAATGCTCGGGTTCTCCCATTGACTTACATTGTGCTCGGGTGCTCGGTAGAGCACCCAAGCATCCCAAAGTGTTCTACTCGAGCACTAGTTAAGAGCTTACTTTGCAGTATGCTGCCTGGGCCCTGTATGCCCTCATAGTGCTCTATTATCCCCCCTTAATCCCCCTTCAAAGTAGGATGCTCCCCTATTGACCCCTTCACAGTAATAATGCCCCCTTAGTGTCTCCACACAGTAGAATGCCCTCTTAGTACCCTATACAGTAGTGATGGCCTATTAGTGCTCCAATTACAGTAATGTTGCCCCCTTAGTGCCCCCTTAGATTAATGTTCTCCCCTTAGTGCCCACTTACAGTAGTGAATCCCTTGTACTGTTAATAAAATTTTAAAAAAATTAATACCTAGCTCCTTTCCTCCAATAAATGGAGCACATCACTCCCCAGCAGCAGGTGAAATGCTCCTGCTCAGTTGAGCAGAAGAGCGCACATGCTGGAGGATGATCCCTAAACTGTGTGGGCCAGCAGGGGCAATGACACAGTGAGCACAGGCTGGGGAATGAGGCCCGGGCTGTAATGGATGACAGACTAAGCAGCCAGACTTGGTCCCCCCTGCTATTGCAAGGCTCGTCATTGGCTGCAGCGGTGTATGAGTGTATCAAAGTCCACAAAGTAGACTTCGATTCGAATTTCATGATAAATTCGATTTGCTGCAAAGTCAAATTTCCTTGTGCTCGATTTTCCCTGAAATGGTAAAAAAAAAAAAAAGCTATACTTACCTCATGCATGTGCTTAAGATGGGCCAGCTGCCGCCATCTTGATTGAAGATCTTACGGTGACGTATGACATCAACACACTGGCCAGGCTATAGGAGATTTTGTGCCAGATATTCAGTCAAGATGGCAGCAGCTCGCCTATTACGAGCAAATGGATGAAGTATGATGTATTTTTTTTTATTTTACACTGTATTATTGCTGTTAGATGCAGCAATCAGCAATGACGGGGGGAGCGGCACAATCGACACTCCTGTCATTGCATCCACTACTTACAAAAAAATGAGCTTCGTGACAAAGTAATTCGTCATGAGGCAACGTTTTTTGTAAAATTCGGCCAAGCAGCCAAATCAAATTTTTTAATACTTCGCTCAACACCACTGTTCACAAAAGAAAATATTTTGTTGAGAGAAGGGGCCAATAGCGAATCAAAAAGATATAGCTAAAACATTGATTGTTAAAAGATTTTTTTTAAAAAGCAAAAAATATAATTCACTGAAAGGCAAATTGCTCTGCTTACTTGGTAACACGCTGAACGACATACTGTATGTCTTCAATTCATGAAGTCTGACCCTTATTTTCAGTGATTTGCCATTCTTCCTGAAACATTACAGTCATGCAAGAAAAAAAACACAGCCGTCATGTCACTATGGGCATAATCAAGTAAATGAAAAGGCACAGCTCCGGGGAAATCTACACTCAATCTGTTAATTCATATAGAAAAAAACATCCAACCATCCATGGCTCTACCTATTTGACCACAATGTGAAGCATCAGCTACGATGGGCTTACTGTAAAGGAGTTTTCCAAATTTAGTTATTTATGTAATCTCTAGAGATGAGCGAATTTGTCAAAAATGAGATTCGTCCGGTTCGCAGAATTTTCCGAAAAGATTCGCTTCAATTCGAATTTTTTTGCAGCAAATTGCGTTACAAAACGGCTATTTCCAGGCTGCATAGAGCCTTTATATGGGTGTAGAACACTGTGCCTTGCAGTAACAGGCATAGGGAGTCTGCTGTGGTAGTGAAATAATACTGTGAGTCAGTATGACATGCAGATGACAGGCGTCGCTATTAGAATCACTGCACACTTCACTTATTTGGGCAGTCACGGGGCCAAAACCGACCAAATAACTCAAGTATTAACTCAGCCTTACAGGTCAATGTAAGTGTCAAGGAGAAGCGCACTCCTTTTACACCCTTGTCAGCTGATTCCACATAGATGTCTACAGAACCTGTTCTATTAAATGCTTATACAAGTAGAGCCCCCCCCCCCCCCCGACAGAGTGGAGAGGGTGTCAGCAGTAAGTTTGTGTTGACGTCACTGATTAATTTGCCCTTCCTCTGATCCGTCAGAACAATAACCCACAAAAAACGGATCCTGTCTGAGGAGCAAACGCCTTCACTTGGTCAGCCTTTGCTCAATAATCCATCAGTATTGCTAATGCCAAAAAAAATCAGGAGTGGATCTAAAACAGAGATGACACGTGAATGGAATATTTGCATGTCTTCTGTGTTTTGTACCCACTCCTGCTTTTGGCTACCAAATCGTAAGCCAATTCTGATGGGACCATACAGTCCTTACAGCTGTTACATAGACAGGATCTGTTGTGAGTCTCATTTTTCCTTCCTTCTGACAGATCAGAAGAAAGGTCAAACAAATGATGATGTCAGCCAGGCCAAAAGGCAAAATAGTGGCCCAGTCATGAAGTGGGGAAGGTGGGAACAACATGAGAGGTCTACAGAGTGGCCCTATGACATAGTGGTGAGGTGGAAGCAGCATGAGGAGACCACACAGTGGGCCAATAACAGAGTTTTGAGGTGGCAGCAGTATGAGGAAGCCACTGAGTGGCACAATGACTGAGTCTAGAGGTGGCAGCAGCATCAGGAGGCCACAGAGTGGCACAATGACAGTGTCTGGTGGTGGCGGCAGCAGCAGTAGTAGCATCAGGAGAAGACCACCGAGTGGCACAATTACACAATGTGGAGGTGGCGGCAGCAGCATCAGTAGGAGGCCACAAAATGGCACAATGACAGAGTGTGGAGGTGGTGGCGGCAGCAGCATCAGGAGGAGTCCACAGGATGGCACAATGACCGAGTGTGGAGGTGGCAGCAGCATGAGGAGGCCACAGAGTGGCCGCTTCGTCTATTAATTTATAGGGAATATGGGACAGAACAGAAAGTTAAAATTTCTCAACTTTATAAAGTGTTGCTTAAAACACGATTTAATAATACACGTTCTCTGGCACAAAAGGCTTGGCAAATTGAATGTCTGTGAATTTCCCTCGAAGATTGGATTAATATATTGGCGAATTTAAGTTTCCTTTCTTATCATTTTAATCAAGTTTTGGTTCAATTTAATATTCAATATTTTAATAAATGTAATAATAAAAATTAAGTGTTGCCTAAGACAGGAGAGAATCCACCAGTCTTCTGTTTATTTGACGACGTGGTTACGATGGAGAAAAATTCCAAAAAACTATTTCTCTCCACCTGGAGATGAATCCTGTCAAGATTGATGCAAGTGCCGTATCGGCTGCTCATCGACCCGGATACTTCTGGGGGAACCTGCCTGGCATGAACAGGCCTCTAGTAGCTACAGACAATGAGAAGACAAAGCGTCAAGATAGCTTTGAGCCCGGAAGATTCGTGAAGTTCATCAAGATACGTCACTAAAGATTTTACCGCATATAAGCGCAGCGCTGACCGCTGAATAAATTTTGCTTTTCGACCAAAATAGTTCAATAAAGATTTTACCGCATATAACTGCAGCGCTGACCGCTGAATACATTTTGCTTTTCGACCAAAATAGTTCAATAAAGATTTTACCTCATATACCGCAGCGCTAACTGCTGTATAAATTTTGTATTTCAACCGAAATACTTCAATAAAGATTTTACCACATATAACCGCAGAGCTGACCGCTAAATAAATTTTGGTTTTCGACCGAAATACGTCAATAAAGATTTTACCACATATAACTGCAGCACTGAACCCTGAATAAAATTTGTTTTTCGACTGAAATACTTCAATAAACACTTTACCACATATAACTGCAGCCCTGAACGCTGAATAAAATTAGTTTTTCGACTTAAATACGTTAATAAAGATTGTACCACATATAACTGCAGCGCTGAATAAAATTAGTTTTTGCTACCGAAATGCATCACTAAAGGCTTGGGACTCTCCATCTCGGCCTGCCACAAGCCATCAGTTCTCTGAAAGGTGCAGAGTCCACCACTTCGAAAAGGGACTGCAGCACCAGCAACTTGGACAGCAGCACGTTCAGCTTCTGCGCCGTTGGATGCGTGCACACATACTGTTGTCTCTTGGCAATCGCTTCGGTGATCGATTGCTGATGGAATGACTGACGAGGAGTAGGAGGAGCAGGAGCATCAGGACCAGCAGATGATGGGAACGACAGACAGCTCCCTTCGCCTGAGGTGGTGGAGCCTTGACTACCTGAAATTGGGTGCGGCGTGCCACTGGGTGATGCAGCGGTTGCTGCGGCAGGCTGGACCACCACATCGGGCCACTTTATGGTGACGCTGCATAAGTTTACGCAGGGCTGTGGTGCCAACATTGTCACCCTGACCATGCTACACCTTCTGCCTACAGATTCGACATATGGCCTTGTTCACCTCCTTTGGAGGCTATACGAAAGAGTAGGTGATTTTACCAAAAACACTACGCACTGACTGAATGCTACCGCCGCTGCTTCAGTAAACCCGTGGACCCCTCCTTGATAAGGATACATTTTTATAAGAATACATTTTTCATTTTTTACTGAAATACGCAACTATAGGCTTTACCACGTATAACTGCGGCGCTGAACGCAGAATAAATGTATTGTTTTCTACCGAAATACGTCACTAAATGTTTTGCCACATATAACTGCAAAAGTGAACGCTGAATATATTTTGTTTTTGTACTGAAATAATAAATGCAGAAGTGAAATGCTTATATATTTTTCATTTTGTACTGAAATAGGCCACTCAACTCTTTCAACACAAATAACTGCAGAAATGAAATGTGTATATATTTTTCTTTTTCCACAGATATAAGCCACTAAAGGCTTTTCAACATAACACTTGCACCCCAATAACAAGAACAAATTGCTGGAATGCAAGAGCTGTATAATGGCTATTTGGATCCCCAAATAATGTTTCCCTGAACTTGTAAATTGCTTTTTTTTTTTTTTTCACAATGAGGTTTTTCTAGCACTGTCCCTAGCAACTTCAGACGTCACTCTCTGCACTAAGATTCTGTGAAATGATTCCTCCCTATCCTTTCCCTGCACTTATAAATCATTTTTTCTTTTTCTTTTTTCACTATGAGGTTTTTCCTATTGCTGTCCCTAGCACCTTCCCACGTCTGTCCCTGCACTCAGAATGTTGGAAAATGTCTGACTCTAAGCTGGCCGCTTTATTTATAGGGCTGTGACATCACAGCTGATTGGCTGCATGCATTGCATTATGGGTCAGCCCGCCTTCCCAGAGTTCCTTGCCGCATGTCCTCATACGTGTAGCCGCCATTTTAGCTGTCATTTTAGGAAAAATTGTGATTCGTTACCACGAAGCGCGAGGGAAATTGCATTTGTTGCGAATCGAATTTTTCCTGAAATTTGGATCGAATTTTACTTTGTCTGATTTGATTTGCTCATCTCTAGTCATCTCCATAGAGGATGTTAAAAACCTGGGCGGAAGGGGGTAGAACCTCTACCTACCAGGTGCTGTTGGATTATTCTATGGATGTCTTAAGATATGCCTATACAATATCAATATTTCCATCTCAATGAAAGAGAATAAATAACTGACTTTCAAAAGTAAAAAAGAAAATCAAGAAAACACCCAGGAAATATATATATATATTTTTTTATGGCTGAAGGAAACCATGATTGGTGGCTGCTACTAGGCAAAGACAATGTATAGCTTTACAGGTAAACACTGAGGGTCTTTACATGTCGATGTCTCTTTTCTTACCTTTGTCTTGGCTCAACATATCCCAAGACGTATGATGTGCAAAAACTGTTTTAAAAAATAACAGGATTTTACAATACTCTGTCATGAGATGTCTATGCTGTGTATGTCCAGTGGTTGTGATGTGCATTGATAGTTTTGATTACATATCACACTATTATATTGAATTTGTTTTCTGAGAAATGGGAGTCCTTAACCAAATTCAAGCAAAGGTGACAAAACAATGATGTAGGCATGATGTGGGTTTTAGGAAAGCACTGGGACCCTAACCAAAATTGAGAACAAAAAGTCTCAAGTTTAGAAATAAGCAAGAGGTGTAGACATGTATGGAAACAGAAGAGTGAGAGCCCCTTATTTTCTGTAGAGTAGGACGTTGCACCACTGAGTTGCAGTTTAACAAGGGTACGCTGGACGTCCGTGTCTGAATCATCTGTGTATAGGGGTTATCAGGGAATGCGAGCTGTGCCGCCCGGCTTCTTCTCCAGTTACAATGACATATAACCTCTATATAAATAAAAAAGGATCCACCATTTACAATAGGTGACATCAAAGCTTATCTACTCCCTCCTGACCTCTGCACAGATCACTGAGCATGCCTAGAAAACTCTCCCATAGAAGTCAATAGGGTCCCATCCTGTCCATTGTGTCTACACCCCATGTAACTGTTCTTAAAAGACAGGAAGTCTTAACATATTTTAGGACTATGGCCAGGGTGAAAATTGCAGAGTTATATAACCTTTTGTAAACATACAGTTGCAAGAAAAGGTATGTGAACCCTTTGGAATGATATGGATTTCTGCACAAATTAGTCATAAAATGTGATCTGATCTTCATCTAAATCACAACAATAGACAATCACAGTCTGCTTAAACTAAGAACACACAAAGAATTAAATGTTACCATGTTTTTATTGAACACACTATACAGTATAAACATTCATAGTGTAGGTGGAAAAAGTATGTGAACCCTTGAATTTAATAACTGGTTGAACCTCCTTTGGCAGCAGTAACTTCAACCAAACGTTTCCTGTAGTTGCAGATCAGACGTGCACAACGGTCAGGTGTAATTCTTGACCATTCTTCTTTACAGGACTGTTTCAGTTCAGCAATATTTTTGGGATGTCTGGTGTGAATCGCTTTCTTGAGGTCATGCCACAGCTTCTCAATCGGTTGAGGTCAGGACTCTGACATGGCCACTCCAGAAGGCGTATTTTCTTCTGTTTAAGCCATTCTATTGTTGATTTACTTCTATGCTTTGGGTCGTTGTCCTGTTGCAACGCCCATCTTCTGTTGAGCTTCAGCTGGTGGACAGATGGCCTTAAGTTCTCCTGCAAAATGTCTTGATAAACTTCAGCAATCCCTCCAGGCCCTGACGCATCAAAGCAGCCCCAAACCATGATGCCCCCACCACCATACTTCACAGTTGGGATGAGGTTTTGATGTTGGTGTGCTGTGCCTCTTTTTCTCCACACATAGTGTTGTGTGTTTCTTCCAAACAACACAACTTTGGTTTCATCTGTCCACAGAATATTTTGCCAGTACTGCTGTGGAACATCCAGGTGCTCTTGTGCAAACTGTAAACGTGTTTTTTTTGGACAGCAGTGGCTTCCTCTGTGGTATCCTCACATGAAATCAATTCTTGTTTAGTGTTTTACATATCGTAGATTCGCTAACAGGGATGTTAGCATATGCCAGAGACTTTTGTAAGTCTTTAGCTGACACTCTAGGATTCTTCTTCACCTCATTGAGCAGTCTGCGCTGTGCTCTTGCAGTCATCTTTACAGGACGGCCACTTCTAGGGAGAGTAGCAGCAGTGCTGAACTTTCTCCCTTTATAGACAATTTGTCTTACCATGGACTGATGAACAGCAAGGCATTTGGAGATACTTTTATAACCCTTTCCAGCTTTATGCAAGTCAACAATTCTTAATCGTAGTTCTTCTGAGAGCTCTTTTGTGCGAGGCATAATTGACATCAGGCAATGCTTCTTGTGAAAAGCAAACCCAGAACTGGTGTGTGTTTTTTATATGGCAGGGCAGCTGCAACCAACACCTCCAATCTCATCTCATTGATTGGACTCCAGTTGGCTGACACCTCACTCCAATTAGGTCTTGGAGATGTCATTAGTCTAGGGGTTCACATACTTTTTCTACCTGCACTGTGAATGTTTACATGGTGTGTTCAATAAAAATATGGTAACATTTAATTCTTTGTGTGTTATTAGATGAAGATCAGATCACATATTATGACCAATTTGTGCATAAATCCATATCATTCCAAAGGGTTTACATACTTTTTCTTGCAACTGTAGATAGTGACATGGAAAAAATAAATTGGAAAAAATAAGTTTTACATAAAAAGGTGATTTAAACAATTGACACATTTCCTTTAATTGATGTATAATGTAATTGCTGAAAAAACCCTTGAAGTTCTGGATTTGTTTTGTAATAAGAGGATAGTTTCTTTAAGTTATAATTTATAACCTTCCCTATGTAGCCAACAATGCCCCTGAATTGTTTTAGCAACATATGAATCCGAGGTAGACATAGACTTGAGAAGTTTCTTTCCTAATGGTCACAAAAACTGAAGAAACAGAGGAGATGAGAGGAACGAGGGAGCAAGGAAGGGAGATGATGCTGCAAGCTCTTTCAATAATTACATTTGTATGAAAATGAAAGCAATAAATAAATAACTTTGAAAAAAAGATTTAAGGAAACACCCAAGAAATATTTAGCAGACTCTGTAAACAGATTATTCTTTATTTTATTAAAAATAATAGCATTTTCTGCATAATAAATTCACATCATATACCATACGGTATCAAATAAACAATCAAGAATTACAATGAACATAGATTTTTAAACTCATGAAACTAATTTTCAATGAAGTCAACTAAAATGTATCAAAAAGGGAGAAAAATAATGCAAAAAGAAAAACAAACAGAATCTAACCCGATGTCCTCTAGTATGTCAGGACATCTTATCCTAGCAAATATTAATGAAGGTGACCAGAGCCAGGATGATGGTGAAACTCCTGACCTTGGAACAATGGATGAATTAATGGGTGTAACTGTAGGGTGGGATGCATGCCTGTGTTGGGGTGCGGGGCAAAGATGGTTGGTATGAGTGCTGCATGGGGAATGGCCTGAATGGTCAAGTGTGGAGGGTGAATGGCTGCTGCGGAAACCAAGTGTAGTGGGTGTGCCAGTGCATGCCCTATGATTGGGGTTGGGGTTGGAAATAGGGTCGGTGTTAGAGATGAAGAAATGGAAATGGGGGAAAACTGAGACTGGGGGAAGTGATTAAGATGGGGCAATGGAAAATGATTGACATGAGAGTGCATGGAAGCCGTGACTGCATATCGCTGCATCAGTGCATGGTGGATAGTGGTGATGGAGGGAGGATGTGGGATGGACACAGGTTGAATGGTTTGTGCAGTTGAGAGAACAGCTGAGCCATTTGTTGGTAAAGCTCTAAAATGTTTTGTAAAGAGCTGTTTCTGCATATGCTGTTGTGCCTGCATTTGCAATATTTTATACTTATCGACTTCATCTGGTGAAAATGTTACGGGTTGTTGTGCTAAAGGAGGACCAGATGACTTATGATGCAACCTATTGTCAAGTTTCCTAATATCCTGCATAGTACTGTCAAAAAAACATTTTAGATTTCCATCTACAAGACTCGATTTAGTATTTACATCAGCCCGTCCCAGTCTCAATGGGTCTTCTTTGGTCTCTGGTGAACTGACTCCACAGGGATGTCTGAGAGAGGGCAATGGACATAAGAAGTTAAGGTGAACTGGGTCAGGGCTTTGCATAATTGGTTGTTCTTCACTAACAAATTGTCCCTTTTGTTCCTCAACTCCACTTTCTGTACCAATGTGAATTACGTTATCCACACTACTGTTAGTGATCATGACTGGGACGTCACAGTTTTCCGACCCCTTGGGGTTCTTACTACAAAGGTCTATATTGTTGCTACTAGATTTTGCTTCCTCATGCAATGGAACATCTATCATTCCATAACCTGTTGTGGTACACTTTAGAGGAGAAGAACTTCCCAGGGGTTTATTAAAGTCCATATTTAATTCTGTTCTGATGTTGTCTCCAACTATTTGCGTTGATGTCAATTTACCATCTAAATTCAGACTTGAAATTAATTGTTCTTTCTTATTAACTTCTTTAGATTCTACAAAGGTTTTGGAAGTATTGTTTTTACAGTTTACCAAAATAGGTGTCACTTCTCGTGGCTGACACTGAAGGAAGTCTTTTGTGGCACTATTGTCAGAACTTTCCTCATTAGTTGAACTTCTGCATGGACTTGGAAAGTCAATTATTTCTTCAGGGGAAGCACTAGAGTTATTGTCCCTTGACTCATCAGCCTCAATATTACACTCATGTATAGAATTAAGCTTTTCTCCAACAGGATCTGTTTTCAAATAATTTTGTTTCTTCCAAGACCGATGCTTGTTCCTCACATGTTTGGAGCAAAGCCAGTGCTCTAAATATTCATGCCTTGATATCTCATTAAATGTGTTGTGCTTATGATGTTTGCATTTGCAGTTCAACTTTTTATCATCAATAATGTAGTCCTTTTCAGAAGACATATCATTTTTGTGCTTTGTTGATCTCCAACCGTTTCCATTCGAGGAGGCTTCTAGAGATGATGCCCGGTTGAGAAGGTCCTTATTTTTGCATGACAAACCACTGCTCATGGAAGAACTACAATGGGACAACTTTGAGGAGGATGTTTTATGGGATATATTGGAATTTGTATCACTGTCGGAGTCCTTCCAACCATCACTGTTTTCTAATGAATTTATATCTTCTTGCCAACTCGCCAGTGACCTTTTCGAACTATAAAATCTATCCTTTAGAGAGCTATCCTGGTGTTGATATCTCCTTGTTTTCCCCTTTTCCTTACAGTGTATAGTTTCTTTAACCATACAATTATCTATTTGACCATGGGAAGATGTTTTGCGTTTTCTTGAATGGTAATTTTCCCTGGTAAAACATGTTTGCGAATGACTAACATAATTGGAGAGTTGATGTTCATTACAATGAATATTCCTTGCTCTGTGTGTGAATCCTATAGATGTTTGGCAATTATCCAAGCTTTTTACATCTTCTAGATGTGTACCTCTCTTTGGCTCTAAACATGGACCATCCATTCCATTTCCCACTGTTCTCCCTACATTTATTCCTGAGACCTTGTCCACGTAACTTCCACCAGGCTGATCACTATCTTTGCATCTTCCATTTTCTCTATCATTTGGCTTTCTCATTTTATTTTTTGGAGAACATTTAAAATCAAAATATAATGGGTTGCAGGCATAAGATATTGAAGGCTGTGTTTTTGTAAACAATACGAGTTCTGTGGGCCACTGGAGAATGGTATTGCCGTCTTTGCTCAAAACACTAAGAAAAGATAGTGCTTTGGCTTTAGTATTGGTATTTACAGATTCACCTAATGAGTGCTCTGGGGCTGGGCATTCACATGGGTTTTCGCGAAGCTCATTAGAAGCCTCACAATTTTCTTCTTTTGACTTGCTGATATGTTCATCCTCAGCATGTTTCTGTGAAAGTAAATTGGAAAAATGCTCAATTAATATTGCATCTGCGACTGTGTGCTTGCTGGAACAAGTCTCTTGTATACTGCTTTGCATTTGGCAAGGGGTTTCTGTTGTAGTCTCAGAAGTTGGCTCGGTCTCTGAAGGAACATTTACTTCCTTTTGACTCGGTTGATCTGTGCAACTAGTGTCTGGAGAATGCATTTTCGCTGTTGTGTTTGATTGGGCAATTTCGCTTTGTTCCTTAGGGTCTTCCTGACTTCCTTTGTCATCTTTTAACTTCTCTACATTTGCAGGCGTGTTGTCTGGCAGGTCCATGTCCATTTCATCTGGTTGAGACAACACGCTGCTTTCTGCTGCGCTTTCATTTAGGTGTGCATAGTGTCTAAAGCTTACAGACATTTGCTTTGCTTTATGGTGAAGAAATTGGTTGTATTCATTTACCTCATCAAGGCTCTCATTGAAAACTGAGGCTGAAGAATCCAGCTTTAATAATGCCTTCTTAGAGAAGCAGAATGAGACGCCTGCCCTGTTGTTGACACTGCCGCTGTTCGAGAGGGGAACCTTTATCTGGTTCGGATTTTCAACTAAGCAGCAGCTGCTGGCTTTCAGAACCTCTCCGTCAAATAAAATTTCTGGTTTCTTCTCTCCAGTGATGTCATTGCTACTGCTGCTGGTGACTGTTTCTGGACTGCACATAACAGCGCATCCCAAACTTGCAATTTTCTCATTTGTTCCCGTTTCAATATTTTCTTTGGGTCCTTTTAATCTGGGCGCTTTAAACAATGGAACATCTTCAGCAACACTGAAAAAGACAAAATATACAACATTAATGGGAAAGTTGAAAAAACCTGCAGGAAAATATAAAATGTTCATTATTGTGCTTTAATACTGCATTTTTTGTTTTGTTAACCAATGACTTTGGTGAGAAGACTGAATCAATTCTAAGAAATCAAAGTTATTAGGAATTTTCCACCTTTCTGACGTTTTTGTAATTCTCCCTGCATGAATCAATCAAAATGGCATGAGCCCTTTTACATATCATATATATCATAAATGTTACTGTCACTTGTTAAAAATCTTGCAAGGTTTGGATACAGTCCTAGGAGACTACAGAGTGTCATACCTGACTTTTCAGAGCAATAGGGGCACTTTCAATTCAAGTTGAATTTATCTGGACCAAATCAAATCTGATGGCCCAATCTAGAGAATCTGACCTGAAATGAATTTTAGGAAATTTGCTCATCTTTAGAATCTTAACTACCTAAATATGACACAATGTAAATTCCCTCAGCAAGGAAATGATGAGCAGATCCAATTTTGCTCCTGTCTGTGCCTCCAGTTAGAAGTTTAAATCTTATGGTGGAACAGGTAGTATCTTTCAATTAGCTCCTCCGATGACTGAAGTTTTTTTGTGGTGCCATTGGTACAAGTCATAATATAACATCCCTGGTCAAAGCCAGAACAGGATATAGCAGGAAAGAGAAGCATATATCCTTCCTGTATGTTTCCCTTTCCTTTTGAATACACTTTTGGCTTTGGCTCAAAAAACTGTCACATAAACAGCTTTTTTTGTTTCCAAAAAATGCTGTGTGTGAAAATACCCTAGGAACCTATAAGATTCCAGTAAGGAAGGTGCTATGGAGCTTAGTAATGCTTACAAACCTATTCAATTCTGGTCAGAGGCACGACTGGCATCATAAACAGGCAAATTTGGGAAAATCTCAGTGATCTGGCTAAATAGGATTGTGTTGAAAATTTATTTTTTATTGTTATTGGTTCTTTCCCTTGAATTATTACCCTTTTAATGTAGTGATATTCCTTGTAAGGTAGCCAGCATATTGGTATAGTATATATAGGACCCCATAGTTCCATGTAGTCTTCATTCCTAAGTGATGAGTTCAGTAGTTATGCATGCTACACACTGGAAACATTTCGGGGGTGGGGGGCAGTGGCCACTGAACTATTAAGTTCTATGCATAGGACAAAATGATTTAAGCTCCAATGGAACATCTAGAGGGAAGGATGTGTGAGACTCCCTCTCTTGTCTACCATGACTAGGTGTTGGCTATGGGAGTGTGTCCTGCAAGGATGGCCTACAGGAGACTGCTCAGTGAACATAGGTCAGAGTGAATGTTTTTACTATGTATTTGATTTGCATGTGTTTATCACTGTTAGTAAACTTTTTTTTTACTTAGACTGTGTTACGCTAATCTTATTCCCGGATCTCAGAATTCATAGTAAAAACATATGGTGTCAGAAGTGAGATCTGGGTAATATATAGAGGGGGTATTGATAGGGTGATACATAGAGAGTAGTAGATGTCCTACTACTCCAAGTGGGACCCCGTCCTGGCATTTGTGGGAAGGTGATAATCTGCAGGCAGATTATTGCATTGATTAATTTCTGCTATAAGCAGTGAATGGGGCTGTAGAAATGGTGGAAAGTCTGTAGAACCAAGCAGGGTTTTGTTGCATTGTAGAACCAAGCAGGTTTCTGTTGAGTTATAGAGCTGAGCAGGGTTCTGTGAACAAAAAGAAATAGCTACTAACAGTCTGTAGAACTGAGAAGATTGGTTCTGCTGAGAAGAGAAAAGCATCCAGGAGCCTAGAAAGACTGTATGGCACTTGTCTAAAATATTCAGAAAGGACAATGTTAAGCCTTTGTTACCCTAGTGCTGTGTTGGTCAAAGTGGAAGAGATTCATGGCCCTATCTTTAGAGACTGCTTTGAAACACTTATGATGTCAAAACTAGAAGTAAAACTAAATGTGGTAACATTACAGTAAATGGGAGTAGTGTTGATCGAGAATATTCAAATCGTGAATTTTAATCGCGAATATCGCCACTTTGAGAATTCGCAAAGATCTAGAATATAGTGCTATATATTTGTATTTGCGAATATTCTAGATTTTTTTTTTCATATGGACCAATGATCCATCCCTGCTTCTTGCTTGTGGGCCAATGAGAAGGCTGCAATGTCTTTTTTGAGCTTAGCAACATCCCTAGCAACCAATAGGAAAGTTGCCTACCCCTTACTATAGAAGAACCTCCCCAGCAGTCGTTTTTTGCAGTTCTGAGAGAGAGAGCAGTGTCATTGCTGTGCTCTGTGCTTTCCACTCATTACATTATATAGATAGTTAGATAGCTTATATACACTGCTCAAAAAAATAAAGGGAACACTTAAACAACACAATGTAAATCCAAGTCAATCACACTTCTGTGAAATCAAACTGTCCACTTAGGAAGCAACACTGAGTGACAATCAATTTCACATGCTGTTGTGCAAATGGGATAGACAACAGGTGGAAATTATAGGCAATTAGCAAGACACCCCCAATAAAGGAGTGGTTCTGCAGGTGGTGACCACAGACCTCTTCTCAGTTCCTATGCTTCCTGGCTGATGTTTTGGTCACTTTTGAATGCTGGTGGTGCTTTCACTCTAGTGGTAGCATGAGACAGAGTCTACAACCCACACAAGTGGCTCAGGTAGTGCAGCTTATCCAGGATGGCACATCAATGCGAGCTGCGGCAAGAAGGTTTGCTGTGTCTGTCAGAGTAGTGTCCAGAGCATGGAGGCGCTACCAGGAGACAGGCCAGTACATCAGGAGACGTGGAGGAGGCCGTAGGAGGGCAACAACCCAGAAGCAGGACCGCTACTTCCGCCTTTGTGCATGGAGGAACAGGAGGAGCACTGCCAGAGCCCTGCAAAATGACCTCCAGCAGGCCACAAATGTGCATGTGTCTGCTCAAACGGTCAGAAACAGACTCCATGAGGGTGATATGAGGGCCCGACATCCACAGGTGGGGGTTGTGCTTACAGCCCAACACCGTGCAGGACGTTTGGCATTTGCCAGAGAACACCAAGATTGGCAAATTCGCCACTGGCGCCCTGTGCTCTTCACAGATGAAAGCAGGTTCACACTGAGCACATGTGACAGGCGTGACAGAGTCTTGGCATTGGGTCAGTAATGGTGTGGGGTGGCATTTCTTTGGAGGGCCACACAGCCCTCCATGTGCTCGCCAGAGGTAGCCTGACTGCCATTAGGTACCGAGATGAGATCCTCAGACCCCTTGTGAGACCATATGCTGGTGCGGTTGGCCCTGGGTTCCTCCTAATGCAAGACAATGCTAGACCTCATGTGGCTGGAGTGTGTCAGCAGTTCCTGCAAGACGAAGGCATTGATGCTATGGACTGGCCCGCCCGTTCCCCAGACCTGAATCCAATTGAGCACATCTGGGACATCATGTCTCGCTCTATCCACCAACGTCACGTTGCACCACAGACTGTCCAGGAGTTGGCAGATGCTTTAGTCCAGGTCTGGGAGGAGATCCCTCAGGAGACCGTCCGCCACCTCATCAGGAGAATGCACAGGCATTGTAGGGAGGTCATACAGGCACGTGGAGGCCACACACACACTACTGAGCCTCATTTTGACTTGTTTTAAGGACATTACATCAAAGTTGGATCAACCTGTAGTGTGTTTTTTAAACTTTAATTTTGAGTGTGACTCCAAATCTAGACCTCCATGGGTTGAAAAATTTGATTTCCATTTTTTTATTTTTGTGTGATTTTGTTCTCAGCACATTCAACTATGTAAAGAACAAAGTATTTCAGAAGAATATTTAATTAATTCAGATCTAGGATGTGTTATTTTTGTGTTCCCTTTATTTTTTTGAGCAGTGTATATAATACAGATAGTTAGTGGGAGATAGTCAGTGTAGGTTATATCCTGATATAGTGTAGCTATAGGTCCCAGTGCAGGGTGTTAGGTAGTGTGATAGGCTCTGCTGTCCATACATACATGCTACAGACATAGTGCTGTGATGTCAAAAGTTCACAACAATACTTAGTGCACCAATCAGTAATATGTAGTCAGACCTACTAAAATGTGAAGTTGCACGTATTCCGCAAAAATATGCGCATCATTAATTGCCGATTTGCGCAATCGCGAATATATTGATATATTGGAGCACTCTATCTGCATATAAAGCTATTGTAATGTTCTGCCGTGCCAACCATTTTCTCCAGTCTCAGGAAACTTCTAGCAGCTTGGAAAATGTAGCAAAAGTGACCCACGCCTGTATTGCGCGCATTGCACGAATATTACATTGCCGATTTTCGCAATCAAGTAAAAATAATCTCGAATTTGCGAATTTATGATGAATATTTGCCCAAATATTTGCAAATTTGAATATTGCCCCTGCCGCTCATCACTAAATGGGAGACATTATGGAATGTTTGTTATTTAAATAGTGAATAAGTATAGATGTCATTGTATACATGAATTAGACGGTTAAGAAAAATTTATTCAGAATGGTTACATTAGCAGTACCCTTTAAGAATGGGTCCCTTTAAGCAGGGGTTAATGTTAATAAAGGGAGAAGAAAATGGTGGACTTTACAGGACATCAACACAGCCCTTTCTGCTCATCCCTTAGTTATAAGACTCCCCATGAAGAAGGGAAAAGGAGAGACGTTGTTTCGTGTGTACGCATGGGGTGCTTGATATAGCACATGCCCTCAGTATATGTGTGTGTCAAGTGCATTCTGTATATATCATTAGGTATGGTATTCAGATTTAACTAGATATATGTCTTTTTGAAAAAAGACCATTCATCTCAAAGTTGGGTACATCTGCAAACAAAAATATCAAAGAGTATTAGGGGAAGTATAACCCAAAATACAATATTGGGTATTTCTGAATACATGTGATATTAACCTCAGACTATTTTCCATTTTTGTGTTTTTGTTTTTTACTCCCTGCTTTCTTGGAGCCATAACTTTTTTATTCTTTTCTTCACATAGCCATATGAGGACTTGTTTTTTGCAGGACAAGTTGTCATTTCTAATGGCACCATTTAATATTGCATAGGATGTAGTGGGAAGCTGTTTTTTTTTGGTGTTCACTATGCGATAAAACTGACTTGTGCTCTTCATTCTTTAGGTCACTACAATTACAACAAAACCACATATGTTTGTGTTTTAATACTGGAAAAACAAACCTTTGGAAAAAAATTACCTTTTCGTTTTATTGCCATATTATGACCCCCATTAACTTTTTTATAGTTACATCGACAGAGCTGTGTGAGGCCTCATTTTTTGTGGGGCCATCTGTACATTTCAGTGATACTATTTTGGGGTGTGTATGACTTTTTGTTAATTTTTTTGTGGGAGAAGAAGCAATGAAAAAACTGTGAATTGGCCATTATTTTTCCATTAAGCCATTCATTGTATGGGATAATAAAAAATAAAAAAATCATAGTATGGCCATTTTATGATTTGGCAATGCCTATGATGCTTATTTTTAAAATTGTTTATTTTTATTTTATTTTTGGGGAAAAGGGGATGATTAGAACTTTTATATTTTTTTCATCTTAAAAACTTTTTTTTAACTTTTTAAAGTCACCTTAGGTGACTATAACATGCAATCATTGGATTGCAATTTGTATAAAGTAATGGAATTTTAACCATTACAATACACAAAGATTGCTATATTCCAATGTAGCGCCGCCACCTGCTGGTCTACATTGGAATATACCTGTAAAAGGTATTGAAGCCTCAGCACACCCTGGCCTTTCACTAACAATGAACGGCTCCCCTGATCGCCGCCTGGGGGAGCCGTTCCAGATCTGGAAGTGCAGCACTTCCATGTTTTGTGCTTTCAAATTCTGTGGTCACATTTGACCATGGCATCCAAGGGGTTAAATTTCTGTGATTAGCATTTTCACCAATTGCAGACATTAGCCCCAGTTGTGTGCTTTGTGAAAAAGCAGGCACCTGGCAGCTATGGGCCCTGCTACACTCTAGAGCGTGCGCCATTTTTAAAGACCCGACTTGTGATGTACTATTATGTCAAATGTGGGGAAAGGGTTAATGATGTTGAGTGTTTTTATCAACAATCAAAGGCATATGAAAGGTTTATATTGAAGAAGATGCCAACAAATGAAGAGATTTAAAAGCGAATGTATACTTTTTGTTTCATATCTAGTTATAAAGACAATAGGTGCTGTCTGTACAAATCTAATAAAACTAAAAGTAAGTGATACACTTTATAATTATCTCGTGACAAAAGCCACCGAAAATCATTGAAGAATATTGAACCATAGTTTATTTAATGTGTCAAGATAGAAGATGAGGATTAAGGATGAGCAAACCCTTTGAAGTTCGGGTTTGCCGGGTTCGAACCCGAACCCCAATAAAGTCAATGGGGACCCAAATTTCACTTTATTATTTATCGTTATAACATGGTTATAACGGAAAATAATAGCATTCTTAAGACAGAATGCTAAATAAAATGGACATTGAGGGGTTAAAAATAATTTTAAAAAATTCACCTCATCCACTTGATCGCGCAGCCTTGATCCTGCACGTCTTCTTTCTTCAGGACCTGCAAAAGGACCTGCTGTGACGTCACCGCAGGTCCTGCTGAATGAAGATACAATGAAGATTCTATCTTCAATCAAAGGGACCTGCGGTGACGTCACCGCAGGTCTTTTTGCAGGTCCTTAAGAAAGAAGATGTGCGCGATCAAGGCTGTGCGATCAAGTGGATGAGGTGAGTTTTTGAAATTAATTTTAACCCCTCAATGTCCATTTTATTTAGCATTTTGTCTTAAGAATGCTATTATTGACTTAATCTCCCCAGAACAATCCGGTTTTGTGGGGGGCAGAGAGTGCAGAGACAGTACATTTCGGGTAATACAAGCTCAGCAGTATGCCTTATCACATGGAAGGGGGCTCACTCTCCTGAGCACAGATGCTGAAAAGGCATTTGATAGGGTGGACTGGCAGTTCATGGAAGCCACTTTATACAGATTTGGATTTCCCCCTCAATTTGTGGCCAGTGTGCTGTCTCTGTACTCCTCACCCACAGCGAGGATACGTATAAACGGTAATCTCACGCCTCATTTTGAAATACGAAATGGGACCCGTCAAGGTTGTCCATTGTCACCAACTTTATTTATTCTGTGCCTAGAGACCTTCCTTCAGGCCATTAGACAGGATAGGGACATTCAGGGACTTAGCATCGGCTCTCAGACCCACAAAGTAGCGGCATTTGCTGATGACATGCTTCTACTACTATCCAACCCACTAGAAGCATTTCCAGCACTTTTGAAAAATTTGGACGTATTCAGAGATTTGTCCAATTTCAAAATAAATGTATCCAAATGCGTAGCATTAGGAATTAACACTTCTCAAACAACCATAGCTCAACTTAAGGCAAATTACTCCTTTCAATGGCAAACGGATAGTATAGGTTACTTGGGTGTTCACATAACTAGAGACCCTAATCAGCTGTTTTTACAAAACTATCCCAAGTTATTGGCAGACATTAAAACCCAATTAAAGGAACTGAAAATTCCCTTTTTGACTTGGTTAGGGAGGAAGAATGTGCTGAAGACATATATTCTCCCTAAACTTCTGTACTTGATGCAGACTTTACCAGTAGTTTTACCTCAGCGCTATTTGGCTCAAATACGGAAAATGTTTTCCACGTTTGTCTGGAACCAGGCTCAACCCAGATTGGCTTATAAGAGACTGATCTTACCTAAATATGAAGGAGGCTTTGGATTGCCAGATATTTGTGGATACTACGGAGCAATTCAAATGAGACTACACTCAGAGATAGCAAATCCCCGAGTCACTAAGTTAGGCTGCCAAATCGCTAGGAAGATATTGGGGCCGAGAAAATTAGCCATGCTATGGGATCCGTGTAAAAAATCCTCCCGCGGAGGTGACTTCCCTAACTCCTTGCGTGGTATGTTTGACAGCTGGTTTAAATTATCGAAACATTTACATCCCTCAAGCTGCCTATCGCCCTTCACTCCTATTGGGTACCTCCCCTATTTACCTTAAGCCGATTTTCAAGATGATATGGGACTATGGGCAGAATTGGGAGATGCGGCAATCAGCGACATCCCTTGGGCTGCAACCCATTATTCTCAGTTCAGTAAGTTATGCACTCAGTATTTAATGAACACTACGAGTAGTTATACCCCTACTTGGTATGACGCAATATGGAATCAATCCGTTCACATGAAGGGCACTGTCTCGCGACTTTATAACAAAATATTAGAGCTAGATCCTGACTCCAAACCGTCATTTGTTGTACAGTGGGAGAAGGAGATTGGACAATCTTTAGATGAGGACACTATAGAAAGAATACTTGCGCATTCTCATGGCTACTCAAGATGTATTAAGATTCAGGAAAATGCTTTTAAAATAGTCACGAGATGGTACAGAACTCCTGATAAGTTGCACACTATTACCCCTTCAATATCTGCGGAATGCTGGAGGTGTGGTGAAGCTAAAGGTACTATGCATCACATATGGTGGTCGTGTCCACAAATTACAAAATTTTGGGACTCAATATCGAGGGAGGTCCAAAAGATATGCAAGATTAACTCCCCCATCACTCCATTAGTAGCCCTTCTCAATCTACCCGATAGTCATTACAAACTGACCAACAACTCCTTACCTGCACAACTGATCGCTGCAGCAAAACTACTTATCCCAAAATATTGGCTATCCAAGGAGATTCCCAATCTGAGAGAATGGGTTTTTAAAGTCCAGGAGATTTATCAGTTAGAAGAACTAACTAGCTGGGAGACTCTCTCTCATGACAGGTTTCTCTTAGTCTGGGAAAAATGGTCTGAATGGTATAGGAGCTATGTTGGTTGAGACATTTGTATTCAGACACATTTAATTGGGTTCTCAGTACCGGGGATAGACGTAATTCCTTAAATTCACTTCCC
This sequence comes from Bufo bufo, assembly GCF_905171765.1. Taxonomy (NCBI): domain Eukaryota; kingdom Metazoa; phylum Chordata; class Amphibia; order Anura; family Bufonidae; genus Bufo; species Bufo bufo. The sequence goes on from NC_053393.1 coordinate 522,861,818, forward strand.
ACACGTATCAGAGTATAACATAACATACCTCTAGCAAATTGAAGGTCAAGGTTGAAACCAAAATGAGTACGGCTTATAGCAGTAAGTTTTTTCCGCAAGTCTATTTCAGTTTGCACGTGCAAGCCATGATTGTGTCACTTCCTTCATCACATTAATTTTATTTCTACACTTTACTGTAATTGTATTTAACCGAAATATGTGACTATTAAGGATTAGGGAGTACTTCATTAATGTTCATTGTCTTTTATATCTGCAAATGTCATGACAATTGATGATAATATTTGTCAAAAATTAAAATAAAGATTTGACAAAAAAAAAGAATGCTTTTATTTTCCGTTATAACCATGTTATAATGGAAAATAATAAAATCACCCGAACACCAAACCCGAACAGTGAAAAAGTTTGGGTCCGGGTATCCGAACTCGCAATGTTCAGTACGAACCTGAACTTTGCAGTTCGGGTTCGCTCAACCCTAATGAGTAACCTTATAGATTGTTAATTGATACATGTATAAGTTTTTTTGTTTGAAGTGTTATTACACATTGAAACAAATATTGAACAAATAAGGCTACTTTCACACTTGCGTTCGGGGTTCCGCTTGTGAGTTCCATTTGAAGGCTCTCACAAGCGGCCCCGAACGGATCCGTCCAGCCCCAATGCATTCTGTGTGGATGAGGATCCGCTCAGAATGCATCAGTTTGGCACCGTTTGGCCTCCGTTCCGCTCAGCAGGCGGACACCCGAATGCAGCTTGCAGCGTTTTGGTGTCCGCCTGGCCGTGCGGAGCCAAACGGATCCGTCCAGACTTACAATGCAAGTCAATGGAGACGGATCCGTTTGACGTTGACACAATATGGTGCAATTGCAAACGGATCCGTCCCCTATTGACTTTCTATGTAAAGTCAGGAGTCCCTATTAATATACCATCAGATCAGAGTTTTCTCCAATCCGATGGTATATTTTAACTTGAAGCGTCCCCATAACCATGGGAACGCCTCTATGTTAGAATATACCATCGGATTTGAGTTAGATCGTGAAACTCAGATCCGACAGTATATTCTAACACAGAGGCGTTCCCATGGTGATGGGGACGCTTCAAGTTAGAATATACTAAAAGAACTGTGTGTACATGACTGCCCCCTGCTCCCTGGCAGGTGCTGCCAGGCAGCAGGGGGCAGACCCCCCCTCCCCCCTCCACTGTATTTAACTCATTGGTGGCCAGTGCGGCCCCCCCTCCCTCCCCTGTATTTAACTCATTAGTGGCCAGTGCGGCCCCCCTCCCTCCCCTGTATTTAACTCATTGGTGGCCAGTGCGGCCGGCCCCCCCTCCCTCCCCTGTATTTAACTCATTGGTGGCCAGTGCGGCCAGCCCCCCCTACCTCCCCCCACCCTAATTAAAATGACCGACCCCCATCATTGGTGGCAGCGGAGAGTTCAGATCGGAGTCCCAGTTTAATCGCTGGGGCTCCGATCGGTTACCATGGCAGCCAAGACGCTATTGCAGTCCTGGCTGCCATGGTTACTTAGCAATAGAAGCATTATACTTACCTGCGATGTCTGTGACCGGCCGGGCGCTCCTCCTACTGGCAGGGGCGTAGCTATAGGCTCATGGGCCCTGGTGCAAGAGTTTAGCTTGGGCCCCCCATCCCTCATTGCTTTGTGGCCAGGGGCAGGGAAGCACATTGCCTTCCTGCTGCCTGAGGCAAAAATTTTAACTGCACCCCCCACCATGCCAAATTCTTGACTTAACACCTATCCTCCAGCCAGAGGTGTAACTTGACCAGCATGTACCTTCTATAAAACAGGTGTCTTCTCATGTCGTACAAGGGTCTTTGGGCCCCTCAGGCTCCTGGGCCCGGTAGCGACTGCTACCTCTGCACCCCCTATAGCTACGTCCCTGCCTACTGGTAAGTGAAAGGTCTGTGCGGCGCATTGCTATAAGCATAAGCAATGCGCCGCACAGACCTGTGAGTTACAAGAAGAAGGAGCGTCGGGCGCCCACAGCACATGTAAGTATGCTGCTGACTAACTGACCATGGCAGTCAGGACTTTAGTAGCATCCTGGCTGCCATGGTAACCGATCGGAGCCCCAGCATTACACTGCTGGGACTCCGATTGGAACTGCTGCTGCCGCCAATGTTGGGGGAGGGGGGGTTGGGAGAGGGCCCACCAATGATTTTAATACCGGGGAGGGGGGGAAGGGTGCACTGCCCACCAATGATTTTAATACTGGGGGGGGGAGGGGACACTGCCCACCAATTATTTTAATACCGGGGGGGGCGCACTGCCCACCAATGATTTTAATACCGAGGGGGCACACTTCCCACCAATGATTTTAATACCGGGGGGGACGCACTGGGGGCTGATTGAGAGGCACTGGGGGCTAATGGAGAGGGTACTGGGGGCTGGTGAGAGGCACCGGGGGCTGGTGAAAGGCACTGGGGGCTGATGGAGATGCACTGATTAGGGGGGTGATGGAGAGGCACTGGGGGGACGCTGATGGAGAGGCACTGGGGGCTGATGGAGAGGCACTGCGGGCTGGTGGAAAGGCACTGGGGGCTGGTGGAGAGGCACTGGGGAATGGTGAGAGGCACTGTCCAGATGAAGGCCAAAGGGGTGACCCTATCAGAAATAGCAAGAGAAGTTGGTCGTTCCAAGTCTGTGATTTCTAGAATATTGCATCTTTACAACATCACAAACTCATTTAAGTCCCCCAAGAAGGCTGGTCGCCCTCGAAAGACAAATGCAAGAGAGGACAGGATAATGCGGAGAATCTCCTTGGGTAATTGTTTCAACACTGCAGCTGGAATCAGCACTGAACAGGGTAAGGCTTTGTCTCGTCATACAGTGTCTCGATGTTTTAGAGCATTTGGACTGAAAGCGCACTCTGCAGTGACCAAACTTCTCATTAGCAGAAAGAATCAAAAGGCTAGACTCACCTTTGCTGAGGAGCATGTTGTGTGGACAGAGGAGAAGTGGTCCAGAGTTCATTTTAGTGATGAAAGCAAGTTTAATTTATTTGGGTCTGATGGGAAGCATTATGTTCGTCGACAAACTGGGGAAAGACTGAACCCAAAATGTGTCAAGAAGTCAGTGAAAGGTGGAGGAGGAAGTGTCATGTTTTGGGGAATGTTTTCTGCAGCAGGAGTTGGACCTCTCATACAGCTACATGGCAGAGTGAATGCAAGTGTGTATCAGAACCTTCTTCAACAACACATGGTTCCTTCCTTGCGTTCATCACTCAATCAGCCAGCAATTTTCATGCAGGACAATGCCGCCTGTCACACAGCAAAACGAGGAAAGCAGTTCCATGAAACTAAAAAACATTGAAACAATGAAATGGCTAGCCCAGAGTCCTGATCTAAACCCAAAAGAAAACCTCTGGAAAATCCTTGGTGACAAAGTTATGGTCAAGAAACCCGGACCAGTCACATAACTGTTGAAGAGACTGAAAGAAGAGTGGAGCAAAATCACACAGTCATTGCTGTTCTGTAATTATGATCTTCAGGTTTTTTGAAAAATAAAGGTTTTATGTTGATATACTTTGGTTATTTTGGAAAACACAGTTCTAATGGCATGGTGTATCCCTTACAAAAAAACTTCAAATGATGATCAATGTAGATTACATTATTTCTGAAAAAATCAAGTGTTCATAAATAGTTTTCTAATATTGATCGCCAGTGTATATCAAGCTGGCAGCTCAAGGGGAGTGTTTTTTTTTCTGCTAGAGATAAGGGGGCGTGTCCATGCTCTCCCTATCACAACTCAGCAGGCAATTGAATGATGAAACTGATCATGTGCGGCCTTCTCAGTGAGCGGGACAAAGAAATAAGAAAAAAACAAACCGCAGGTGGCGATATAAAGATAGATTTTCTTGAATAACTCAGTGGCTATGCTACATTTTTAATTACATGCAATTACAAAAGTATTTAGATCCAGGTGCTGGTTTGAAAACTGTAGAATATTTTTTCGGGGGACAACCCCTTTAACTATCTGAAATAGGATATATGAACATTTCTAACCAGAGCACACAACAAGGTTAGGGTTAAAGGAACCAAAAAGTCACCTAGTGTGAGCAGTTTAGAGCATAGCATGGACTTCTGGGTTTAGATTTTTCGGGGTTCTCCAGTCCTGCTGTTTATGAACCTTTATAAGTCTTCTTACAAATAAAAGTTATGTGATTATGTCATTGGGGGCAGGGGAGTAGCTATAGGGGGTGCAGTCACTACTGGGCCCAGGAGCTTAGGGGGCCCAAAGACCATTCTATTATATAGGAAGACACCAGCAGAACAGAAACCACATAGTAGTGGGGAGCCCTGTTACATATTTTGCACTGGGGCCCAGGATCTTCAAGTTTTGCCTCTGTTTGGGGATCTCCATTGTAGAGCTAAGCTCCACCCCTCAAATGGCTAAGATCTGCATTATCACCCTCCTAAGCCCTTCCCCATAAGCCTGCTAAGCCCCAGTCTCAGCTTAGCTAGCCGAGGAACCTCTGCTACTGCTCTATGACTTGGAAGGGCCCCCTCCCCCTCGGGCCCCTGTGCAGATGAACCTTTCCCAGCAAACTGTTCTGGGGCTCTGAGCACTTTCTAGGTTTGCATGGAGTTAAAGTCCAACACCACTCATCTCACGCCTACAGCTTTATACCTTTTGCATAAGGAAATGTCAGAGCCTTAAAGAATAAAAATAAGAATCAAATTTACAAGAACATCTGGCACCCACCACGACTAAAAGCAGATAATGAATGGTACTAGAGGGGTCACATCATGCCCCCTCCTCAAGGGAAGACGCTCGGCATTTTATTCTTATTATTTCAATGTTGTTCTATTCATCCCTGGTTACTGACTGCTTAATTATAGCCATCAGAAAGTGTGTGTTTAATAGGAACAATTATATTTCATCTTAAAAGACATATATTTAGATTTAGAAATGATGGTTTTAATTATCAGTCCTTCACTTACATCACACTTCATATTGTATAAGTACCAGACTCCTACATCCTAATGATGTGATTATCTTTCCTTTTAAAGGAGCATTATGTCTGTCAACAAAAACTATTCTTTGTAGAATGAAATGTTATAAAATGTTCCAATACATTTTCTGTAGCAATTTCTTGTGATTTTTTTAAAGGGATTTTGTTGTGCCTAATTTGGAGGCGGCATCTGATAGAGCAGGAAGAGCTGAGCAGATTGATATATAGTTTTGTGGGAAAAGATTCAGTAGAACCTGTAATCCATTTAAAATCTCTGCTCTGGGCTTAGGAGTCCAATGGGCGGTCCTATCAGTGGTGCAGGACTCCTAAGTCCATAATACAGTGTGGAACAGAAGTATTTGAATACGCTGCGATTTTGCAAGTTCTCCCACTTAGAAATAGAGGGGTCTGAAATTCACATTGTAGGTGCATTCCCACTCTGAGAGATGGAATTTAAAAAAAATAATTCAGGAAATCACATTGTATGATTTTTTAATAATTTATTTGTCTTGCACTGCTGAACATAAGTATTTGAAAACCTGATAAACACCTGTTATTGTGCCTTTAAAAAGTCCACCTCTACTCCACTCATTAATTTTACTTAATAGCACCTGTCTGAGCTTTTTAAATGCCCCTGTCCACCCCACAGTCAGTCAGATGCCAACTACTACCATGGGCAAGACCAAAGAGCTGTCAAAAGACACTAGAGACAAAATTGTGGACCTCCACAAGGCTGGAAAGGGCTATGGGGCAATTGCCAAGCAGCTTGGTGAAAATAGATCAACTGTTGGAGCAATTGTTAGAAAGTGGAAGAGGCTAAAGACGACTGTCAGTCTCCCTCGGACTGGGGCTCCATGCAAGATCTCACCTCGTGGGGTATGACTGATGATAAGAAAGGTGAGGAATCAGCCCAGAACTACAAGGGAGGAGATGGTCAATGACATGAAGAGAGCTGGGACCACAGTTTCAAAGGTCACTGTCGGAAGAACACTACGCCGTCATGGTTTCAAATCATGCATTGCACAGAAGGTTCCCCTGCTCAAGTCACCACATGTCCAGGCCCGTCTGAAGTTTGCCAATGACCATCTGGATGATCCAGAGGAGGCATGGGAGAAAGTCATGTAGTCAGATGAGACCAAAATACACTGCTCAAAAAAATAAAGGGAACACTTAAACAACACAATGTAACTCAAAGTCAATCACACTTCTGTGAAATCAAACTGTCCACTTAGGAAGCAACACTGAGTGACAATCAATTTCACATGCTGTTGTGCAAATGGGATAGACAACAGGTGGAAATTAAAGGCAATTAGCAAGACACCCCCAATAAAGGAATGCTTCTGCAGGTGGTAACCACAGAACACTTCTCAGTTCCTATGCTTCCTGGCTGATGTTTTGGTCACTTTTGAATGCTGGCGGTGCTTTCACTCTAGTGGTAGCATGAGACGGAGTCTACAACCCACACAAGTGGCTCAGGTAGTGCAGCTTATCCAGGATGGCACATCAATGCGAGCTGTGGCAAGAAGGTTTGCTGTGTCTGTCAGCGTAGTGTCCAGAGCATGGAGGCGCTACCAGGAGACAGGCCAGTACATCAAGAGACGTGGAGGAGGCCGTAGGAGGGCAACAACCCAGCAGCAGGACCGCTATCTCCGCCTTTGTGCAAGGAGGAACAGGAGGAGCACTGCCAGAGCCCTGCAAAATGACCTCCAGCAGGCCACAAATGTGCATGTGTCTGCTCAAACGGTCAGAAACAGACTCCATGAGGGTGATATGAGGGCCCGACGTCCACAGGTGGGGTTTGTGCTTACAGCCCAACACCGTGCAGGACGTTTGGCATTTGCCAGAGAACACCAAGATTGGCAAATTCGCCACTGGTGCCCTGTGCTCTTCACAGATGAAAGCAGGTTCACACTGAGCACATGTGACAGAGGTGACAGAGTCTGGAGACGCCGTGGAGAACGTTCTGCTGCCTGCAACATCCTCCAGCATGAGCGGTTTGGCATTGGGTCAGTAATGGTGTGGGGTGGCATTTCTTTAGAGGGCCGCACAGCCCTCCATGTGCTCGCCAGAGGTAGCCTAACTGCCATTAGGTACCGAGATGAGATCCTCAGACCCCTTGTGAGACCATATGCTGGTGCGGTTGGCCATGGGTTCCTCCTAATGCAAGACAATGCTAGACCTCATGTGGCTGGAGTGTATCAGCAGTTCCTGCAAGACGAAGGCATTGATGCTATCGACTGGCCCGCCCGTTCCCCAGACCTGAATCCAATTGAGCACATCTGGGACATCATGTCTCGCTCTATCCACCAACGTCACGTTGCACCACAGACTGTCCAGGAGTTGGCAGATGCTTTAGTCCAGGTCTGGGAGGAGATCCCTCAGGAGACCGTCCGCCACCTCATCAGGATCATGCACAGGCATTGTAGGGAGGTCATACAGGCACGTGGAGGCCACACACACACTACTGAGCCTCATTTTGACTTGTTTTAAGGACATTACATCAAAGTTGGATCAGCCTGTAGTGTGTTTTTCTACTTTAATTTTGAGTGTGACTCCAAATCCAGACCTCCATGGGTTAAAAAATTAGATTTCCATTTTTTTATTTTTGTGTGATTTTGTTGTCAGCACATTCAACTATGTAAAGAACAAAGTATTTCAGACGAATATTTAATTAATTCAGATCTAGGATGTGTTATTTTTGTGTTCCCTTTTTTTTGAGCAGTGTATAACTTTTTGGTCTAAACTTCACTTGTTGTGATGGAGGAAAAAGAAGGATGAGTTGCATCCCAAGAACACCATCTCTACTGTGAAGCATGGGGGAGGTAACATCATGGTTTGGGGTTGCTTTTCTGTGAAGGGGACAGGACGACTGCACTGTATTAAGGAGAGGATGAATGGGGCCATTTATTGTGAGATTTTGAGCAACAACCTCCTTCCCTCAGTCAGAGCATTGAAGATGGGTCGTGGCTGGGTCTTCCAACATGACAACGACCCAAAGCACACAGCCAGGATAACCAAGGAATGGCTCCGTAAGAAGCATATCAAGGTTCTTGAGTGGCCTAGCCAGTCTCCAGACCTAAATCCAATAGAACATCATTGGAGGGAGCTGAAACTCCGTGTTGCTCAGTGACAGCCCCGAAACCTGACAGATCTAGAGGAGATCTGTGTGGAGGAGTGGGCCAAAATCCCTGTTGCAGTGCAAACCTGGTCAAGAACTACAGGAAACGTTTGACCTCTGTAATTGCAAACAAAGGCTTCTGTACCAAATACTAACACTGATTTTCTCAGGTGTTCAAATACTTATGTTCAGCAGAGCAAGCCAAATACATTCTTTAAAAATCATACAATGTGATTTCCTTTTTTTATTTTTTTTATTCTGTCTCTCAGAGTGGGAATGCACCTACAATGTGAATTTCAGACCCCTCCATAATCTCTAAGTGAGGGAACTTGCTAAATCGCAGGGTGTTCAAATACTTCTGTTCCTCACTGTATGTAGGAATTTCAATGGATACTTTATAGGTTCTCCTCAATTTCCCCCCACAATATACTCAGCGCATCCTGCTCTGTAAAATACTGTCAGCTCAGGCAGCATTTTCAACAGATTCCACTCACGATCTCTGCTTGCTGTCATGCCATAGAAATCTTCATGAATACTTTCAAACATATGACCTGGCCATATGATGATGTTTTATTACAAGACACAGCTCTGATAATTGTACTGTAACAAGCTGAGCTCCTGTATCCATCACATGATTTTTATCCCCAGGACGTAAACAACAACAGTTCCAAGTAAATTACAGCAAGTAGAGATCTTAAAGGGGTTATCCAACCCCTATAATATCCCTCCTAATGCCTGGGCCCCTTATGTAGGTTATACTTACGCCGATTCTCGGCACCCTCGTCACACCTGATGCCTGCACGGCCACCACTGCATCTTCCCGTTGCGCTGTTCAAAAGATCCAGCAATGGGGGGGCTAGCAGGCTAGGGAGGCTCGTCCCCGTTGCAGCATGCTATTGGCTGACCCCCGCTCCCAGGGAGCGACGCAGGTGACGGGGAGCGGGGTAAGTATAACCTACATGAGGGGCCCGGGCATTAGGGGGGACATTATAGGGGTTGGATAAACAGAAATTACATTAAAAGATTTTATTTTCATTATAGAATGAGTGAGCTTTATGGAAATTGGAATACTAATTTGAAGAACATTTAATATTTGCACCTACACATCTAGAAATAATGTACATATTATAGTGGGAAAGTTTGCAAATACTTGGCTTTAATTTTTAATTGTAAAATACTTCCATCAAGACGATTGTAAAGTATTCTGTTGGCTTCCTCCATGCTCTGGCCTCACATCTCCTAAAAGCCTCCTGCTGGGTCAGATTTTTCTACATAGGAATGCATTACTGATTTGCATTCTGGGAGATGTATTATTTACACCAGAAATAAAATTCTCAGAATTCAAAAAATGTTGCTTTGGGCATAAATAAGATAAAAATTGATCTTTGAATTTAAAATAAGTACCAGAAAATAAAACATATTATTTATAAGGTTATTTAGTAGGTTATGTAGATTTAAATTCTAAAATGTAATTCCTTTTAAAAGGATAAAAATATATTTTTAATATAAATGGTACATTACATGGAGCCTTCCATACAGTGGTCACATGACTTCATCTTGTAGGACCCCTACAGCACCAGACCATAGCGCTTTACTACAGCACTATTTTTATTCAAGAAAAAAAGGGGGCGCGCTCTTTCTGCTACAGCTCTCTCTCTATCACAGCTCTGGGGTAGCGTTCTTTCTCAGGGGGTGCGCTCTTTCTGCTACAGCTCTCTCCCTATTACAGCTCTGGGGTAGCGTTCTTTCTCAGGGGGCATGCTCTTTCTGCTACAGCTCTCTCCCTATCACAGCTCTGGGGTAGCGTTCTTTCTCAGGGGCGCGCTCTTTTTGCTACAGCTCTCTCCCTATCACAGCTCTGGGGTAGAGTTCTTTCTCAGGAGGCGCGCTCTTTTTGCTACAGCTCTCTCCCTATCACAGCTCTGGGGTAGAGTTCTTTCTCACGGGGCGCGCTCTTTCTGCTACAGCTCTCTCCCTATCACAGCTCTGGGGTAGCGTTCTCTCTCAGGGGGCGCGCTCTTTCTGCTACAGCTCTTTCCCTATCACAGCTCTGGGGTAGCGTTCTTTCTCAGGGGGCGCGCTCTTTCTGCTACAGCTCTCTCCCTATCACAGCTCTGGGGTAGCGTTCTTTCTCAGGGGGCGCGCTCTTTCTGCTACAGCTCTCTCCCTATCACAGCTCTGGGGTAGCGTTCTTTCTCACGGGGCGCGCTCTTTCTGCTACAGCTCTCTCCCTATCACAGCTCTGGGGTAGCGTTCTTTCCCAGGGGGCGCGCTCTTTCTGCTACAGCTCTCTCTCTATCACAGCTCTGGGGTAGCGTTCTTTCTCAGGGGGCGCGCTCTTTCTGTTACAGCTCTCTCCCTATCACAGCTCTGGGGTAGCGTTCTTTCCCAGGGGGCGCGCTCTTTCTGCTACAGCTCTCTCTCTATCACAGCTCTGGGGTAGCGTTCTTTCTCAGGGGGCGCGCTCTTTCTGCTACAGCTCTTTCCCTATCACAGCTCTGGGGTAGCGTTCTTTCTCAGGGGGCGCGCTCTTTCTGCTACAGCTCTCTCCCTATCACAGCTCTGGGGTAGCGTTCTTTCTCAGGGGGCGCGCTCTTTCTGCTACAGCTCTCTCCCTATCACAGCTCTGGGGTAGCGTTCTTTCTCACGGGGCGCGCTCTTTCTGCTACAGCTCTCTCCCTATCACAGCTCTGGGGTAGCGTTCTTTCCCAGGGGGCGCGCTCTTTCTGCTACAGCTCTCTCTCTATCACAGCTCTGGGGTAGCGTTCTTTCTCAGGGGGCGCGCTCTTTCTGTTACAGCTCTCTCCCTATCACAGCTCTGGGGTAGCGTTCTTTCCCAGGGGGCGCGCTCTTTCTGCTACAGCTCTCTCTCTATCACAGCTCTGGGGTAGCGTTCTTTCTCAGGGGGCGCGCTCTTTCTGCTACAGCTCTTTCCCTATCACAGCTCTGGGGTAGCGTTCTTTCTCAGGGGGCGCGCTCTTTCTGCTACAGCTCTTTCTCTTTAACTATCACAGCTTCTAACAGTAGACACTGCTGGTTAGTGGTAGTTGAGGGATAGAACTGAGCATGTTCGACCACCACAGTAGGTGGACGTGCACTTCGCTATACAAATTAAACACCAGGGGTGCTATTATAATGAAGTAAAAAGACTGTCTCACAGTATTATAACAGACAGACAAAAGTACTGGTAACTAGTTTTCAACGCTGAATTATGATAAAATAACATTTAATGGTCGAACAATCCCCTTCAATTTCACATCGTTTTTTGGTGTTTTTTTTAAACAGTTTAATGTATTGTACAGGTTGTAAGGATTAGGAGGATAATAATATATGTACGGTATTCTTTGTTACTTTTTATTACTTTTAGCCTATATTTGTTTTATAAAGTATTAAAATATAATGTTTTTTAATAAATTAATAAAAATAAAAAAGTATTTTTTTCTTTTATTCTTTTGTGTTTTGGATTTTTTTAAACAAATAATTGACAAAATATTTTTGTCATGTTTTTTTTTTACCTTAAAGCTTTGGAATATTTATGTTTTCTAACGCATAAGACCTGCAATGAACCATACTAGGCCCAGGACTATAACTTAAAACCATCAGTATTGATGTTCACTATCACTAGGGGTGGATTTTGCATCCCCAAACAGATTTATGTCTAGTGGACCACATCACCCCATCTCCGTAAAGCCTGCTAAGCCCTGTCAGCCTGATAAGTCCCACTCTCAGCTTAGCAGTGCAGCCTGGCTGGGCATTCTACTACTTGCTCTACAGCTAGGAAGAGCAGGCAGCATGTCCGTCTCTAGCATTTATTTTTATTTTTTTCAGCCAACCGCTTGTGACCAGCAGAGGAGCCCCCTGATCTATGGGGCCCCAAGAATTTGGGCTTGTAAGCAGCTGAGTGCTCTTTCCCTCCTCTGCAATGTCAGGTTGGGTTTACAGGTCATGACTGGCTTTTTTTCCCCCTTGCCATGGGGCGCCAAGGGGTTTAGGAACTGATGTTAAAAAAAAGTTAAACAACACTGCTAATAAGACTATATTCAGGGGTGCACCTACCCTTTCTGCTGCCTGGGGCGAAAACTGAAATGGTGCCCCTCCCTCCCCAATGCCAATTTCTTAGCCTAACCCCTCCCCTTCAGCACATGGTCCTTTGGCTGCCCCCCCTCTCTTGCCCCTACCTGGTGCTGCCTGAGGCGATCACCTCACCTGGCCTCATTGGAAGTGCACCGCTGACTATATTATATTTGACAAAAAATATTTTAATAAATTCTTAATTTGCTAAAAAGTTCCCCATCTATTACTGTAGTGCATTCTTATAAGAATGTGCAGCCCACATGAATACAGCTTTAATTGCACTGGATACAGTACATGGAGCTATACCGTGTTATGTCATATGTAACATAACTTAATGATCCTGAATAGGGGAAGAAAAAAAAGCTTCCTTGCAATCAGGATGTATTGTTTTATACGCCAGATTTAAAGCCTTTTAATTTGAAATCTTACCAGTCAGGTTGCTTGCGGAGCTCCGCCAGCTGGTGTAGACGCTTGAGTGCTTTCTCCTGCTTTTTCACATCTTTCCAGGACTTTGAAGCCACATTTCGAGCAAATTCTCTTTGTTTCAGTTCTTTTAATCTCTACAGAAAAAAAAAAATACGTATGACTTTTTTAAGTGTTGGGTTGTAGCATGTTGCCGCCTTTCTCAGACTGTATGAGAAGTAAAATGTCTTCTTTACTCTAACATCTGAGGTTACTGGTATGATCTGGTTATCTATCTATCTATCTATCTATCTATCTATCTATCTCATAGCTATTATCTATATCTATCTATCCATCTATCCATCCGTCTGTCTGTCTGTCTGTCTATCTATCTTATAGCTATTATCTATATCTATCTATCTACCGTACCTACCTAACTGTCTATCTAATATCTATCATTAACTACCTGAGTCAATCACTCCCAGACAATACAGACTACAATACACAAGGCCCCAGATTTCTGATCAATTTACATTTTTATTTTATTGAGTTGATAATTTTAATTAAAAAAAATTGGAATAGAATGAAGTGGTCCCTCAGTCTCACCCAGTTTATCTGACTTAGGCCGCATGCACACGACCGTGGTGTGTTTTGCGGTCCGCAAATCGCAATTTGCGGGACGGCACGTACAGCCTTTACATATAACTGCCTATTCTTGTCCGCAAAGCTCGGACAAGAATAGGACATGTTATATTTTTTTGCGGGGCCACGGAACGGAGCAACGGATGCGGACAGCTGTCCGCATCTTTTGCGGGCCCCATTGAAGTGAATGGGCCCCATTGAAGTGAATGGGTCCGCATCCAAGCCGCCAAAACGGCGGCTCGGATGCGGACCAAAACAACGGCCGTGTGCATGAGGCCTAAGTCAGAAAAATGTGGGACAGGTGCTTTAAAATCGTGGCGCTCATTCTGAACACCATATTCCTCAATGTATTTATACCAGACAACATCTATAAATACACTGATAAATCTCCCTCCATACAGCTCTAAATCACTGCTTCCCTTCACATATTACAGAACTGTCTGCCTGCAGCCACCACAAGAGGGAGCTCAGTGTGCAGGAATTTATACAATTACTGTAATTATCTCTTTTGCACTGAGCTCCCCCTAGTGGCAGCAGCTCAAAAATGCATTGCTTTCATATCAACAATAGAGGAAGTTCAGCGTTGGCCTCTCCTACCTAGCGGTTGTGTGGTTTGGCTCTAATGAACATACACCACCGCTCTATGGTTTGCATGCACGATTCTCACTGCAGAACAGGCACATCACAGCCTCGTCAACACCATGCCATGTGGCCATACCTAAACTGAAGCCCTGCGGCAACGAAGGTGCGTTGTAAGAAATAATGTACAGCCTATTATAAACCATAAGAATCTTAAAAGTAGATTTTATATAAAACTGCATGTAGCACTAATTATCAATCCCGCTATTACATAGCCTAAGAACATACAGCCAAATACATGTGTAGGAAACATGAGCAGCACAGATCTCATGCAGCAGACAGTCACATTTGCAAGCAGTATATGTGTGAGGTTCTTCTCAGGTATATCAGTTAAGCCAGGGGTGGACACGATCTTGAGCTCGAGAATTGTCGCTTGACCAAGGATTGCAATGTGGCACTGCAGCCGCGACCCCAGAACCGCAAAAAATCCAGCCATGTGGCCCTAGCCTTAAGACAGATAATTCTTTATGCCAGGCTTTCAACACATTTTGGAAAGAGAGACAGGGTAAAACAATAAACTTCCTTTATATACAGTACAGACCAAAAGTTTGGACACACCTTCTCATTCAAAGAGTTTTCTTTATTTTCATGACTTTAAAAATTGTAGATTCACACTGAAGGCATCAAAACTATGAATTAACACATGTGGAATTATATACATAACAAACAAGTGTGAAACAACTGAAAATATGTCATATTCTAGGTTCTTCAAAGTAGCCACCTTTTGCTTTGATTACTGATTTGCACACTCTTGGCATTCTCTTGATGAGCTTCAAGAGGTAGTCCCCTGAAATGGTTTTCACTTCACAGGTGTGCCCTGTCAGGTTTAATAAGTGGGATTTCTTGCCTTATAAATGGGGTTGGGACCATCAGTTGCGTTGAGGAGAAGTCAGGTGGATACACAGCTGATAGTCCTACTGAATAGACTGTTAGAATTTGTATTATGGCAAGAAAAAAGCAGCTAAGTAAAGAAAAACGAGTGGCCATCATTACTTTAAGAAATGAAGGTCAGTCAGTCAGCCGAAAAATTGGGAAAACTTTAAAAGTAAGGGCTATTTGACCATGAAGGAGAGTGATGGGGTGCTGCGCCAGATGACCTGGCCTCCACAGTCACCGGACCTGAACCCAATCGAGATGGTTTGGGGTGAGCTGGACCGAAGAGTGAAGGCAAAAGGGCCAACAAGTGCTAAACATCTCTGGGAACTCCTTCAAGACTGTTGGAAGACCATTTCAGGGGACTACCTCTTAAAGCTCATCAAGAGAATGCCAAGAGTGTGCAAAGCAGTAATCAAAGCAAAAGGTGGCTACTTTGAAGAACCTAGAATATGACATATTTTCAGTTGTTTCACACTTGTTTGTTATGTATATAATTCCACATGTGTTAATTCATAGTTTTGATGCCTTCCGTGTGAATCTCCTTCCGTGTGAATCTACAATTTTCATAATCCTAAGTTTGAAAAAATGCACCAACCCCCAAAAAAGGCAAAAAAAATACAATGTTTGTTCTGCGCTTTATATTTCCATATTGATTTACACCTAACATCTGACTGGAGTGTAAAAAAAAAGGAAAAGAATGCAGCATACAATGTTATGTATAGAAAAAAATTCACTATAATAGTTTAAAAAAAGAATATATATATATATATATATATATATAAATGCTTGAGAAATGATACAGTGACTTTATAAGAATGCAGAATCCTATGGAGCAGTGGCCAATTATACTTAAAGGGGTTCGCCGAAACTCTGAACCTCTGTCTATATGTGGAGAGTAGGTAGGTCCCAGCACTGAGCTTTCTTCTCCGCCACTTCCGATCCCTGCAGGAACGTCATATGACCACTGAAGCCACTGATTGGCAGGCATCTGTGACATGTTTGTAGACAGGATGTCACACTTTCGTTCTAGTGGTGACAGGGAGTGGAGGAGAAGGGAGCTTGGCGCTGGACCTGGAGCACCAGTGACAGGAGAGTCTTTCTTTTTTTCTTAAAGGGATTCTGTCACCTTGTTTTAGGTTATAGAGCTGCGCACATGCACGGCTAGATCGCCGCTAGCATGTCCGCAACATACCTGTCCAATAAAGCGTTGTCCTTTTATTGTGTTTAAAAAATGATTTTAGAGATATGTAAATGACCCTGGTAAGGAGCCCAAGGGGCTGTACTAACTGCTCTGGTGCCCAGCCACGCCCCCCTGTGAAGGAGCCCAGCACCGCCTGCGTCCTCCGAATCTCCTCCTTTCTTCACAGTTAGATCACCGTAATCTCGCGATGCGCGAGCTCGCACATGCGCAGTGCCGGTATAGTGTTCCTTCCCTGTGCTGGCATTAGCCTCAGGGAAGGAACTGCGCATATGCGAGCTTGCGCATCACGAGATTACGGCGATCTAACTGTGAAGAAAGGAGGAGATTCGGAGGACGCAGGCGGTGCTGGGCTCCTTCACAGGGGGCATGGCTGGGCTCTAAGAAGGTTATTACAGCCCCTTGGGCACCTTACCAGGGTCATTTACATATCTATAAAATCTTTTTTTTAAACACAATAAAAGGACACAGCTCTATAGGACAGGTATATGCGGACATGCTAGCGGCGATCTAGCCCTGCATGTCCGCATCTCTATAGGGTAAAACGAGGTGACAGAATCCCTTTAAACCTTGTTTTGTTTTTTTCTTTAACATAACCTGCATATATGAAAAGGGGTTCCCGTCGATCTTGGAGAACACCTTTAATAAAAGTCTTTTAAAGTCCTTTAAAGCTTTTAGAAACAGCACCACTCTGACCCCAAGTGCCTGAATACCAGACACAT
Source organism: Bufo bufo (assembly GCF_905171765.1). Lineage (NCBI taxonomy): Eukaryota > Metazoa > Chordata > Amphibia > Anura > Bufonidae > Bufo > Bufo bufo. The sequence continues at coordinate 522,878,460 of NC_053393.1, forward strand.
CCTCTGGTAATTCTTCTATAATGTGCATCTAACTAACACCACCATATGGTAAACATAAATAGCATTGCCATACTGTACAAGTAAATAATTCTGCTCTACAGTACACACCTAACGATCCCATGTTATGACAGCCAGAGAGACTATGTTAACAGCACCATTAGAGTATGGCCACTAATGGTGCCATTGTATATGGCAGAATTACCCCATTATAAAAATGCCGGCAGCGTGCTCCTATAAACAATACCAGCTGAGTACATGTCTTACGCAATAGTATAATGGCATATTTATAATGGTATAGGGAGTTGAAGTGGTTAAAAAGAACATACCTGGTGAAAAATAGTACTAAGGTGGATTATGCTGATTATTTAATTTAATAGTTCCAAAATGTAGTGCTGATTAGTATTACAGAATAACGCATCTTTAAAAGGGTAAATTTCTCTGGCTGCTTACGGTCACCACTAGAGGGAGCTCATTGGAGCTTTATAAATATATATGCGATCAGCTCCACCTAATGGCAACTGCTGACTGAACTTCTGTAAAGGAATTCACCAAAGCCAGAGGAGTGAATGGGGTGGTTGACAGTAATACCCCCCTTCCCCCAAGATACCAAGAGCTCATTCTGGAGTGATAATCCAGAACCTCCAACATCTGTATACAATACTGATATCTGACTGTGTACAGGGTGTACACAAGAGATATGGGATCATCTGCTATTTCCCTTAACTCGCCAGAGATGTTTTATGGAGTAAGTACAAAGGTCATATTTTACATTTCTGCTACTTTAATAAAATAAAGCCTTTGATGCGCCATACTATAATAATAACATAATATAATAATAATAATAATCAGAAACAAAAGATCATAACATTCAGTTCATATCTTCTAAATTGAATATCCAGGGTTTTAGTTTTCCGGTAATTAATCTTTTTTGTTTTCCGAGCAGAGACAGAACTTATCTTGGTGCATCTTGCCATATAAATTATTTCACTGTGAAAACCTTGAGAATAACAACTCTGGAAGGAACAACAGCCATGAAAGTGTATATCAATCAATTGGAGACGTATGGATCTGGTGTGATGTCCACTATTCTGTTTTAGGTCCAAAATTCTGGGCTGTTTAAGTTTATTTAGTACATGCATAGGGAAGGTCCGATTTTCTGTCTTGATATATGATGCACAATCGAGTCCCGTTTTAATGACCACCAGCTAATATCCAGAGTAACCACCGTGTGCAGCATGGATAGCAGTTAGATGGGCTGGGAGTGACTCAATAAGGTCCTGGTAGGTTGTCACAGGTATCCTCAGCCATGCTGACTGCAGTGCATCTTACAACTACTGGAGGGTGTGTGGAGGAGGATCCATAGAGTGAACACGACCATCGAGGTGGTCCCGCAGACGCTTAATTGGGTTCCAGTCTGGGAAATTAGAGACCCAGGGTAGCTTGGAAGTCTCGGTCATGATCTTCCAACCAATGTTGGACATTTCTAGCCATTTAACATGTGTTGCTGGAAGATCCCGTTTGCCCCAGGGAAGACAATCAACATGTATGGGTGTATGTAATCTGCAAGGATGGATTCATACCCAAATCGGTTGAGAATGCCTTCCACATGGATGAGTGGCCCAGAGAATGCCAGGAATACATTCCCCAGACCATAATGCTGCCACCACCAGCTTGTGTTCTACCAGCAATGGTTGCAGGGTATTCGTTCTCTGATGTTTCTCGACTGACACGCCAATGGCCATCCGTTCGATGAAGCCGAAAATGTGACTCATTGTGTTAGACATCTGGTAGCCCCCTGGTTCATTTTGGTGGTGAGCTGCCCCATTGTAACGCATTGGTCCACCTTCCTGCACCTTCATAGCTGATGTTCACCTCTCACATTAATGGCATGTGGCACTCCGCAGTTTCCATGTCATTTATCCACAGTTCACAAACTGCGCTGGTTCAGAAATACTGCCGCCCTTGGCTTTAAAGGCAATATTCACCCCTTTGTACAACTCTGATAAATGGCCTCTTTTACCCATGACAGCAACAAGGTCTATGTGTGCAGACAGCCTATCGCACTTTATAATGTATACCCACCAAGACAGATCACCACATGTGACTTCCTTCATGAGCTATACACTGCAGACATCGAAAGTAGGAAGTGGTCATAATAATGTGACTCAACTGTGTATAATTCTGGCTGCATTTAGCCACCACTAGAGGGCGTTAACTAATTAGCTGCTAGGATTTCATGGCAAATATTGGCTAGAAATGTACCCTTCTGTGTTTGTTATGGACCCAGATCAAGAGCATGCCATGAAGACAGCCCATCTTTCAGATTTTTGGAGAGAGGAGGTTATGCGCTGGTTGATCACATCCTTTTTGCTGCTTGGTGGCAAGAACGTATGCTTAACTCCCATCTCCAGAGGGAGCTCATGGTTAGCCATTCTAGAGGTATCCCACAGATGACGCAAAGGAGCATGGAGAGAGAACACTACCCAGGTCTTCTCAAAAGAGTTACATATCTAAGAATCCCATTTACAGCAAATGGCTTTTACACAACACTTCTATTATTGAGCAAATTGAAAGTGAGTCCGAGGTCAAGTGGAAATGGCAAGAATTTATTGACTTCCTGTCCATGATGAGATGGCTGGAGAAGGAGGAAGAAGAGAGTTACATCTAATGTGTAGTGGTCATGTAAGTACTGCAGTTCAGCTCCCACCGACGTGACATTAATGGCCAATCCTGAAGAAGAGGTCACCAATATCTAGAGGCTGGAAAACCCAACGAATAATTATTATTGGCGTTTTTCGCTGCAGTTTAGAGCTGTTTTCGAATGTTCTCTCTGACAGGTACATATATCTCACCAGGATTTGTTTTCTGTGTGCATTTCCTCACATTAATCTAATTAAGTCGTAAAATAAAACACCTGTTGATCCTACATAAGTGTCAACCTCAGACTGTACATTTATGAAGCTCTGCTACTCTGCAAAATAATTAGAGGAGTCTCGAGAAAAAAACAAACTGAGAAATAAGGTCATAATATAATTCTGCCATGTATTAATGTAGTTCCAGGCCACTTTCACACAGTCAGTTAGCATTTGATCAGTGATTTTAATAAGTGATTGCTAGCCAAAACCAGAAGTGATGCCTATATAGAAATAAGGTATAATGGAAAGATTTGTACCTCTTCTGTGTTTTTGACCCACGCCTGGTTTCAGCTCATAAGAGATGTGCGAACTATTCCAAATTTGATTTGGCTGCTTTGCCAAATTTTATTTTTTGTTTTTATTTCTTGACAAATTACTTTGTCATGTAGTACATTTCTTTGAAAGTAGTCGGTGCAATGACAGGGAGCGGCAATGGCGGCATCTGATAGTAATAACAAGAGTGTTAAATTTTAAAAAAATATACCATACCATGAAATTTGTTGCGAAATCTGGTGCGGCCCTTGAGGATGTCAGCTGGCGTGGTGACATCATACATCACTGCACACGGGATTTCGTGCGAGATCTTCAAGCAAGATGGCGGCGGCCGGCCTGTTGCGAGCAAATGGATGAGGTAGGTATGATTTTTTTTTTCTTTTTTTACACTATTTCAGGTAAAATCAAGCACGAGAAAATTTGGCTTCGGGGTGCTGAATCTAATTTTTCCTGAAATTTGGTCTTCAATTTGGTCTTCAATTTGGTCTTCAATTTGGTCTTCAATTTGGTCTCTGATCAAAAACTGTGTGAAAGCGGCCGATGGTGTGTATAAAAAAAGGTTTAGAAATTCAATCAGTTGCAACATTAAAAAGCATGTTGCAGTCACAAATATAATATCGTAATGTGGCGTAAAGTGCACTGCAATACAGTGCTCGCATAATAGCCCCATACGTTGCCCAGTTAAAAAAAAAAGTGATCTGTTGCTGCTGATACTTTAAATATTTTCAAGAGGTGGTGAGGGTCCCGAGATAGCACAGGCCCTAGGGCATTTAACATGTTATACAGTGCAGACGTAAAAGCACCATACAGCACCCAACTATACACACTTCATAACCTGCAGTGCTGATATTTAAATATATTTTCAGGAGATAATGAAGGTCCCTATATAGTAGAGTCCCTATTACATTTACTATGTCCTGCAGTACCCATATAATACTGCAATAAAGTGCTCTATAATGGAGCCATACAGTGTCCAATTAAAGAAGCAGAGACTGTAATCTATTGCTGCCTCTGCTTGGTACAAAAAGTTTATCCAGCTGCAGGTTTGCCAAATAAATAACCTAGCAGATGTAATTGTATGCTATAATGTAATGTTTCACAATATTATAAATTGCAAACTTTATGATTTACACCATAAAGCATAATTCTAAAAGATAAAGTTAAAATGATATGTGACACAATCTAGGAAATCCTAGTCTAAATGTAAAGGTTTTGGACGCCTTTGCTTGTTTTTAGAGTATTGAACATGCCGTATACATTAGGTGAAAGCAAACATTTCTGCCATTGCTTTTAAATAAGCATTTGATCCCTTTTTCTTCTGCCGCTTGCATGTATTACAATATTGTGCAAGCTGCTTGATTCTGGTGAGTCTTAACCCCAGTTGTAATCTCTCCTTACCTGAATGGTCATTTAAAAAAGTTTGACCAAGAGAAATATGAACAAAACGATACTTACCTCTTTTCTCCCCTGCAGCTTCCGGAGCTGAGCTCCGGTCCTTCCTGTTGCTGTTTCTTTTCCTGCCAGCAGCGGTGACATTCCGGGCACATGGGTCAACACTGCAGCCAATCACTGGCCTCAGCAGTAACATCTTGGATATGGCTGAGACCAGTTGCAGTGAGCCCCTGAGGAGCCAGTGTAGAGGATGGGAGAGTTAGTGGGCCAGATGTTGTAGCGTTGGGTCACGTTGTACTACCTCAGGCCATCACTTCCAGATGTTAAGTGCAGTGAATAAGTGATGTGAAGAACCAAGGGGAGATTGTAGAACAAAGAACGTCTTTCTTTACTGAGTGCAAAAACAAATAGCAGCACATCCAGCAGCAGTTCTTACAAAGTGCAATTTCTCCTCCCAGATAATGGGGTATGGGGGCTGACAATGTGGCAGAAGATGACACTCAGAAGTTGGCTAGCTGACAATGTCTCTCTCAGATTCTCTGTGGCTGTAGGAGTCCACTGTAAAATGCGGTGGTGGTGTCTTAATGCGTTTCCCCTTTCTTTGCAGTGGAATCTGTATAACTTGCTGCTTGATCACTCTGCTGACAAGTCGTAGTCTACAGATCTTCTGCATCCTGGGACTCTACAGGTTCTCTGGGGAAGTGGTCCTCCTAGATGAGCTGACTTTGTGATGCTCATCGCCCGGATGAGCACGAGCTGGATTGCTGGCTCCCTCAATCTTTAATTGATTTAGGGGTTTAATTTGATTAGGTTTGTGCTTAGATAGATATTATCACTGCAGAAATGTTAGATATCACATAATATATACAATACAATATTCTGGAAAAAAATAACAAAACGTACAAAGGTATCTACAGCCCTTTCTGTTTCCAGGCGAGGGACTTGTATCCATTCGCTAATTGCAAAATACATAAATTAATTTTACCATGGTCTAATTATGATATTTATAGCATGCAAAGGGCAATATTTTCCTCAAAATAGATGGCACATCCTTGGATACATGATATGTTCCATAAACTTACAGAAGCAAGCTCTTATAGGTACAGATTAGTGTTGGGAGAGCATGCTTGGCCAAACTAAAATTTTACTCGAGCATCGCGATGCTCGGCACATCGCGGTGTTCGGCCGAATACCGCATGTGCTTGAGCGCGATGCTCAAGTCTCCTCCCCGCACGTTTGTTGGCTGCTACGCAGCCAATAAACGCGCAGGTAAGTACTGCCATTCACTGTAATGCCGTAGCCATGTTGGCTACTGGCATTACAGTGATTGGCTGGCTGGAACGCGTAATCGGGTGCTATATAGCACCCGATGACACGTGTTCGGCTCAGTCTTAGGCTACATGCACACGACCGTGCCGTTTTTTGCGGTCCGCAAACTGTGGATTCGCAAAAAACGGAAGCCGCCCGTGTACCTTCCGCAATTTGCGGAACGGAATGGGCGGCCATTGATATAACTGCCTATTCTTGTCTATTTGGCGGACAAGAATCGGACATGTTATATTTTTTTTTAAGTAAATGGGTCCACATCCGAGCTGCCAAAACGGCGGCTCGGATGCGGACCCAAACAATGGCCGTGTGCATGAGGCCTTAGTCATATTAGTATATATTTTTAGTGCAATCTGCACTAAATTGCTTAAACTTGTTAGAGACCGAAAAGTCCTTTTAAGGACTTTAGTTGTATTTGGCAGCAATATACATTTTTAGCGCAACCTGCACTAAATAGCTTGCAATTGTTTGGCCGCTGCAGACAGCGACATTATCTGCGCTACATCTCCTGTGTAACGTGTGCGCAGCTTAAAAATATCTGTGACATCCAGTGTACTTTTTCTGTAGACGGTGTCCGCTGCGGACAGTTACATTACCTGCGCTACATTTCCTGTATAATGTTTGCCCATCCTAAATATCAGTGACATTCATTCAGTGTAATTTTTATTAGCCGGAGGTGACAACGACATTACTTGCGCTATATCTCCTGTTTAACGTGTGCGCATCCTAAAAATATCTGTCACATTCTGTGTACTTTATTTGTGCATACACTTACAAAACCTGCGCTACTATACGTGTGACACTGGGTGAACGTTGTGGAGACCGGGAGCGAGTCGTACCCTAAGATGGCACAGCTGCTACCGACGCCATGGATTGCGGGCCCTACTTCTATCAGGGTTTCCGCCGCCACCTACGTTAGTGGCTGCAACCCCCCCTTCTCCTCCGTCTCCTCCTCCACTTCTACCTCTGAATTATCATCTTGCAGCACCAGTCAGTCATCAGTCGGTAGCTGGAAGCAGTGTAGCATTGCAGTGGGGAAGCAGTAACAGGCCGTGCTTAAAATGATCTGCTTAGGTGACAAACAGCACACCGCTGCAGAGCTGTGACAGGGGCTAAGGGACCAGACTGAGCTGTGGCTCTCGCCACTCAACCTACAACCAGGCATGGTTGTGTCTGATAATGGCCGTAACTTGGTGGCGGCTTTGGAGCTCGGCAAGCTCACACACATACCATGCCTAGCCCATGTGTTCAACCTAGTGTTTCAGCGGTTTCTCAAAACCTACCCCAATTTGCATGAGCTACTGGTGAAGGTGCGCCGTGTGTGTGCCCATTTCTGCAAGTCATCGACAGCTTCCGCCGGTCTGGCAACGCTGCAGCAGCACCTGCAATTGCCAGCTCACCGACTGTTGTGCGACGTGAGCACGCGCTGGAACTCGATGTTCCACATGTTGGCCAGGCTTTGCGAGCAGCAGAGGGCAGTAGTGGAATACCAGCTGCAAGATGATCGTCACCTTTCCAGTCAGCTTCCACTCTTCACAAGCGACAAGTGGGTATTGATGTCTGACCTCTATGAGGTTTTATGCAACTTTGAGGAATCAACACAGATGGTGAGCGGCGATAACGCTATTATCAGTGTAACCATCCCACTTCTGTGTCTACTCAAACGCTCGCTGCTCATAATTAGGGCGGATGCTTTGCATGTGGAAGAGGTGAAAATGGGGGAAGACAGTACAAAGGGGGATAGCCAGACCACCCTCAGTTCGTCTTCTCAGCGCGAATTGGATGATGAAGAGGAGGAGGAGCAGGAGACAGTTGCCTTCGCTACAGAGGGTAGTATCCATGGAAGTTTTATTCCATCTGTTCAGCGTGGATGGGTAGAAGAGGAGGAAGAGGATGAGGAGATTGAGAGTCATCCTCCTGATGAGGACAGCAAAGTCTTGTCTGTTGGGACTCTGGCACACATGGCTGACTTCATGTTAGGCTGCCTTTCCCGTCACCCTCGCGTTGTACGCATTTTGGCCAACACAGAATACTGGTTGTTCACCCTTCTAGACCCCCACTACAAAGAGAACTTCTCATCTCTCATTCCTGTGGTGGAGAGGACGAGCAAAATGGTTCAATACCAGAAGGTCCATGTAGAAAAGTTGCTCCAAAAATTTCCAGCAGACAACGCTGGCAGCAGAGTATGGAGTTCCATGGCCAACCGAGGAGGGGAGACAAGGGGAACACACAGCAGTTCCAACAAGGCAGGGCAACACTCTCCAAGGCCTGGGCCGTATTATGACACCCCGCCAGCACCCTCACCCTGATGCATGGGCTAGTATCACAAGGAGGGAAAAATTTTGGAAGATGGTGAAGGAGTACGTAGCAGACCGTGTCAGCGTTCTCAGTAATCCCTCAGTGCCTTTCAACTATTGGGTGTCCAAGCTGGACACGTGGCACGAACTGGCGCTCTACGCCTTGGAGGTGCTGGCCTGCCCCACCGCCAGCGTTTTGTCAGAGCGGGTATTTAGTGCTGCTGGGGGCATAACTGAAAATGCTGACAGGTTGACTCTTATAAAATTGAGCAAGGCCTGGATTGCCCCTGACTTCTCTACTTCACCAGAGGAAAGCGGCTGGACATAAAGGCACTTTAAATGTGGCTTTTATGGTGTATTGATTACACTGTGCAGGTGAAACTTGAAAAATTAGAATATCGTGCAAAGTTCATTTATTTCAGTAATGCATCTTAAAAGGTGAAACTAACATATAGGATAAACTCATTACATGCAAAGCGAGATATTTCAAGCCTTTATTTGTTATAATTTGGATGATTATGGCTTACAGCTTATGAAAACCCCAAAGTCACAATTTTGAGGTACCCTTTGCTCAGGGATATGGATTCATTAGCTGACTAGAGTGTGACACTTTGAGCCTAGAATATTGAACCTTTTCACAAAATTCTAATTTTAAGTTGCATTAATGCAATTTCTTTTAATTTGCATTACTGAAATAAATGGACTTTTGCACGATATTCTAATTTTTCGAGTTTAACCTGTAATTGTCTAGATTGCTGTCACTCCACAGTATAATATGTTCTGGTGCTCAGTAATGGAATAATAATCCCAGAGTTGCAGAGTAAAGATTCACGGCACTCAGATATAGAAGATATCGTAATTGAACATTTATTTTATCCACCAATAATTTTTAGTACATAAGGCCAATGTTTCGGTCCATCTCAGACCTTGTTCACGGCCTACAAGAATATACAATATAATACAGTATAAATAGATTGGAAAAGGAAAAGGAAAAAGCATTTTTTTGAAAACTAAACATGAACAGATGGGAACTTCAAGTAAAAATAAAAATAAAGGGAAATAATTAGTTGCAAATCAACATAATAGCATGATTGAATATACAAAATATAAGATAGGATCATTTACATGATGGACATAACGCGAGTACATTGTAATAAAAATAAATAGACCAATGCAGCACATGTCTAGTATAGCAAAAGAATTCATAGACTCATAAGTTCATATTTCAGACCACAGCCATAAAGGACAATAAGTAAGGTGGCATATTCATAACACACGGTACCCACTGTGGCCCGTAGAATATATCGGCTAATCTATATATAATGCAGTTATAGGAACGTATCCACTACATGTGGAGAGTAGTATCCAGTGTGCTAGTATCCAGTGTGCAGTGTATCTACGATATTAGAAAATTCAGCAATAATACATACCAGTGAAGTGGTATCATGGAGCGTGGTGGCGTCCAGTTAAGTCCAGGGCGCATGTCCAAATAAGTAGGGCGAAAATCGCACGCAAACGAGGCATCACGTGACCGACGTCTGACGTCAAAAAAACACGTGCATGCGTGTGTATAGTTTATGGGCAGACGGCCCTAAGGGTGATGACTCTCATAAAAATGAACAAGGCCTGGATTGCCCCTGACTTCTCTACTCCACCAGAGGAAAGCGGCTGAACATAAAGGTACTTTAAATGTGGCTTTTATGGTGTATTGAATGCATTGTATTCCCATGCATCCCTTCCACCACTAAAAAGGGGTATATGGTTCAATCTCCACCTTTCTCGTCCTCCTCCTCCTCCTCCTCCATCATATCAACATGCTTATTAGGCTGCCCTCGCTCCTAATGTTTTAGAGGGTCACCAGCAGGCCCTCACCCATAATATTTTTGAGGGTCACCTGCAGGCCCTCAACCATAATGTTTTAGAGGGTCAGCTCAGCAGCAGGCCCTTGCTCACAAGATTTTTTTAGATGGTCAGCTCGGCAGCAGGCCCTCGACCACAATTTTTTTTGGATGGTCAGCTCAGCAGCAGGCCATTACCCACATAATGTTTTTGAGGGTCACCAGCAGGCCATCAATCATAATTTTTCAAGGGTGTGTATGATGCCCACCTTTATGTGTAATAAAGGGTGTATTGTAGTGCCTGTTCCTTGTAATTTTTGGCCCTTTCACTTAGGGCTCAGGCTTTATGAGTGTAGGAGTCCCACTACCTGAACAATTGTACCACAATGTGAATGAGACCCTCCTTTATGTGATATACAGGTTGTATCGGAGTGTCTCTTCCTTGTAATTTTTGGCAGCACTTGCACTTTATATACAAGTAAATATACAGGAAAGAATGTTTCCTAACAATTTTTCCTCTAAAATCGATTTTATCTTCGGTTTTGTGCGTATTATTGTCAGTCTGTAAAAGTGGCGTACTACTCGGACAACATCATTCCCAGCAGCGACCTGGGAGTCCAAGATGCATCCAGACATCCTCCCCATGCTGTTCCCGAACCATTTCGGTGGTGTTTCCATCAATTTCTGACCTTTTCCTATGAACCAGACACCGTCCCCTCTTCAGAGCAGGGGGTGCCTGGTTTAATGTTCGTGTTCTCCTATTGATTTCCATTGTGCTCTACGCACCCGAGCATCCCGAGGTGTTCTACTCGAGCACCCGAGCACTTTGCTGCTCGACCAACACTAGTACAGATAGGCACGGCTGAGGCCATCATTATGTGCAAATCCGATTACTGTAGATGTGATCCCCTATTTTATCTGCTCCCCAACGTTGCTGGACTATTGTACAAAACAAGCACTTCTACCTTTTGCGTCACCCCTATCTCCTCATAGATTGTAAGCTCTTGCGAGCAGGGTCCTCATTCCTCTTGTTGTAATTATTGACCTGTCTGTTGCTATGTTATTTATGACTGTTTGTACATGAAGACCTGAACTGTAAAGCGCTGCGGAATATGTTACATTCACAATAAACAGAAGCTACATTCAGATAATTGTATGGTTGTCTATATCACCTAAGGTACTGTACCCCTCTAATGTATTGTACACTGGATTGCCTCTACGACTTTTCCATCTTTAAAAAAGCTGAATATAGAACATGCTGCGATTTTCACGTAACGCGGAGATGATGCGTAAAAAACAACGCCCATGTTCACAGACCCATTAAAATGAATGGGTTAGGATGCAGTGCGGATTCAGTGCCTTCAATTCATGCATTGCACCTGCACGGAAAACCCGCGTGTGGGAAAGGGGCCTTAAAGGGGTTATCCAGTGTCGGGCCCCTCACAGGGAATATACTTACCCCGCTCCCTGCGCTGCTCCTGGTCCTGCCGCTGCTGCTTCTCCCTGTACACGGAGGAAAACATCCGGTGTCGGGGGGAGCAGCCAATGGCAGGCAGGGACGGAGATGAGCCTCTCTAGCATCACGGGTGAGGCCAGGGAGGCTTGTCCCCGCCTGCCATTGGCTGCTCCCCCCCGACACCGGATTTTTTCATCTGTGCACAGGGAGAAGCATCAGCGGCGGTGCGGCGACCAGGAGCGGCGCAGGGAGAGGGGACCCACGTAAGTATATTCCGTGTGAAGGGCCCAGCAAAGGTGGGTGGGGTCTGTTTTTTATGATGGATAACCCCTTTAATGACAAATTTGGCTTATTTTGGCTTATTTAGCTTTTTCGATTTAAAGGGGCAGCACTCTGTATTATTTGTTAAGGCTTTCATAAAAGCTAATAATTAAAGGGATCTCGTTATTGCAAAAAAAAACTGGCTTTTCCCAACGATGAGGCGCCATAATCATTTATTTGCTCGGCGCTCTATTATTTTTTTAAACAAGGTTTGCATCTATGTTTCGGAGCAGCAGGTGCGCGCAGCTTTCAGCAAAAGCAGATTGGACCCCATAGACTACTGGGCTGAATATAAACTGTTGTATCAATTGACATTTAAATCTGGAATGTGCTGCCTGAAGATACAAATAGTCGCCAAGCTGTGTTCAGTGGCATTTGACAATCCAATTTTTTTTCTTTTTTTTACCTGGCATCACTTGAATGCATATCATCGCTGTAAGCTTCTTTTTTTCCAATGGTTCTGTATGCAAATAATTGCTTGTAAAGCCATTGTGAGCCACGCGCAATCATTTATGGATGCATTCGTCAAAATTTGCAAACATAAACACCGCTAAGAAACTGCTGAAACGCTAAACGTATCTGGATGGAAACCTGGCACGGCTGTTTTAATTCCAACCATTTTTTGGAAGGAGTGAATATATAGGAACACATCTCAGAGCCAAAATGATTTTACTTGACATTTCTTCAGGTCATCACCCCCTTATACTTCATTTACCATTTCTAGAAGATCCTATTACATTCCAGTAACCACTGGATATTTCAAACATTCTTCGCTAAACTAAATTTTTATACTGAATATCACTCCCATAATGCATTAGGACAGAGCAATGATTTCCCTCTAGGACCCAGTGAAAACCCTGTCGGCAGTGAGGTACCTTTTGCAGTGGCAGGCCACACCACTGCCAGGGGGCCTGTGGTGAGAAGGGGCTCATTGCAGAGTTTCTCTTCCTGCTTCCTTGTAGCCGCCACTAGGGGGAGCTCACTGTAGAAAGATTCATATAGCTCTTAAAGGGGTTGTTCCCTCTGAAATTTTTTGGCATATAGATAGTATATGCCGTAAATGTCTGATAGGTGCAGGTTCAGCCTGTGGGACCTGCTCCTATCTTAAGAATAGGCCCCAAAGTGATTGGAGAACAAGCCGCACACAGCCCCCCCCCCCCCCCTCCCCCCTCTCCATTAACCGCTATGGAACTTCTAGAATATCCAAGGGCTGGCTAGGCTATTTTCCTAAGTCCCTTAGCAGGGAATGCAGGGGAAGCTGCATGGCTTGCTCTCCATCTACTGCTATGGGACTTCCAAAAATAGATGAGCACACTCAATCAGCTATGTTCAGAAGTCCCATGGTAGTGAATGGTGAGAACACTGTGCATGAACTGCATGCGCTCCGTTCATGGCGGAGCCTCTGTCTTGAGATAAGTGCACCTATTGTATATTTATGGCATTTCCTATTGGGACAACTCCTTTAAAGTGATTGATGAGAGTTATTATGATTATAAGGCTAGTTTTACACTAACACGTACATCGTCCAGCAGGCAGTTCTGTCAGAGGAACAGCCTGCTGGAGATTATCGCATCCGGCATAGCCGAAAACTGCCGGAGGACTGCAAGGACCCAGGCTAGTTTCACACTAGTGCTTACATAGTCCGGTAGGCTGGTCTGGCAGAGGAACAGCCTGACGGAGATCTACGCATCCGGCATTTCAACCATCTTTAGGAAGGAGTGAATATATAGGAACCCATCTCAGAGCCAAAATGATTTTACTTGACATTTCCTCAGGTCATCACCCTCTTATGCGTCATTTACAATTTCTAGAAGATCCTATTACATTCCAGTAACCACTGGTGTGAACTAGTGCTTACATTGTCCAGTAGGCTGGTCTGGCAGAGGAACAGCCTGCCGGAGATCTTTGCATCCGGCATTTCCGGATACTACCTTTCCCTGCCAGATCCCATTGACTATAATGGGACTGGGTGGGGATCCGGACAGTTTCCGGCAAAAGTGTTGAAAATTCAGCTGGACAAATAACACTGCATGCCGCAATTTTTGTCCTGCCAAATCCTAGCATTAATGCCGGAAACGGGCTGGATTCTCACCCAGTCCCATTATAGTCAATGGGCTCTGACGGGGAAAGGTAGATCTGGAAATGTTGGATACAAGGAACTGCCGGAACAGCCTGCCAGATGATATAAGCGCTAGTGTGAACTTGCCTTATTTTATCATTACTATTTTATTCATTTATATTGTGCCAACATATTATGCAATGATGTACAGAGATTATCATCACTCACATCAGTTCCTTCCCCTATTCCGGTTCACAAACTAAATTCCAAATTAATCTATCACCATGTTTTGGAATGTGGGAGAGAATTGTTGTATAAAACCCCCTTGCTATACAGAGTCATGATCTCCCACCTGTAACTCTCCAAGGATTACAAAATCATAGGTGTATCCCCCTTAGCTTTGTGCAAATTTGAGGACTCCAATTTCTTACAATACAAATTCAATACAAAATTGCCACAAGCAAAAACTCTCAACAGGCTGCAATGCATATCACAACCACTGGGTGGTCACATATAGACACATAGACACATACAGCATAAACAACTCCCAACAGAGTATTACAAAATCAAAGTATATATTTGCAAATTATTATTAAAATCAACTGTTTTCATAGTAAACTCAATGTTAAACTAGTCACAAAATGTCTTGTAGTACTAGCTCATCTGAATATATGCAAAAGAGCAGTTAACTTCATTGAGGGCGGGCCCAAGACACTCAGTGCATCCTTTCTCCTCCTGCTTCCTCCACAGCATATCCCTCTTCTTGATTGATAGGGCCAGGTTTCTGCATAGTCATCTCACCTGGCCCTGCAGATAGGCCCGTCTCATTTATCATTTTCAGTTTTAGGCATAGAAAAAATGTCTAAATGTAAACCAGCTAGCCTGCACCTCTTCATGACTTCGGCGATTCCACCGCCAGATATAAGGGATATTAAGACGCCGGTCTTAATAAATTACCCCCTTTATCTCCCGAATGAAGCAACGGATCCCTAAGTAAAAGATATCATGACATCCAGCTGAGCATGGTCCTATAAGGCATTGTGCCTGGCTTACCAGTGAACTCCCTGGTGACGGACTTTAAATATGTGAGTTTTAAAGGGGTTGTGCACCTTTGTAGCACTTTTCTACAGACCCTCGGTGGTAAACATGCTTACCTGATCCTGATAGGTTCCATCACCACCGTTCCCCCTCGGGCGTCGCAGGTCTCGGGTCTTCTTGCATCAACATCCGGTTTGGTGTGGGTCACATGACTGGCTACAGCGGTGACGTGCCACCCATACATCATGTTATTAGATGTTGACATGGGGAGACCCAAGACCTGCAGCGCCCAAGTGGGAACAATGAAGACGGAGCCTAGTATTGGGGATCAGGTATGTATCATTTCCATCTCGGGTCCGCACGCGCTCTAGAGTCTGTTGAAAAGTGCTACAAAGGTACACCACCCCTTTAAGGCTGATACTGAATTTTGAGCAATAGAAACCTTTGAAAGCTTTACATACACAATGACAACTATCCCAGGGTTTTATTGTGCAGTTGAAAAAGGAATTAGTTGAAAGTGTACTCTACCCTACTTATACAAGCATGGCGGAACTTGCTTTAAGGCTTGTTAAATTGAATGGCGTCACCTGAGCGGCTACGATACTCTGAAGGGACTTTTGGGAAGTTTTGTTCTCATTGGTTTTAGTGTTTCAATACTCTGGGCTATAAAAGCAGCACAGTACTATGTCCAACACCATAGATATAGAGTACATAACCGTGTGGCCCCACTGGGGCATGCAATTCAAACTAAAAGAAGCAGGACTTCTCACAACCTTCAGCCACTTTCCGTCAAACAGTCCAATATTGCATTTATCAGAGTATTCCCAAGAGGTTCTTACCAGGGGAGGTCACATATGGCCATTCATTTCCCCCCAAGCCTTACATGACCATTCAAGTAAAGTTATGGTCTCACATACTGGTTTTGCCTCAGCACGTATTTACTAGAGGATCTGCAGCAAAAATTTGAGGCTGACACTTGGATTTACCCCACGGATGTGCAGATTTATATATATCGGATTAGATTAGGCCAGGGATGGCCAACCCGCGGCTCTCCAGCTGTTGTAAAACTACAACTCCCATCATGCCCTGCTGCAGGCTGATAGCTGTAGGCAGTGTGGGCATGCTGGGAGTTGTAGTTTTGCAACAACTGGAGAGCCTCAGGTTGGCCATCCCTGGATTAGAACAATTTATTGAAGCAAATTTGCCAGCATTTCTGTGCAAGAAGAAGTAAGGCATGTCCACAAATGGAGGACATGCATGCATGGTGTGCTCTCTTTCACTTTAGTGACCCCACTCTTACCAATATGCCATCAATGTCTGAGATAGGCCAACCCCTTTAAAGGGATTATCCAACAACTATAATGTCCCCCCAAAATTCCCGGGCACCTCATATAGATTAAATTTACACAACCGCTCCTGCCTGGTGCGGCGGCTGCATCTCCCCGTCGCGTGGATAAAAACATCCGGCAACAGGGTGCAGACAATAGCAGGCCGTGACGGGGATGAGCCTCCCTAGCATTCTGGGTGACGCTACAAAGGCTCGTTTTGATCCGCGTGACGGGGAGATGCAGTGGCGGTCGTGCAGGCATCAAGAGCGACGCGGGTAACTATAACCTGTATGAGGTGCCTGGGCATTTTGGGGGGCATCAGACTGGTTGGATAACCCTTTTAAGCTGCAAATTTTTTATCCCAGTGATTTGAAAGAAATCTTGTCCACTTTTCTGGTATTATGCTTTTGGGCTGGCGCTACTGTATCACATGGAGATGATATACACTCCAAGATTATTCAGTTAACTCATGATGACTGGAAGAAAAGTGTAAAAGGACAGTGAACAATCCAGTGTAGTGATCTGTAAAATTCCTTCGCTTAAAAGAAGGTCAGGAAAGCAGTTGTATTTATTTTTCCTTAGAAGGAACGCTATATTATATGCTGTAATTAATTCTGCGGAGGGCAGGCCCACATTAAACACCGCACAAGGGTCAATTGAAGCCGAGGCATTCAGATTATTCAGCAATGTTCTTAATTACAGTCTAACAGAACAATGCCCAACCACCTTTGGGGGAAATCAAATTATATGTTACATGTATTTACTGTGCAAAAATACAAAATTATAAAAATGATGTTTAACTTATGATGAACCGCAATTATACAATAACACCAGTAATTATAATCAGAGTAGGAATTAGACACAGAGGTTTCCACGAATAAATTACACAACTTAGTTCCTTCCGAGGTTTCCTTGCATTTGGGGAACTAAACTGCCTGCTGTGAACTATGGCGACTGATGCTTGTAGTCTATTGCTTCACTCATGTTCACACTGACCAAATGGAAGACCATGTATAGTACCCTGGAGCAGAGGGTATCTGCAGGTGGCTTGTTATATAATGTTTTTTAATGTTATGTCATGTATTGTAATTAGAGATGAGCGAATTTCTCAAAAATTCTATTTCGTCGGTTCGACGAGTTTTCCGAAAAGATTTGATTCGATCCAAATTAGTTTGTGGTGAATCGCGGTAAAAAACAGCTATTTCCTGTATAGTGGTGTAGAACACTGTGCCTTGCAGTAACACGCATAGTGAGTCTGCTGTGGTAGTGAAACAATACTGTGAGTCCATATGACATGCAGATGACAGGCGTCGCTCTTAGAATCACTGCACACTTCACTTATTTGGGCAGTTACGGGGCCAAAACTGACCAAATAACTCAAGTATGAACTCAGCCTTACAGGTCGATGTTAGCATCAGGTATAAAGAACCGTGCAGAGACCCAAGATCCTACTATAGCGTAAAACCTGTTCTATTAAACGTTTATACAAGTAGAGCCCCCCTGACAGAGTGGAGAGGGTGTCAGCAGTAAGTTTGTGTTGACGTCACAGATTATTTTGCCCTTCCTCTGATCTGTCAGAACAATAACCCCCAAAAAACTGATCCTGTCTGTTGAGCATCCGCCTTCACTCGGTCAGCATTTGGTCAGTAATCCATCAGTATTGCTAATGCCCAAAAAAACAGGAACCAAAACAGAGATGACACGTGAATGGAATATTTGCATGTCTTCGGTGTTTTGTATCCATTCCTGCTTTTGGCTACCAAATCATAAGCCAATTCTAATGGGACCATACAGGCCTTACAGCTGCTACACAGACAGGATCCGTTGTGCATCTCATTTTTCTTCCTTCTGACAGATCAGAAGAAGGGTCAAATAAATGATGATGTCAAAAGGCAAAATAGTGGCCCAGTCATGAAGTGGGGAGGGTGGTAACAGCATGAGAAGTCCACAGAGTGGCAAGACGTCATAGTGTGGAGGTGGCAGCAGCATGAAGAGACTACAGAGTGGCAAGGTGATATAGTGTGAAGGTGGCAGCAGGAGACCACAGAGTGGCAAGGTGGCATATTGTGGAGGTGGCAGCAGCATCAGGAGACCACAGAGTGGCAAGGTGACATAGTGTGGAGGTGGCAGCAGCATCAGGAGACCACAGAGTAACCCGGTGGCAGAGTGGAGAGGTGGGTGGCAATACCAGTACCTGCTGAAGAAAGTCGGTGAAAGAAGGAGCACTTGGCATCAGATATGTGGCATCAGGTGGATGGCAGCATCAGAATAGTAGCTGAGGCAGGTAGCCAGAAGAAACCGGTCTCTTTTGTCAAAGTGCTGGTGTGGCACCATGGATGATCTAGTCTAATGCACCAGGCATTGGTGGGTGGAAATCCTGGCTTATCCACACCTGATTCATCTTGACAAAGGTTAGTCTCTCCACATTTTCGGTGGACAGGCAAGTTCTTCTTGGGGTAACTATGGCCTCCGCCACGCTAAACACCCGCTCTGATGCTACACTACTGCCTGGGCAGGACAGCTTTTCCATGGCAAACTCGGCCATTCGCGGCCACAAATCCAGTTTGGCTGCCCAGTAGTCCAGCGGATCTTCAATGTGGGGTGGCAGGGTGCTGTCCAAGTATGCCACCACCTGCTAGTTCAGGTCCTGCTCTAGGTCTATCTGCTGCTGCTGGTGAGTAGTTGCTTCACTGGGCGGGGGAAGAAAGCTGCTCATCATCTACTCTAGACTCAAGTTACTGCTGATGGAGCTGGTACTGCTTTAGCAGCCATGGAAGTGGAACGTGAGCGCAGAGGGCACACCCCCTCCAGTCAGACCTGCGAGAGGATGGACGATGGCGCAGATAGGCAGCGGCCAACTCACTACATAGGATGTCTCTATAGTAGTTAAGTTTGTCCTCCCTCTCAGCAGGTGTAAAAAAAGGCCCCCATTTTGGACCGGTAGCAAGGGTCCAACAAGATGGAGATCCAGAAGTCATCCCTCTGCTGAATGGTGACAATTCGGCTGTCACTATGCAAGCAAGTCAGCATGCATCGGGACATTTTTGCAAGTGACTTGGAGGGACTCCCAGCCTCCATCTCCACTGCATACTGCCACGGTGTGTCTGGGTCCTCTGCCTTGTCTTCCTCATCGCCCTGTAGCTCCTCTGGCTGCTGCTGCTCTTCCTCTCCTGTCCCCTGTGTAGAAAAACCACCCATTACGCTACACATTGCTTGTGCTCTAATGTTCTCCTCCTCCTCCTGCTCCTCCTCCAGTTCAGCCCCCACAGGGCTCATGTAGCCGTGAGATATAGGCGCCACGTCTCCAGTCCCCTAACCAGCCAGATTTACCAGCATCTGTTCCAGTACATGAAGCAGTGGAATGACATTGTTCATCCCACAGTCCTGGCGACTGACAAATAATGTGGCCTCCTCAAAGGGTCTGAGAAAATGGCAGGTGTCACGCATGAGCTGCCACTGGCTGACATCGAAGTTACACAGGGGAGTACTCTTGTCCTCTTGGATCATCAAGAAATCGTTTATGGCCTTTTTCTGTTCGTAAAGTCGGTCCAACATATGGAGGGTGGTATTCCAAAGAGTGAAAACGTTGCATATCAGCCTATGTTAGGGAATGCCATTCTGCCACTGCAGCTCAAGGACGGTGTGCTTTGTGGTGTACGAGTGGCTGAAGTGTATGCAAAGTTTCCTGGCCATTTTTAGGATGTCTTACAGATGGGTGGAAGACTTCAGGAACCGCTTGACAACCAGATTTAACACGTGTGCCATGCAGGGCGCATGGCTCAGCCCTCCTTGACGCAGCGCCAACACCATGTTCTTCCCGTTGTCGGTCACCATGGTTCCAATTTTCAGTTGTCGAGGAAAAAGCCAGGATTCTATTTCTTGACGAAGTTCATGGAACAGTTCCTTCCCTGTGTGACTCCATTTGCCCAGGCAAACGAGGTGTAGAACACCGCCATGCCCTGCACATGTGGTATGCTGCAGAGGCACTGTGAATTGTCCCTGCAGTGGAGGCTGAGGACACGGTGAAGGATAAGGAGGCAGAGGTGGACATTGTCGCAGGACCAACGGCGTGAGAACGTGAAGGCAGAAGCGGCGTCACCTGGCGAAGTTGCTGGTGTGGCTGTGCAGGAACCACATTCACCCATGTACTGTCCCTGACCGTAGTTACAGCTCCACACGTCGGCAAATGCCAAGTCCTCTCCACTTTGATTAACAGGGCCAGACCGTATGATGTTTTCAGTGCCTGGTCCTATCAATCAAAGTGCAGAGGATGCGGCAGTTGCAGAGAGAGCAGAGCCTCTAGGATTAACGGCAACGCCCCCGTTGCTCCGAGAGGTTCATTTTCATATATTAAAACACCATTTTTCTCAGTAATGTGGGCACATATGAACATGGGACCAACACAGATGCCTTCAGCTGCCAAGCACACGTGTAACAGGTCAGCCAGTGTTATAGGTACAAATCTGCTGACAGAGGGCCTTTAATATAACTAATTTTTAATGGACACTATATATAATTATTCCTATACTGGTCCAATCTACACAGAGACATTAAAAGTAGAGATGAACAAAGTTCTATTATTGTCCGATTTAGCCAAATCAGCCAGTGGCAGCATATATAACTGGAAATAAAAGTGCTCCAATTGCCTGGAAGAATCTTTCTCACAAAATTTTGGTTCGTTACAATCAGAACTCATTGGAAATCTCGTGTTAAACTTCCGAATTTTAGAATTGATTTGCTCATCTCTAATAGGAAGCCTGCAACACATTTTTGAAAGCAAAGAAAGGCTTTTTGATAATAATTTTTACCTGCCAGTTGAAAAGAAACATCTGATACTGTGAAGGAATTGAGGGAATAATCATTAAAATACAGAAATAAAAGCATAATTCCAGCAGTGTCGTTTTCACCCTTCGCTAGCAAGGGATTTCAGTGATGTTTTTGGACAGAGATATTGGAATATATGAATTTCCAGGCTTACCTGTTTGTGAGCGTGGTCGTAAGAATTAATATGGTTGTCAAACTCCTGGTGCTTGTGGTATTGCTTGTCACATAATTCACAATAGAAATTAGCCTTCAAATCCTCCAGAGCATTCGCTATGCTTTTTCCCTTTTCCGCATAGCCCTGTAAGAAAACAAAAAGAAAATAATGTTGATATTTTGTTCTGAAATACGACCCTGCGGAGGCCGGGTGCAAAATATTTCACTATACAATAAAGAATGTTTTACAGATTTGAGAATGCGTTTGTATTTTTTGTTTTATTTTCATTTTATTTATTTTTTATTTCACTGATTTTTCAGTCATAGGAAGAGATGAGCGAAGTACTGGAAAATTTTATTCGGCTGCTTCGCCGAATTTTACAAAAAAATTTGGTTCGTGCCGAATAACTGTGAAATTGTATAAGAAGTTGGTGCAATGACAGGGAGCTGCGATTGCACCGCTTCCCATCATTGTACCCTTCAGATGCCGTGTGCATAGATGATCGCAGAATCTAACAGAGTGTAAAATAAAAAAATAAAAAAATCCTACCTCACCCATTTGATTATGATGAGCTGGCCACCACCATCTTGATTGAAGATCTAGAGCAAAATCTTGGACAGCCCGCGGTGACGTCATATGTCACCGCGCATAGGACTTCGTGCGAGATCTTCAATCAAGATGGTGGTGGCCAGCTCATCAGGATCAAATGGATGACGTATTTTTAAAAAATTTTGCCGCCATTCAGGGAAAATCGATTTGCTACCATGAAGCACGAGGAAATTCGGCTTCGCAGCGAATCAAATTCTCCCTGAAGTTCAGATCAATGTCCACTTTGTGGACTTCAATTTGCTCAACGCTAGTCATAGGCATTGGGAGTCACAGGGACAGTCATACCACACTTACAGCCTGTGCCCTGCATGCAAATGGGCCCGGTGCTACCCAATGCTCTATCATTTTATTACTACAAGGGGCTATATTGATTCCAATCCCTGTCGCAGTTAGGGTCGATTCACACGTCAGCAGCCGTTTTGCGGTCCGCAAATTGCGGATCCGCAAAACACGGACACCGGCCATGTGTGTTTCGCACATGGCCGACGCTATAATAGAAATGCTTTTTCTTGTCTGCGGACAAGAATAGGATATGTTCTATTTTTTGGCAGGGCCTCGGAACGGACGTGCAGATGCGGACTCCACATCTTTTGTGGCCCCATTAAAAATGAATGGGTCCGCACCCATTCCGCAAATGGATGTAGACCCGTTTTGCGGACGTGTGAATGGACCCTTGTTGGTGGATTGGACTGACGCATCAGGGAGGGAAGTCGAATAGAAAACTGTTCCCACTGTTATTGGTACCTAGCTATTGGGAAGAAAATGTTAATTACAGTAAAAGTGCAACTTTTTTATATTTGCTTTAGAACTTTCAATTTTATGTCTGCATTGATTACTTTTCTAGACTATAACAATTTAGTTGACAGAAAAAACACCAAACCTAAACCAAAAATATATTCAGACTTTTTCCTGAAGATGTGGCCAGAGATACGATATAGATGGAGGTCAATATTGATAACTTACGCTCAGGATAGGTCACCAGTATCTGGTCAGTGGGAGTCTGACACCCGACAATAGTGATGAACGACTTTTTTAAAAATTCGATTTGGCTGCTTCGCTAAACTTCAATAAGAAATTTGATTCATTACGAGTTACTTTGTAACGAATAGTATTCCACTGTATGGAGCGGGCGCAATGACGGGGAATGGGCGATCGTGCTGTTCCCCGTCATTTAGCCCCTCAGATGCTGATTGTGGCATCTGAGAGTCATATTCAGCCTATCGGGGCTGAAAACAAAAAAATACATACGCATCTCATCCATTTGATTGCGGAGAGGCCGTCGCTGCCATCTTGTTTGAAGAAAGCGCGACAATTCACATGCGGTGACATCATCACGCTGGTCGGGCGCAGTGATGTCATCATGACGTCACTGTGCGCGCGGACATGATGACGTGATGTCAAATGGATGAGGAAAAATTGATTCCTTACCAAGAAGGGACAAGAAATTTGGATTTGTGGTGAGTCCAATTTTTCTTGAAATTCAGATCGAATTCCAATTTTGTTAACTTTGATTTGCTCAACAATGCCGACACCCGTGCCAACCAACTGTTTGAAGAGGCTCCGGCACTCCAGTTGGGTCACGGGCCTAAGAACAGCTGATCACATATCGGATCGGAAAGGGTGCCGACTCCCACCGATCAGATATTGATGACTTAGGCCTCATGCACAGGTTCCGTTTTTTTGGGGAATGTATACAGAACCATTCATTTCAATGGGTCCGCAAAAAAAACGGAAGTTACTCCGTGTGCATTCCTTTTCCGTATTTCTGTGGCCGTTTTCCAAAGTACATCGCTGAGCTTCGCATACTACAAAGAGGCCACAGCGCTTGTTCAAACGCCTCCAAACAGCTGATTGTTTGGGGTGCTGGGAGTTGGATCCCCACCAATCAGATACTGCTGACCTGTCCTGAGGGTAGGTCCTCAATATGTAAGTCCTGGAAACTCCTTTATCCTATATAACAAGAATCTTCCCCTGCTGACTGCTTTCCACTTGTCTAAATCACAGTTCTTGTTTTGCTCTTTCTATCTCATTTCTGACAGCTGAGGATCATGGGTATCGATTGTCCGTGAAAGCAGTCTGTGGACAGACTGTGGTCAACTAATAGGATAGGAAAACCTGAAAGAGCCTGCTTTGGGAGTAGGGTATATGAAATATAGATGAGGACGCGGAGATGGAGATTAGAGGTTCAGCGCAATTACATAATCAGGCCAAGGTGAAGGGAGTAAACGAAAGACCCTGTGCTGTTACTTAGCTATTAGAGATCTCATTTTCTGTTTCTTATTCTGCTTCTCGTCATTCATCTGCTCGCTGTTAGACAAGAAATGTTTAAAGGATATGTCCAAATTCGCAGCCATTTTTAGTTCTCTTTTAGATCTAAACCAACAGATCACGTAATTTAGCAAATAGTCTTGATTTGATTTAAATATCCGACTGTAATGTGTTTTCAGCTTATATGTAGTCTTGTGTTTCCATGGTAACAGACTACACACTGTGAGTAGTCTGATCCTACACTTACCAGCATTTAAATAGTCAAAAATATGACATTCAAAGCCAACCCCAAGGTACTGCAAAAAATGACCAAAAATGCCAGCAAAATACCTATTTTTGGGTATGCATAAGCCTCGCCCTTTTATCGAGCCAGTTCGCTGGGTTGACTTGGCACATTTTGGACTGCTGGCAAGTGTTTCTGAAGTCATACACCTGTTCCCTACTTATTATGGCTCATGCACATGACCGTATGTATTTTGCGGTCCGCAAAAAATATGGATAATGTCTGTGTACATTTCGTATTTTGCGGAACGGAACAGCTGGCCCCTAATAGAACAGCCCTATGCTTGTCCGTTATGCGGACAATAATAGGACACATTCTATTTTTTTGCAGAATGGATATGCGGACATACGAAAACGGAATGCACACGGAATAACTTCAGTTTTTTTTCTTTTACTGACCCATTGAAATGAATGGTTCCGCATACGGACCACAAAAAAATAAAATAATGGAACTGACATGGAAAAAAAATACTTTTGTTTGCATGAGCCCTTACTAACATAAATTTATGCTATAATAATTATGAAAGATAATCTGCAGGATCAGACTACACAGGGCTTGTTTGTTGTCTGTTACCATGGAAACGTGTAAGCCTTCATGGGAAGTAGACACAAATAGGAAATTTTTAAATAAAACTATTGAAAAAATTGCTTCGTTTGCTAATTTAGATGTATTGGAAAAATTATGTAAAAATGACTGTAAAGTTTTCAGGAAATTTACGAGTTAAAGGGGTTTTCTGAGATTTTTATACTGATGATCTATCCTCTGGATAGGTCATCAGTATCTGATTGGTGGGGGTAAGAAAAATTGGATCAGGGGTGATGGGCAGCTCCATGAGATAAGGGATAGGCAGTCAGCTCCATGAGATAAAGGATAGCCAGTCAGCTTCACGAGATAAAGGATAGCTAGTCAACTCCATGAGATAAAAGATAGCCAGTCAGCTCCATGAGATAAGGGATAGCCAATCAGCTCCATGAGATAAGGGATAGCCAGTCAGCTCCATGAGATAAAAGATAGCCAGTCAGCTCCATGAGATAAGGGATAGCCAGTCAGCTCCATGAGATAAGGGATAGCCAGTCAGCTCCATGAGATAAAAGATAGCCAGTCAGCTCCATGAGATAAGGGATAGCCAGTCAGCTCCATGAGATAAAGGATAGCCAATCAGCTCCATGGAATGAGGGATAGCCAATGAGCTCCATGAGATAAGGGATAGCCAATCAGCTCCATGAGATAAGGGATAGCCAATCAGCTCCATGAGATAAGGGATAGCCAATCAGCTCCATGAGATAAGGGATAGCCAATCAGCTCCATGGAATGAGGGATAGCCAATGAGCTCCATGAGATAAGGGATAGCTAGTCAGCTTCATGAGATAAGGGATAGCCAATCAGCTCCATGAGATAAGGGATAGCCAATCAGCTCCATGGAATGAGGGATAGCCAATCAACTCCATGAGATAAGGGATATCCAGTCAGCTTCATGAGATAAGGGATAGCCAAGTTATTATTTGGGACCCTTCAAATTGAAAGGGATCGTCCAAAGCTAAGAAACCGTGTAAAAGGGTTTCCTGGGAGTTCAACATTTTTGACTTACACATTAATATCATATCAATGGGCATCCGACACCCAGCACTCCCGCTGACCGGCCTTTGAAGAGTCTGCAGCGCTCTTGAATGGGTCCGCAATCCGGGGGATGAGGAACGAAGGCACGGATCGGAAGCCCGCCGAAGCACTATGGAGTGCTTCCGTGGGTTTACTGTACGTGCCTCCGCACCGAAAAAAAGTAGTGCATGCACTACTTTTTTGCGGTGCGGACAGATCACGGACCCATTCAAGTTGAATGGGTCTGGATCTGTCTGCGGCAGCCGCACGGATGTTGCCATGCATTGGGGACTGCAAATTGAGATCCCCAATGCACGGAACGGCCAGCACACAATCGTGTGCATGAGCCCTAATATTGACTTTGCTCTGTAGCCTAGATCAGTACAAAACCACATAAACGGCCTATAGATTATTTTTACATCTTGCCTCTAGGTAGGAAAAGTATACTGTGAGAGTATATATATATATATATCTCCACAGCAGGAGAGCTGCATATGGTAATCTGAATCTGAAAGTGCAGATTGCTTTTTAAGTATATCGAACATATGTCGTAAATGGAAACATATTAGCGCTTTCTTTTCCCATGGGGCTTTTCTCCTTTTTGACGTGCTCAAGTCAGAAAATTATCGGGAAAGAAGTTATTTGATTAATACATTAACACACAATCCGATATTTCTCTTATTGCTGCCATTAGGAAGCTGATGTGGTGTAAATTCTGCCGTAATGGTCTATATCAAACAGAAGCCTGGCACATCATAATTAGGTATAATTATACAGCACATTAATTGTGAGCGCAGCGCATTGTTTTTATTTTGTACTTATCGCCCTATGATGTTTACCGAGAAGTAATGTTCATTAGGACACTTGACGTCGCTATTAAGTTAGAATGATTGTATCTGTACAAAGTAACAAGTGAGAAATAATGACTACTACATATAAGGTCTTCCTAATTAATACTCCAATTGATGGACACGTTTAGACCACCCTCTAAAAGGGGTTATCCCATGACTGATGCAAAAAATGAAAATCAGACATCATATAGTACATGACAATCTCTTTCTAACAAAGCTAGAGCCAGCCCAGTACCTCACATGGATCCAGAGATCTCCCCATTCGTGGCTCTGAATGCACTTCTAGCTTTATTTCAGTCTGGCAGCTCATGGGGTGTGTCCTTTCTGCTGCAGCTCTCCCTATCACAGCTCAAGGGGCATGTCCTTTCTGTTGAAGCACTCTACCACAGCTCAGGGTGTGTGTCCTATCTGTTGCAGCTTTCTCACTATTAGCAAAACAAGGGCACCTGCAATGTGCGATCCGCAATTTGCGGACCGCACATCACAGACACTATAATAGAAAATGCATTTTCTGGTCCGCAATTGCGGACAAGAATAGGACATGTTCTATTTTTTTCAGGAACGGAATGGCGGATCCCGAAAAAACTGATCCCGAAAATGCGGATGCAGATCCCGGAAATGCTGATTCGCATCAATTCCAGCCCCATTGAAAGTGAATGGGTCAGCAAATTGCGGAACGAATGCAGACCCAAATTACGGATGTGTGAAAGGACCCTTACAGCTCAGGGTGTGTGTCCTGTCTGTTGCAGCTTTCTCCCTATTACAGTTCGAGGGGTGTGTCCTGTCAACTGCAGCTTTCTACCAGTGGCATACATAGAGAAGTAAGGGCCCCATAGCAAGGATCAGACCAGGCCCCCCACACAGGACAGAAGGGTTTCCGCCTAAACCTCTTTCATTGACCCTTGGGCCATTTTTCCACTGCTTCATTTGCTAAAAGTTGTTCCTTTAGAGAGTAGAGTCCTGACCAAGTTTCACCTCCAGTAGAAGAGGAGATAATCCCAACTAAGACTGGGCCCCTCTTGCCCTGGGCCCCAATAGCAGTCGCATGGTCTGCCGCTATGGTAGTTACACCCCTGCTTTGTCCCTATTAAAGCTCAAGCGGTGTGCCCTGTCTGCTGCAGCTCTCTCCCTAACATGTCTAAAAGGATGTGTCCTTTATACTGCAGCTCTTTCCCTGTAACTGACACAGCTTCTAACAGAAGATACGGCTGGGGGCAGTTGAAGATTTAAACTGAGCACGTGCGACCACCTCAGTGAGATGGACAAGAAATAAGGAAGATAACAAACAGCAGGTGGCGCTGGACAGATAGATTTTACTAACTATCTCAGTGGCCATTCAAATTTTTTTATCACATGCAAGTACAAAAGTATTCAGATCCACATATTTTTTGTGGCACAACCCCTTTAAAGAGCACCTGGCCCCCTTCTCCTGACATGTCTGTTTTAGTAATTACTTGCATTCCCCATTTAATGATAATTCTAGGGCATCTATGATTATGGGTCTATGTTGCTTCCAACTTTTAAAGCCTACATGGACCTCCATTACAGACAGCTGGGGCAATTCATTCATAAACTTCTAGAAGGAACAACAGAAAAATGGCACAAAATATAAAAGAAAAGATGCTCCAGAAACACCAGATGTTTTCATCCGCGTACGGGGAGAAGCAGCTGCGGCGGTGCGGGGACCAGGAGTGGCGCGGGGAGCCAGATAAGTAGATTCAGTGTGAGGGGCCCAGCATATGGGGGACATTTTTTAGTCTTTAAGAGGGTTGCAGGTGATCAGTGTAAGGCCTCATGCACATGACCGTTGTTCTGGTCAGTTTTTGCGGCTCGGATGCGGACCCATTCACTTCAAAGAGGCCGCAAAAGATGCGGACAGCACTTTGTGTGCTGTCCGCATCCGTTGCTCCGTTACGTAGTCCCGCAAAAGAAATATAACATGTCCTATTCTTGTCCGTTTTGCGGACAAGAATAGGCATTTCTATAATGGGCCGCCTGTTGCGTTCCCCAAATTGCAGAAGGCACACGGGTGGCTTCCGTGTTTTGCGGATCCGCAATTTGCGAACCGCAAAACACACAACGGTCGTGTGCATGAGGCCTAAGGGCGCCTTAACACGCTGCAGATTTTGTTGCAGAAAATTGCCTGACAATCCGTTCTATTCACCTGGATGGCGCTCGCAGAAATCCCACAGAAACCCATTCGGATGACTAGAACTGATTTTCATTTGCAGAAATTTTCTGCAACAAAATCCGCTGTGTGTGAAGGCAGCCTAAAGAATCTGCTTTTTTTTTCTCCAGAAACAGCCCCCCTTTTGCCTAATGACTTTATCTGATATTGCAGTTCAGCTTCAATCATTCAAAGAAAACCTATCTGCGCTCCTGACCTAATTGTATTCCCCGTAATATGTAGCCATTGTGGGGCACCATTTCTTAGAACTGTGCCGCTCCTCTGTTACTGCTCCTAGAAAGGTATGAACACAGTCACAACTGAGTGTTACCAGTTGAGGGTGTGCCCCTACCTATTTTGCCACTGTCCAATCAGTGCAGGCACAGGAGGTCTAGTAGGGACGAACCTCTGAAAAAAGGAAATGGTAACACCCAGTAGTCAATTGATACATTTCTAGGAGGAATAAAAGAGGTACACAGAATTGAATAGTTTTTTTTTCCTGGGGAATATAATTGTTTTCTAAAATAGACATGTCAGGAGAATAGACAACTCCTCTTTAAATAGGAGTGAGGTGCAATACCAGGCATTTACAGGAATGGCATATAAAAAATTATAAGGCTATAGGGGCGCAAAGGAAGACAGGCGGTCGGTCAGTGCACATACGTAAGTCTTGATCCCCTGTGCGCTGAAGTTGGATGTCCCTAATTTATAAAAAAAATTATAATAATAATAAAAAGCTGTAAGAAATATTGTAAATTATTAATTATCAGCACTAAAAGCCTAAAATAAAAATATTATATTCACATCACTGATAATGAATCTTACTACTGAGAAAATGCAAAATATATATTTTTTCAATTTTTGTTTTATATATATATATATTTTTTTTTTTTTCTAAAAAACATCCTTTGGTATAATTGAAATCCCCTGGAATCTTTTCTATTTGTTGGACTGTGGGTATAACATAATAATGACTTCGCTCCCTAAAAGCGTCTTTTAAAAACTGTTTGCATGAGACTCCCACGAGAAGTGAAATGAGCTGTTAAATCTACGGCTGGCGGTGTTCTGCGGGATCTCCCCGCATTAGTCTGGTTGTTTCCACTTCACTATTTTCACATATGATATACTGAAAAACATTACTTTATTAAATTGTGGATTCGGATTTGTAGAGGATTCACCAATTACATAACGTCCAGCACAACACAGAGGAAAGGATCTCGTCAGATATTTGGCAGTGTAATTTTTTTACAATTTTACCTGAAGTAGATGATATGAGATAGATAGATAGATAGATAGATAGATAGATAGACAGAGACAGATAGATAGATAGATAGATAGATAGATAGATAGATAGATAGATAGATAGATAGATAGATAGATAGATAGATAGATAGATATGAGATAGATAGATAGATAGATAGATAGATAGATAGATAGATAGATGATAGATAGATGATAGATAGATAGATAGATAGATAGGAGATAATAGATAGATAGATAGATAGATAGATAGATAGATAGATAGATAGATAGATAGATAGATAGATAGATAGATAGATAGATAGATAGATAGATAGGTAGACTCTGGGCAAACAGAACTATTCCGCCTAGAACTCTGCAAACACCTTCTCCGGGTCCACAGGAGCACCTCAAACTGCGCCTGAACTGGGCAGATTCCTACTCTACTTTGCTGTCCAGAAGAGGGCGCTATCATTCTGAGCCATCTGCATAGCAGTAGTCCCAGCTCCAACCATCACAAAGCCTTGCTACACCAAGAAGCCCCAGAAAAACAAAGCACCCTGCAACAAGTCACCCAAACCCAGCCTGCCCAAGCCACCAACCAATACAGCCTGGCAAAGGGGGAAATCCAGAGGACGATACACAAGGGTAAAGAGGAGTATATTAGCGTCTGGAGGAACGACATATAAACATCACAGAAGCTGACAGTATACCAGAGCCTGCAGAGGCAGTACAAACTGGCCCCATATCTGGAGAAACTCCCCAATCCAAGAGACCGACAGATCCTGAGCCGGTACAGACTGAGCGCCCACAGCCTGCTCATCGAATCCTGGCGTCACCGAAAGAGGTACAAGCCCAGGGAGAGCAGACTGTGCCAGCAGTGCGACCAAGAGGCTGTGGAGGATAAGGCTCATTTCTTGCTGCGGTGACCCAAATACTCAGCAGTGAGGGAGACTTACTTCAGGAGACTGTCTGATCTCTGCCCAGACTTCACCTCCATGGAGGAGGAAGAGAGACTATCCATACTGCTGGGGGAAAAGGAGAACACAGCGGCCATAGCAGCACAATAAATTACTGCCTGCCATAGACTGAGAAGAGCCTGATATACCATGGACACCTTTATCCCCGCCCTAGATGTGTCCCCGCCCCCCAAACTTACCCTATAGCCCCACCCTGGACGTGTCCCCACCCCCCAACCCTACACAGTTATTTTCCACTTGCTTTGGCAATGCTAAAATGTATTTAGTTCTGACAATGAGGCTACATGCACACTACAGTTGTTTTTCTCTGCATCCGTTCCGTTTTTTTTTGGCTGATTTGATGGTTACCCATGCATTTCTATGCAGCCGTTAAAATTGTGGTGTAGTCAACCATTTCTTTTCCGCGTCTGCTGTCCGTGTTTCCCGTCCGCAAAAAAGTATTGCATGGCCTATTCTTGTCCGCAATAAACGTTTTGCGGACCCATTGAAGTCAATGGGTCCACAAAAAAAATGCGGATGACCAACGGAAGCCATCCGTATGTCATCTACATCCGTTTTTTTTTTGTGAATGGTTGCTGGGAAACCTGTATATATTAGATTTCAAGAATTACAGCCTTCAGGTTTTTTTTACGGACCACAAAAAAAATAATAATGAAGAAACACGGAAACACAACCTACAAAATCTGCGGACAAACGGAACAAATGTGGATGTAAAAAAAAAAAACAGGAACACGGATCCGCTATTTGCGACCGCAAAAAATAACTGTCGTGTGCATGTAGCCTAAAGCTGATTTGATTTGATAGATAGATTTACTGTAAATACGATAGATAGATAGATAGATAGATAGATAGATAGATAGATAGGAGATAGATAGATAGATATTAGATAGATCGATATTAAATAGATAGATAGATAGATAGATAGATAGATAGATAGATAGATAGATGATAGATAGATAGATAGATAGATAGATAGATAGATAGATAGATAACAGATAGATAGATAGATATTAGATAGATCGATATTAGATAGATAGATAGATAGATAGATAGATAGATAGATAGATAGATAGATAGATAGATAGATAGGAGATAGATAGATAGATATTAGATAGATCGATATTAAATAGATAGATAGATAGATAGATAGATAGATAGATAGATAGATAGATAGATAGATGATAGATAGATAGATAGATAGATAGATAGATAACAGATAGATAGATAGATATTAGATAGATCGATATTAGATAGATAGATAGATAGATAGATAGATAGATAGATAGATAACAGATAGATAGATAGATAGATAGATAGATAGATATTAAATAGATAGATAGATAGATAGATAGATAGATAGATGATAGATAGATATTAGATAGATCGATATTAAATAGATAGATAGATAGATAGATAACAGATAGATAGATAGATAGATAGAGATAATAGATAGATAGATAGATAGATAGATATTAGATAGATAGATAGATAGATAGATAATAGATAGATAGATAGATAGATAGATAATAGATAGATAGATGATAGATAATAGATAGATAGATAGATAAGAGATAGATATTAGATAGATAGATATTAAATAGATAGATAGATAAATATGAGATAGATGGATAGATAGATAGATAGATAGATAGATAGATAGATAGATAGATATTAAATAGATAGATAATAGATAGATAGATAGATAGATAGATAGATAGATAGATATGAGATAGATAGACAGATAGATAGATAGATAATAGATAATAGATAGATAGATAGATAGATAGATATAATAGATAGATAGATAGATATAAGATAGATAGATAGATAGATATTAGATAGATAATAGATAATAGATAGATAATAGATAGATAGATAGATAGATAGATAGATAGATAGATAGATAATAGATAGATAGATATGAGATAGATAGATAGATAGATAGATAGATAGATGATAGATAGATAGATAGATAGATATGAGATAGATAGATAGATAGATAATAGATAGATAGATATGACATAGATAGATAGATAGATTGATAGATAGATAGATAATAGATAGATAGATATAAGATAGATAGATAGATAGATAGATAGATATGAGATAGATAGATAGATAATAGATAGATAGATAGATATGACATAGATAGATAGATAGATGATAGATAGATAGATAGATAGATAGATAGATAGATAGATAGATAGATAGATTGATAGATAGATAGATAGATAGATAGATAGATAATAGATGATAGATAGATAGATAGATAGATAGATAGATAGATAGATAGATAATAGATAGATAGATATAAGATAGATAGATAGATAGATAGATATTAGATAGATAATAGATAATAGATAGATAGATAGATAGATAGATATTCACCTAGTTACTAATTTTGTTTCAGCAATTGATCTACGGCTGCCTTGGATGTGCATCTGGATTTGATTCTCACTTAGCTTTGACTGGTTGATTAGGGTGGAGTAGTTGCTGCGTAGCCTTATATATTCAAGTCTTACTCCAGGTGCTCTCCCTTCCAAATATTTTGTACTTTGTTCTGTATTCTGGGATTTGTAGTTCCATGATTGTATCTTGCTTTTGTCCAGTGTGTTTTGTTGTGCATTTTCGGATCTGTACTTCCGTAGTCTTTTGCTGTGTTTGACATTTGACAGTTGCTGCATATAGATAATTATATAGATAGATAGATGATAGATATATAAATAGAATGGTAGATAGATAGATAGATAGATAGATAGATAGATGATAGATATATAATAGATAGAGAGATAATAGATGATAGATAGATAGATAGATAGATAGATAGATAGATAATAGATAATAGATAGATAGATAGATAGATAGATAGATAGATAGATAGATAGATGATAGATATATAAATAGAATGGTAGATAGATAGATAGATAGATAGATAGATAGGAGATAGATAGATAGATAGATAGATAGATAGATAGGAGATAGATAGATAGATAGATAATAGATAGATAGATAGATAGATAGATAGATAGATAGATAGATAGATAATAGATAGATAGTAGATATGGATAGGTAGCGGCACATACTTTTCTTCTGTACCAAATTGGTATTTTTGTATCAAGCAAAAAGTTTTCACATTTCTTTAAACTTTTACAGCTTGTAAGCAGCATGGAGAGAAGGTCTAATCACTAAGTGTCTCTTTGCTAAGCTCAGCAGTATTTTAAGCTGACTGAGGAGGGAGCAGAAATGTATCAGGTAGCAGATTTCTAAGTGTGGTTGGAGGTGAATTGCTGGTCAGGTTTCTAGACATACATCTATTGATCTATGTGCGTCTGAAACAAACAAGTTTCATAGTATCAATACCATCCAGTGCTGAATTATTAATAGGCTGCTGGGGTCGGAAGCTTCATTACACAGGAAAAGTCTGAAACTATTGGGACTGTATGTAAAACCATCATGATATCTGGGCATTGGTGTGCGAGGCTAAAAATTCTGCATGCTGTAATTCGTGAGAGGTAAGTGGACGCGGAAGGGAAGAATATTCAGGGTCCATTCACACGTCCGTAGTTTGTGAAATACAATGCGTGCAGAATTATTAGGCAAATGAGTATTTTGACCACATCATCCTCTTTATGCATGTTGTCTTACTCCAAGCTGTATAGGCTCGAAAGCCTACTACCAATTAAGCATATTAGGTGATGTGCATCTCTGTAATGAGAAGGGGTGTGGTCTAATGACATCAACACCCTATATTAGGTGTGCATAATTATTAGGAAACTTACTTTCCTTTGGCAAAATGGGTCAAAAGAAGGACTTGACAGGCTCAGAAAAGCCAAAAATAGTGAGATATCTTGCAGAGGGATGCAGCACTCTTAAAATTGCAAAGCTTCTGAAGCGTGATCATCAAACAATCAAGCGTTTCATTCAAAATAGTCAACAGGGTCGCAAGAAGCGTGTGGAAAAACCAAGGCGCAAAATAACTGCCCATGAACTGAGAAAAGTCAAGGGTGCAGCTGCCAAGATGCCACTTGCCACCAGTTTGGCCATATTTCAGAGCTGCAACATCACTGGAGTGCCCAAAAGCACAAGGTGTGCAATACTCAGAGACATGGCCAAGGTAAGAAAGGCTGAAAGACGACCACCACTGAACAAGACACACAAGCTGAAACGTCAAGACTGGGCCAAGAAATATCTCAAGACTGATTTTTCTAAGGTTTTATGGACTGATAAAATGAGAGTGAGTCTTGATGGGCCAGATGGATGGGCCCGTGGCTGGATTGGTAAAGGGCAGAGAGCTCCAGTCCGACTCAGACGCCAGCAAGGTGGAGATGGAGTACTGGTTTGGGCTGGTATCATCAAAGATGTGCTTGTGTGGCCTTTTCGGGTTGAGGATGGAGTCAAGCTCAACTCCCAGTACTACTGCCAGTTTCTGGAAGACACCTTCTTCAAGCAGTGGTACAGGACGAAGTCTGCATCCTTCAAGAAAAACATGATTTTCAAGCAGGACAATGCTCCATCACACGCGTCCAAGTACTCCACAGCGTGGCTGGCAAGAAAGGGTATAAAAGAAGAAAATCTAATGACATGGCCTCCTTGTTCACCTGATCTGAACCCCATTGAGAACCTGTGGTCCATCATCAAATGTGAGATTTACAAGGAGGGAAAACAGTACACCTCTCTGAACAGTGTCTGGGAGGCTGTGGTTGCTGCTGCACGCAATGTTGATGGTGAACAGATCAAAACACTGACAGAATCCATGGATGGCAGGCTTTTGAGTGTCCTTGCAAAGAAAGGTGGCTATATTGGTCACTGATTTGTTTTTGTTTTGTTTTTTAATGTCAGAAATGTATATTTGTGAATGTTGAGATGTTATATTGGTTTCACTGGTAAAAATAAATAATTGAAATGGGTATATATTTGTTTTTTGTTAAGTTGCCTGATAATTATGCACAGTAATAGTCACCTGCACACACAGATATCCCCCTAAAATAGCTAAAACTAAAAACAAACTAAAAACTACTTCCAAAAATATTCAGCTTTGATATTAATGAGTTTTTTGGGTTCATTGAGAACATGGTTGTTGTTCAATAATAAAATTAATCCTCAAAAATACAACTTGCCTAATAATTCTGCACTCCCTGTAGGTGCGGACCCATTCATATCAATGGGGCCGCAAAAGATGTGGACAGCACAACGTGTGCTATCTGCTTCCGTAGTTCTGTTCTACGGTCGCAAAAAAGATAAAGCATGTCCTATTCTTGTTTGCAATCACGGACAAGAATAGGCATTTTTACCATAGGGCCGGTCATGTGCGGCCCGTAAAATGTGGCACACAGCCGGTATCCGTGTTTTTCAGATCTGCAATTTGCGGACCACAAAACACT